>NC_089777.1:32836536-32844036 GCF_040412425.1 Macrobrachium rosenbergii
TAAGGGCGCCCCATTCGAGGTTACCATTTGTTAAATTGGAGGTGAATCGGTGTTATGTGGTGGGCTTGGTGGACACAGATTGTGCTACTACAGTTATTGGTCCACATTTAGTGGATAAAGTTAGTTGAGGAAGGGTCATAATTGCCGTTGATGGGAGAGAGATCTCTTGTAAAGGTGAAACGTGTGTAAAATTTACTGATAATGTTGCAATTACTGTAACTGCTTCAGTAGCTTAGAAACTAATTGATAATATAGATTTAATTTTGGGCATGAATGCAATCAATGGGTTCGGAGGTGTTGCAGTAGCTGAGGGCAAAGTTCTGTTTGGCAAGGCAAGATTTTCAGTGATAAGTGATAACTTGGAGTGTGGTGCTATGGCTGAGGCATGTGGTAGTTCCTGTGTTATTACAATTGAAGGTAAAGATTTTGTGGCAAGATTTGATGTTAGTCAATGTACAGTAGAGTGGTGTGTCAGAGAGGGAAATAAAGTAAAGTTGACAAGCAAGATTAGTTGTTATGATAAAGGATGGCATGAACGGAAGTAAGGGAAGTTCGAGAAGGAAGTAGATTGATGGATTGAAGAGGGTATTTTGCTTCCTTGGGACAAGCAGATTGAGGATGGGGTCTTGCTGTTGAGCAACCAACTAAAAGTAAAGTGAGACCAGTGCTGGACGTTAGAGAGCTGAACAAGTTTGTAGCGTGTCATACTGGGGATGATGCTATTGATGTGTATGGTGAGACCTTAAAGGAATGGCTGAGAATGCAAGGTAACGTAGCTGTTGTAGATACGAAGTTGGCATATCTACAAATGAGAATGGCCAAGAAGCTGGCTGTGGTGTTATCAGCTTGTAAATTGTAATGGCGGACTTACTGTTTAACAAGGTTTGGGTTTGGGTTGAGTTCTGCTCCTCAAATTATGGGAAAAATTTTAAAAACTGTTTTGGGGAGGAGTAAGGACATAATAGACTCTACAAGTTCTTACATCAATGACATTTTGGTTGATGAAACTCAAACCTTAAAACTGGATGGATTGATTGCTAAACCACCTGAGACTGGCTGGAAGTGCTGCTGTGGGTCTTAAGAGAAGTGAGAAAGATGTTGTTCGGTATTTTACCACAGATTTCGGATGAGATATCAAGACGAGTTGTTTTCAATTTTTATGGAAAATTGGTGGGCCACTACCCCAGCTATGTGAAGAGATGAGCAGGTGGTGGGTCATGGGACAGTAATGTATACCCAGTTGTTGTGTTGATGCTCAAAGAGGTTGTCCGGAAGGTAAATTAAGATGATCCAGTGTAAGGGCAGTGGCATGTTTCTTGGTCTGAGGATGGTTCTTTGGTGCGATGCAAGTAGTTTAGCGTTGGGAGTTGTGTTGGAGATTGGTGGTGTTGGGGTTGAGGATGCAGCTTGATTGCAAAAGAAACATGACAGCAATCATGTTAATGTGGTCAGGTTGGAAGCTGTAGTAAAGGGCATCAATCTTGCCCTGAAGTGGGACTAGAGAAATTGGATATGAAGACTGATTCTGCTACTGTTCTAGGGTTGATGAAAGGTTGTGTACAAAGGGAGTAGGAGAGATGATAATTCTGATGATTGGGAAGTATGAAGGAGCTTACTGAAGAATTTGGGTAACACTATTAATAAAAAGAGCTGGCTTTTGAATGAACTAAAGAACTAGGGTGACCAGTGGGGAGATTGTTGCATGAGTACTGTTGGTTTGAGAGGGGAGCACAATGGGCATCATATGGGTGTAGATAGGACTACATTTTTAGCATGGAAACTAGGCTCCAAAATTGATAAACAAATAGTGAAACATGTTGTGAAAACTGTTTTCAGTATCAATCAGTTGGTCCTGCTTCATTATGCACAAGGCAGGTAGTGTGAGCATGGACAGATATTGGAAGAGACTTGCCATAGATGTCACAAATAGGAATGTACTGTATTTGTGGTCCTAGCAGATTTGCAGTGTGGAGAGGTCTGAAGAGAGAGAGTGCAGAGGAAGTAGCAGATATATTGAATATGATTTGTTCCTACACAATATACAAACCATCAGTCTTTACACAAGGAATATGCTTCAGTGCAGCTGGAAACAGCTGTTTAACTTTTAAACAAAGTGGTTAGGTAGTTAACTACAGTCCAGCTGGTGGGGGTCCCGCCCACCCAGACAGTAAGCATTCATGTTGCTTTCGGCCTCTGTGCTGTCTACTCTTCCCTGCTTGCCATTTCACTTTGTTTCCGTCAGTTATCACAGTAGGATTATTCTGTGTTTGTTCGTTGTTTACAGTATATCAGTTATGATTGTGTGTTTGTGTATAAAGAAATATGCAAACCCAGTACTGCCTCTTAAGGCCTGGAATCGCTACTGCTTGTCATTGGATATTGACCCTCATGTCCTCTGTGCTAGTTGCAGATGGCATGACTGTAGTGCTGAATCTGTGTATGACGAGTGTCTGGTCACCTATGCAATGGGTGAAGTTCTCGCAGAGGAGGAAATACAAGAAGAAGGTCTCCAAATGTCGTCCGGTGGTAACACGCCCCCGACAACACCATTGGTTGCTAATCCTTCTTGTTCCTTCCTTCCTCCTGTGGAACTTCCATGCATTGCTGTCACTCCTATGGGAGTAATCCCTCCTTTGTCACCATCGCTTGCTTCGTCAGGCGGAAGTTGGAGCTGGGGAGCTGGTGACCAGGATGACCTCTGTTCGGTAGCCTCCATTCACTTTTGGGGGAGGAGTCCCCTTCAGAGCAAATGGAGACTGCCAAGCATAACCAGATTGCATTTCAGGTGTGGAGGAGAACAAGGAACTCTGGGAGACTTGGCACTCTCTGGGCCTCCCAGGAGTTCCCCTAGATGCAGGGCTTGTTTAGCTACCTTTGGGCTTCTTGTCCTCCTTTGTTGCCCCCAGTGACTCAGGCTGCCTTAACAGTGACTACCTTGACTGTTACTATGTCTGCTATGGCTTCGGTGTCCACAAGTGTCACCGCTCATGCCCCTCCATTGATGACCCCTGCCATGATAGACAAGACATCACCTCATGCCCCTGCTGTAGACCACCCTGCTAGTGTTGCTGCTTCTGCTCCTCCTCCATTGGGGATCAGCTCCTCCCCTCCTCCAAGCTCTCCTGTCCCATAGGGGAATAATGCCATCAATGCATCTCATGCAGCGCACTGGAGGCATTACTTAATGCTGTTTGCAGCGTCCCTTCGGCCCCTAGCTGCAACCCCTTTCATTCCTCTTACTGTACCTCCGTTCATATTCTCTTTCGTCTATCTTACTTTCCACCCTCTCCTAACAATTGTTTCATAGTGCAACTACAAGGTTTCCTCCTGTTACACTTTTCAAACCTTTCTACTTTCGATATCCCTTTTAGTGCTGACTGACCTCGTAGGTCCCATTGCTTGGCCTTGGGCCAAAATTCTGTATTCCAAGCTCTCCTGAAGGAGGTGTCTAAGAAATAGTCGAAGAAGAGGAGTTGGAAAGTGTTGTCTTCATCATCTTCGTCGTCTGCTGCCTCCTCTACTTCTTCCAATGCTCACAGGCGGAGGAAGAAGAAGGTAGCTTCTCCCTCCTGGAAGAAGTCCCATCATGGGTCTTCCGAACTGTTGCCTCCCTCCACGGGGGAGGCAGAAGGATCTTTCATCAACTCTCCCAGGTCCTTGGACACTGGGGCCGTGCCACGGGTCCTGCAGAGACCCCGTGACTAGGGAGCATCGAGTCCTCGGGTCTCCAAGGGGACCCAAGTACCCCATACTAGTTCTGGGAAGTTAGCTTCCAGGACTAGTGCAGTGCCTACCACTACCTGTGTGTCTTTAGACACTCGGGTAGAGGGAGCATCTGTTGATCATCAAGGACGTGATTCAGGAGCTCCAAGTGCTCAGGCCTCCAAGGAGGACTGTGTTACCCCAGGTATTCAGGTTTTAAGTAAACCCCAGTCACCACTACCAGTACCTTGAAGCAAGTGTCAAGGATTGGTTCAGGCACTGCAAGAGAGAAGGGAAGTAAGCATGAAGGTGCTACCTTACCCCCTGCCAGTGCTTACTCAAATACTTGGCCAGGGTTCCATATAGGTGCAGCTGACTTGAGAGTTTGCAAACCTGGAGAAGCTTTAAGGAGGTCCCCCTTATAGGCTTCTCATCTGGAGGCCACTGGTTCAAAGAAGACTGGAGCATGTTGAGAGGACAGCCCAAGCACATGCCCAGGAGTGTTTGATTGCTTTCCCCAGGTCAGCCCCCATTCATGTTTGCATGATTAGGCCTGCTCACCTGGCGATAGCTTCTGAGCACGTTCATGTGAGTTTGTTTGCTTTCTTCGGGACAGCCCCCCCAACGTTTGTGTGTGGGGTCACTTTCTTAGACCTGTGCAGCCATCACCACTGTGGATTGGCAATTGTGCACGGCCTTCCTCTTCTGGCGGGGCTTCAGCTTCTAAGAGGACAGTGAAGAATCCTTAGTCCCTTTCACCTGTCCACTCAACCTCCTGGGGTTATACTGGGAGGCGTTAGCAGGACAGAAGGGTTGGCGATTGGGATGTCTCACTCCAACACATCCCTACCACTAAGGCTTATGTCCTGGGTTCAGTCCTTGGATCAACCCAGTCATATGCCCAAGTGGTCAAGAAGGGACCTCGGGGTTCTGCCAAGGTTCTCCCTCCTGCAGGGAGAGTAAGTCAGGAGGAACATATCCTGGAAGGACCCGAGGGTACTCTTCCTCAGGATTCGGACACCCCCAAGATACAGAGGACCTTTGCAGAGATCATGAGGCTCATTTGTCAGCTCAATGGTCTCAGGGAAGGGGCCATGGCCGCATCCATGGATCGTCCATCTCGCCTCGAAGCCTTTTAGGGACTGAAGAACGAACCCCAAAGATTCTGTAGGCTTGCCATGGTCCACACTTGCGGAAGGGGTTCTGGAACAAGTAAACTCTGGGATCTGGGTAAGAGAGTTCACTTTGTTCCAACCACTCGGATAAGCTACTTCCTCCTCCTCTGCCTCGACAGAAGTAGTACTACATGCCCTCGGGAGTCTCTGCCGACGAAACTGGTCGACCCAAACTTAGTTCGCTTAGGTCCAGGTCTGACTCTGCAGCAGCTTGGTGCAGAGGGCATTGCCCTCATCCCTCATGCAGCAAGAGGCAGCGAGCCTGGAATCTACTGCCATGGCAGTATTCCAGGCAGTCTCTTAGCTGGACCTGTGGTCTTTCAATGTCCAAGGTCGCCTCTTCCTCGGGTACCAAAACCCCAGGGGAGGATTCCACCTTCAGGAGACAGTGTCAGTCTGGAGGTAGGGCCATTACCTACCTGGCCTACCAGACAGCTAACCTGTGGGCAAATTTGGTATTGATGAGGATCTCCAAGTTTGTTGGCTCTACTTCAGCATTGGCTCTAAGGAATGGACCATTGCTGGGATCGGCCTCTCTCTTCCTTAGATGCTGAGGTGAACAAGCTGCAAGTTGAAGCTAAGGACTGACTTTTGCCCCAGGCAGTGCCCAAGACTTTTAGGTCTTAGTATGCCACTGCAGCCCGTCCCTCTGTTCAGGCTAGCACTTTATGTGCCCTAAGAAGTCCCAGGCGGAACACCCAGCCTTCTTCTGCCCCTGCCAAGAAAGGCATGCAGTCGTGCCCTTGTCAACCCTCTTTACAGTCTGGAAAAGGGGGCCAGGGCAAGAAGAAGAGAGGAGGATGCTAGGGGCGGCATTCCCCTGCGCATGCTGCAGTTGGTGGGGGGTGCCTGTCAAGCCATTGGGCAACATGGTAGCGATACGGAGCCAAGACCTGGGTACTAGGTGTCCTTCGGGAGGGTTATCTACAGTACTCTCCTTTTAGTCTCAACCACCCCTCACCAACAATTCGGTCCAGCTCTGAACACATGCTCCCGGCTCACCGAAAGATCTTAGCCTTCGAGCAGAGATAGAGGTGGTGCTGAAGACAGGTGCTGAGGAAGCTGAAAGATTGGTCCCCAGGCTTTTACAGCCGAGTCTTTCTCGTAGAGAAAGCAAGGGTTGGAGGGGGAGGCCCAGTTGGAGACTGGTCATAGATCACTCTCCCTTGAACTGATCGTCAGCCAGACTTGGTTCATGATGGAAACGACACTGTCAGTGCTCACAGCCATCAGGGAGCCCGACTTCTTGCTTACAGCGAACCTAAAGGATGTGTATTTTCAAATACCCATCCATCCATCCTCTCGTCGCAAGTATCCACGCTTTGTCCTCGGGGGAAACGGTACTCCAGTTCAGGGCACTCTGTTTCGGGCTCTCAACCACTCTCCAGGTGTTCATCTGAGAGTTCACCCTTGTGTCAGCTTGAACCTTTTCACACGGAATATGTCTGTTGAGGTATCTTGACAATTGGCTAGTCGTGGCGAGCTCTCGACTGCAGTTGCTCCAGGACAAGAATTGCCTCCTCGATTTTTGCCGAAACCTGTGGGTTGTGGTAAATCTGGAAATCCAATGGAGAAGTCCAATCTCCCAACCTTTTATGCAGGAGGAAGGAGTTCCCAAGCAGAGCATTTTAAGTACCTTTTTCAGGGCATGCTGATAAAAAATCTCGCCCCTGTTAAATGCTCGCTTTTTGTCGATGACCTTGCAATATACTGCACAGGATATGATTCCTTGTCCGTATTTAAACATTTGCAAAGGTCTTCCTAAGTGGGCTGATGAGAATGGTTTCAAATCTCCTCTTCCAAAACAGTTGCTGTAAGGTGTATCAGCAATTTAAAAGCCATCAGGAAGACAGCATAAATTTTTCCTGTCTCAGCAGGATCAACCAGCTCTCTGTGTCGATCTAAGGCAGTGGCAAAACCAAGTCTGTTTTCGGTCACCTGTTGAAAGCATTTATGTCATTAGAGGCAAGAGCTGGTCCCTCACAGGCGGCAAGAGCTTCACCTTCATTCCGTCCTTCAGAAAGTCGGAAGTAGAATATCCTGTAAATCAGTGGAGAATGATGGAGTTTTGGTCCCTGGCATTAGGGACTCCCCCATCCCTTCCCATGCCTCCCTTGGAGGAAGTGAGACAAGACTTGCAGCCTGGTGGCTAGATGGCAGGAACATATACTCAGACTCTAGAAGCACCTTAGAAGCTATTAAAAATTTAATAGCTTTCATAGTTCAGGAGTGTCTCTATATATTGTCGACACTCCCCCTTCTCCTGAGATGTTTGTTCTCAGATGCTTCAACTGGGATGGGACACCCACGCTTCTGAAGGATTTGCCGGTTTCAGGTGTGAACAGAGGTTAAATGACAAAGCACCTTCACCCATCAGTTTATTTTTGAAGGAAGCAGCCCTCCAGAGTGTGCTCACTGTGATGAGACACTAACAATGGAGCACATTCTGGTGGTGTGCCCCAGATATTTTAACAAAGAGAGAGATATTTTCAGGGTAAATCCACATATTTTGGGAGATGAAGCAGATATTTCTGCTATCATCTCTTTTTAAAGGAACTCATTTAATTTATTACATCACGTAGAATTTTAATGACATTAATTTTTTTTTTTATGCAGCATTCCT
>NC_089777.1:33149036-33231536 GCF_040412425.1 Macrobrachium rosenbergii
CCCTCCATGGTATAAGCTGTGTACCGGGTAGCGCTATAGGAACCCCCGTAACAGCGAGAGGGTTAAAAGTCTTTGGGGTTATATGACTAATAAATGGGCTGTAAGTGATACCAAGACCAGAAAGCACTTAATATGACATGGCAAATCAGACTGGGAGTCACTTAATCCTAAACGGAATGAAATAAAAACTTTTGTGAAAAGATAATGGGTTCAATGTCCAAGATATTATATGTTAATTGACTAATATCTATAGTTTTATGTTGCAATGGTTTGACTATTAACAGCCTTTACTTGTTTATTTATCAACTTATTTATTTATTTACATTTATTTCTTACAAGAAACATATAGGTCTTTGTGAAAAAGTTAAGTATACCTTAGTTTTACCAGACCACTGAGCTGATTAACAGTTCTCCTACGGCTGGCCCGAAGGATTTTACTTATTTGACGTGGCTAAGAACCAATTGGTTACCTAGCAACGGGACCTACAGCTTATTGTGGAATCTGAACCACCTTACAACGAGAAATGAATTTCTATCACCAGAAATAAATTCCTCTAATTCTTCATTAGCCGGCCGGAGACTTGAACTTGGGCCTAGCGAGTGCTAGCTGACATCTCTACTGACTTTCCCAACGAGGAATTCAGGTCATGAAAATTGTTGTATAGATTGCAAATATATTGTTGAGTACAGTACAAATAACTATACCCATTCACACTCTATTCATTATTTCATTTACCTAATATCTTAAAAGATAATATTGTAGTTAGTTGCAGCAATTCTGGCCAAACAAATACACATGGTTAAGGAAAAAGAATGGAAATTTATTTTCAGAGAAGCAAGCAGTGCAGATTACACACCAACAAGTGCTTTCTCTATCTCTTATAATATTGGAATCTGCTAAAATCAATAAGAACAAAAGTCTACAGTTTTCCTGAAGTAGGCTACATATGACCTGGTGAAAGTCTGAGTGATACTATGTTACAGTCTAAGGACGTGAGGGATGGCCTAGTTAAAGCTGCCAGTTACTATTTTGTAAACTCTTGTCTGCAACGCAATGAAAAGTGTGCCAGAACTTCCCAGGGTGACTGCACATGAAATGAGAATGGAATGGAATATAAAATTTTGGCCAAAGGCCAAGTGCTGTGACCAATGAGGTCATTCAGGACTGACAGGGAAATTGAGAGTAAAAAGGTTTGAAAGGTGTAACAGGAGGAAAACCTTGCAGTTGCACTATGAAACAATTGTTAGGAGAGGGTGGAAAGTAAGCACAAATAGGAAACTATGTACAGTATTTTTTTATGGAAGCTGCATATTTTTCATAAAACCTAGTTATTATCTTTACCTTTCATAAGTGCCACTACACTAGCACCTTTCAATAAGAGCCATTTCATTAGCACAGTTCTCTAGATAACATAAATGTTTCCAATCTGGACAATTTTGTTATGGTAAGATACCAATAATTATGCTGACCTATGAGATAACCATGAAATGCAGTTATTTAGCACTGTATGAGTTAAGCCAGGAAAGAATACCATTTAACAGTGATTATGAGAGTGGCAAAAAATAAAGTCTTTGTGCTATGTATTTTTCTTCTATATCCTTTGTGATAGCTTTTTCCAATGTTAATCTTTCTTACTGATTTTACTCTGGCAGTCAACTGGTTGTGTTGTTTACAGCCTATAACTTCACCGTAGACAGCTATATCTTGTACTGTATAACCTTTGTGATAATTGTGTAGTATTCACATTTTCTCATCAGTTCATGCCCTGTTGTATATGGAAGTAGTGTGTTTTACACAACTTTATATTTGTAGTCTTAATTTTTACAGTTTCAATTGTTTATCAAGTGTTTCAATAGTTTATTGGTGGAGTTTGCTAAATCATAAACTATGCTAAACTGGAAAACTAAATTTGATAACTGCCACTTACCAGTAACTTATGCCTTAAATGCTGCATGGAGTTTGTTACTGCAAGATTCTACAGGACAAAATTTGACTTTTAACCTGTTTTATATGCAAATTTATGGTTCAAATGCATGAGAACATTTAAGTAATATTAAAATGTATGACCATTATTGGTGTAAAAAAAGTTTTATGATTTTTTTTGTCAGTGCAAGTGAATTATTTTATAAAAATGTCCTTCAAGCATTGATTACCATAGTTGCTGTGGGGCCAGTTTATAAATTAAATTAAGCAATCAATCATGCATTACAAACTTCCTTACAATTATCTGAAATTTTCCTTAAATTTAATTAATAACTGACAGTCAAAAGTCCATTTCCTTATTTACCTCTAGATTCATGGCTATTCCCCTTTCTTCGTTCTCTCTGTGATTTACGCTGCTGCTGACTAGGTTGTGCAGAACCATCATTATTTGGAAGATGAATCAAGTCAGCCAACTTGTAATTTTCATCTGATGGGGAAAAAATTAAGATTAATTTCTTTCTTGCAAAATTCATACCTGATCTACCATCTAACTCAAACCCCACAAAATACTTCTGCTTCTCTTCCTCTACCACGATACATAGTAGCACAAATTTTTGAAAAACATCATGCACTGCTTCTGGTTTTATCCAAAAGTGTTTTCCTCAGGGTAGAACTCTCGATTTCTCTGGATTTACGTTGTCAGAATCACTGGTCAGGCTTCCAATCTCTTTTCTAATCAATCTCCCCCATGCCACTAAATGAGACCCTAAATTTCTTAGTACAGTTTTTATCCAAGACTTTCTTTTACAGGTAGGGTCCATGCTTCTTACTATAATTACATACATATGGAGAGACCTTTAAATATATGATCTCCACTCTATGATGCCATTTTGCTATAAAGTTCCTACTCCTTATACAGTGATATTTTTCTCTTCTGAACAAATTAATCACCATACTCTAATGACAGTTTTCCATAAAGTACCTGCATTCTTGCCACAAGTATGATTTTAATTACCTTATTATGTGTATGGTGATGGTCTTTACATGGGAAACTTCAATGTCACTACAGTGGCTCAACTCCATCCTGAGTATTTTAATAGTTTTATCACAAAAAATGCATTTAGTCACAAAAATTATATGAATATACAGGCAGTCCCCGGTTTACGACAGTGGTTCCATTCCTACGCCACATCATAAGCCGAAAATCGTCGTAAGCTGCGACATCATCAAAAATCACAAGAAAACCTTAGAAAACCTTACTTTTAATCCTTTGGGTATCTTGAAAATGAACATAACCTGCATTTTTATTAAATTTTTCATCAAAAAACTCCAAATTTTCATTATTCTGCCATTTTGGAGCCATATTTCTTCCATTGGATTGGCGTTGTAAGCGTCATAGCCCCAGAACGTGTCATAAACCAGCAAATAATTTCTGATGAATATATTTGAAAAGTATCGTAAGCTTGGAACATCGTAAGCCGAATCCGTCGTAGCCCAAGGACTGCCTGTACACTAATTAGTAAATATTTCTCTATGAAAAATACCACGAATAGGCAAATTTTCTGTGGATAATGTGTATATACGTTCCACAGAAAAATCTGCGAATAGGTGAAACCATAAATCTGGAATCACGAAAAGGCGGGGGTCCACTGTACAGGCAGTCCTCGGTTATCGGCGGGGGTTCCGATCTGGGGGTGTGATGATAACCGAAAATTGCCACTAACTGAAAATCGGCGATTTCCGGCGCTTTTTCAGCGATTTTCAGGCTTTTTGGCGCCGAAAAGCGCCGATTTTTTATTATCGGCGCCTCTGTTAGGTATGTATTGGCGCCAATACCCAATTATTGGCTGTGATAAGCGGAAATCGGCGATTTTCGGTGGTGGAAATCGGCGATTTTCGGTGGCGAAAATTGCCAATTTTTGTCACTAGACAAGCCCCATAAAACCGGATTGTCATTAACTGAGCCTGCTGTTAACCGAGGACTGCCTGTGCTTGATTTCAACTGAATATTATATAAAGTAACATTCTAAGTACATACATGGGTTATTAGTTACATAAAACATGAAATAAAATGCAAGATTATTAAACACACTCAAAATTCACTCTGGAAAGGAATGGAATATAAAATTTAGGCCAAAGGCCAAGTGCTGAGACCTGAGGTCATTCAGTGCTGAAAGGGAAATTGAGAATAAAAAGGTTTTCAAGGTGTAACAGGAGGAAAACCTTGCAGTTGCCCCATGAAACAACTGTTAGGAGAGGGCGGAAAGTAAGACGGAAGAAAGAGAATATGAATGGAGGCACAGTAAAAGGAATGAAAGGGGTTGCAGCTAGCTTCCAAAGGGATGGTTCAAAGAAACTTGAGTAATGCCTACAGTGCACTGCGTGAGATGCACTGACAGAACTACCTCCCTATGGGGAACATTCACTCTATAATGGAATCACTAGGTAATATTAATATTCCCACAAGGCTCAGCATTACTGAATGCAAACAATTTTAAAATATAATCCTATTTCCAAGATGTAACTTAGAGATACACTTATATTAAAAATGAAAATAATTCAAGCATTTTAAACAAACGAAGACTTGAAAAGTTTCATTCTTCATTTACGAATTAATCTAAGAAGCTGGTATTAAAAGTTCCATTATCCTTGGATGTGCTAAATAATGTGAAGCTGTATACCAATTTATAAACTGAACAAAGTAAAAAGCTTTCCCTGCTTTCTTGAGAAAAGGAACAACTGCACATGTAGTTAGAAAAAAATGAAGTAAGAGGTTTTGCCTCTATAATACCAGTCAGATGATATGGCCCTTACACACATGTTGAGTGAAAGAATGCTGGCCTCTTCTCATGGAACAAAAATATAATAACTAATAGAAAAATATTCTACTACAGTATGATCATTCCCATTCCCCCTTAATTCTTCAAATCATGATCAGTAGAATCTTCATTATCTTAAACAGTGATGCCAATTTATAACACATAAAATAAAATAAATAAAAAAATCAGAGAGCACTTACTTTTACTTCTGGGATATCTAGGATCATAGACTGGGCCAAAATCTTCATATTCTCTGAAATGAGAAGCAAAATGGACAAACTGAACCACAAACATGCTAGTGGGGGCATAAATTCTTATGAATAGGAGAATTAGACTTCAAAGAGGTAAAGTAAACCCTAGAGATGATTAAAAATAAAAAAAAGCATCAGGGCTAACTTACAAGCAATGCTACACGCAGATGGAGAAATCTCCACTGATGAACTTTCCAGAACACAGCATATAAAAACAAAGAAAGACATGAGAACAGAGAACAGAAGAGGGAGAAAGGAGTGTAAAACAATATTATAAACAGGAAATTAGTAACATCACAGTGACAAAGTGAGACAACAGTAATACAACAATATATTAGGAAAACAATAATCACTACAATGTGAAATGTTAAGGATTAAGACTGCTACAGCATGCTATGAGAGACAGTGCTTCAAAAAAGGTTGTGAAAATTGCTGAAGTCAACAATTGTCAGTTTGGCTCTAAAAAGGGAGATGTTTTTACCACATATTTGTGGATCGAAGAAGTATGTAATAGAGTACATAGACAAACAATATATGGTTATTACAAAAGCTATGGGTACCATTACAACTAAGTGAGTGATGAAACTACATCAGTGGAAAAAAAAAAGGGAAGCACTTACAACTGCTGTACATAGATTAGATGGTGTTATCATCATATTCACTGGATGTCATCTTAAAAATGTTGTAAACATTGAAATCAGTTTGGGCAGTCACCAGAAAGGATAGCAGAACTAGTCCAGTGAAGAACGTGGTTGCATGGATGGTGTGGGAGAGAGTTAAGGGTGGATGCAAAACTTAACCAAATGAAACAGTGGCATCACAGACGCTCAGGATTGCAAAATGTGAATGGAATAAGGGATTTGCAATTCACAAAATATACATTAAGGGCCATCAGTGTTGTGGTGGAAGGGCAGGTCATGAAGGAGATAAAATTGAAAATGGTATTAAGAGACCAGTTAGAGAAATTAAGAGACCAGTTAGAGAGAAAACCAAATAGCAATTAGAATAAGACTGCTAAACTACTTGGTCTCAGATAAGAGTACATATCCCATCAGTAAACAAAGCCAATATCTGTTAGACCTATACTGTATAAGGTCTGTTTTTTTTTTATCCAGTAACAAGAAGGGGACTTTCATGGAAAATAGAGACAATTTTGAGGTGCGACTAAAAAATGCTTAGATTCACAGCTAATGGGCATTGGGAAGATCATTTTAAGAATGAGGCATTTTTTCAGATATGGTGTCCAGAGGCTGATAAATAAACAGGTCTTAAAGACTGAGATGTTTTAGATATGCAATGAAAAGGGATACGGTACATCAGTTACAAATGAAATAAATATTCAAGCATTGAGATGAAGGCCAATATGAAGGTTACGCAATTCATGAAGAAAGGGTATACATGATGACCTAGATCATATGAGAATTCAGAATGGAAATGCACAAAACATTATAGTACAAAGAAATCAGTGAATGTCTAATGAAAGGAAAAAATTAATGTACATATGTTAATAACGATAATTTGTAAAATTAACAATGTTGTATTTCAAAGGTGCTCATGGCTTAAACCTAGAGTGAATTAAAACTAAGACAGTTTTAAAAGAAATCAATACATGTACTCAAAGAGCACTCTTGACCTAGCATAACAGTTTCAGATTTGCAGTTCTTCTGATCCTTGATCACATTCTTACCCCTGACTAATTTTGTCATTATCCCACTCTCTACGCCAGGAACCACCGTCTGTTTTGCCTCTTGTCAATCTTGCTTCATCAATGGCTGCCCTCTCTGCCTTCCATTTTTCATATTCTCTTTGTTGGTCATTGTTCTGAAAGAAAATAAAAAAATATAAAATTTATAATAAAATCTATTATTTAGATACTTACCTACTGAAAAATAGCTTATATCTCTGTGCCGATAGGCTAGTTGGCATTCAAACAAAAGATAGAATGGTTACCCTGATGACTGTCTAGTACACCTGTTCTCCACCATGTGTGTTTTGAATATTTCAGCTCTTGTCAGCATTCTCCTTGACAGCCCACTAAGTTGTGGGGAGGCTGGTTGACGTCTATTTTAACAGCAGTTAAGTATCCAAATAATAAATTTTATGAAAATTTTTATTATTTAGGATGAATCTTAACTGCTGTTAAAGAGAGCTGATTCCCACACTAAGAAAAGGATGGTGGGTAGTGCAGCTAGACAAAATCCATCCAGCCAGTTGAGCTAAAGGTTTCTTGAATGAAACCCAACACATTCTTACCTGATCTAGAATCCTTTCTGGATCTTACTGCCGCCAGAAGTTGGATTCCATTCAGGGAGCAAGGCTCTCATACGTGTGCAGTGAAGGTCAGCCTTGCGGAGAAAACCACTTCAATTCAGCCAGAATGAAACTGAAGCAGCATGGGGGGACCTCTGTGCCTGGGTCCAAAAGCCTTATAAAATGACAGTCACTAAAAATAAATACCTTTATGGTAAACAGGTACGCTCCTATACAATTATGTACCTTCATACTCCCCAGGATATTTAAACCTGGGATTTAAAACAAAGAGCCTAAAAGATTTTCCTTTCTTCAGTTCAGGAAAAGACTACCCAATACTAGTAGCCGACAAAGGGCTTTACTGTTTTCAAACTCAATTTTGCATACTTAAGGTAGTGAGTGGCAAAAACCACATTGCACTTCTAGTGCGCTGCATTAATCCCATCCTCAACAACATCTTGTCATAAAATTAAATGAAGTTGCAATAGCTCTAATTTTATTAATGTTTACCTTCAATAAAGGTTAAAGGCACCGAGCTAGTTCTCATGCGCTAGCCACATCAAGTGTCATAAAGAACCTCGTGTTCCTTAACAAAGATGTTCTAAGTTTATAAAACCACAAAGCAAAATGTTAACTTTGCCTCCTCCAGGCTAAACAAACACAGAAATTCTAGGTTTTCTAAAACCACAAAACAAAAGGTTAACTTTGCCTCCTCCAACTTGACCTTTGACAAGGATGTTCTAGGTTTCTAAAACCGCAAAACAAAAGGTTAACTTTGCCTTCTCTAGGCTAAACCTTTGACAAAGACATTTTAGGTTTTCTAAAACCAAAAAACAAAAGGCTAACTTTGCCTCCTCCAGACTTAACCTTTGACATGAATGTTCTAGGTTTCTAAAACCACAAAACACAAGGTTAACTTTGACTATTCCAGGGTTAACTTTTGACACTCTAGCATTTCTAAAACTGCAAAACAAAAGGTCAACTTTGCCTAATCCAGGCTTTACCTTTGACAAAGACATTCTAGGTTTTCAAAAATCACAAAACAAAAGGATAACTTCGCTTCTTTCAAGCTTAACCTATCTAAGCAACTTTTAATTGCCCAAAAGGACAGAGAAGTATTTCCTCTTCTTTCCCACGAACTGGAATTCTTACTGTTCTCGAAAAACTTATCCTTAATATCATTCTCAGCTCTATGGCAAAAAGATAAATTAGCATTCCCTTTACAACAGCCTTAAGGAGAGTGCTTACCATAAATTTACTCTTTTAACTGCCAATAGTGCTAAATAAAAGAGTTTCATAGTAAATAATTCAATGGAAATCATTCTAGAGGCTTAAAAGGATCTGCAAATAAAATTTAGACCTGCATCTAAATTCCAGAGAGATTGATACTGAGTTGTAGGGGGGCTTCAGTCTCAACTTATCTCAACACCTTAAGGTGCTGATCGTCAGCCAGATCTAATTGCATGTGATGCAATAATGAGGAAAGCATGAAACGATAACCTTGAAAGTAGACAGTGAAAAACTCTTACTATATCAAAGAGAGCAGGGAAACTTTGATGTCTACAGGGGTACATTTGCTGAAAGTTCCTCTAGAATGGCACCCTGAGCAATACGCAAACCGCTGCTTCTGATACAATGCCATGGTTGTTTTCCACTTGATTAGAGACAGAAAACATGATACCTTTGAAAATTCCCTTATTGGGAGGATATGGTCCAACATCTCCAAGCAGTTAAGTGTGAGATGCACAAGTCAGTGGAAGTGCATGGAATTCGGTAGTCTGAGTTGATTTCTCCTTAATGGAAGAATAAGAGAGACATCTACAGAGAGAGCTGGAGAGTCCGAAAATCATTTGCTCTGAGGTTACTAGGGCTCAACAGGAGTCATTGAACAATTCTTGTACTTGAAATTTGCTCAATACTTCCTCGGAGTAAATAAAAGGGGAAGGCCTATAAGTCTGACTTAGGCCAAACTTAAAAGAAACACATCCACTGCTCAAGCCTGAGGGCCCTCAAAGGAGTAGTAATAAACTGGTCATTCCTGTTCATCTGCATGCTAGTAAGTCCACATCTGAGCACTCCCCTAATCCTATAGCAACTGTTGAACTTGCGGATGCAATGGCCATTCTGTAGGTAATTTTGTTCTTCCTGATTCCTCAAATGGCAAAAACACTGTCCTTCAGCAGAATGAACTACCGAAAAAATATCATGTTGTTCATTTCACTCAAACAAGCAATCTTTTCACCGACTTAGTTTCTGGCCGGGGATAAGCCTACTAGGATTCTTCAATAGTCTTTCCACCACCCTGACGACTTGTATGCTTTACCATGTGTAGAGCTGACCATTCTATGGTGTACTGTAAGTAAGTAATGACACTTGTCAAAATTCTTTGTTTTGGGTTACAAGACAGAGTGGAAAAAACAAAACCTGGACATAGGTTTAAGAATAAAACAGTCAACTCTTAGTTTCAGCATCCATCCTACAGAACATGGCGACAGTGAGGGTCCTGCATTACTTACAAATTTAATGAACGTTAGCTGTAAGTTGTAATTTCTTATGCTGAGACTATACTGTAATTGTGCCTGATTATTCTGAAAAATTTTCCAGTGAGGCCATGTTTCCTAACAAAGAAACCCCTTACCACATAGGAAACTTCGTTAAGGGCTAATATTCTTTGGGAAGCAAGTGCCTATTTGTCTTCTGACAGATAATCCTGCAAATTGCAAGGATCCTCACCAGATAAGAATGTACTGAAGAGGAGCTAGGGAAGCCGATCGAAAATCATAATACGCACAGACTGAGCCTGGTGAAGCAACATATCCTTGGCATTTGAAATACTGTTGACAGAGTTTGGCCAACTTGAACCAGCTGATTCAGTAGAAAAGAATTCTTGCTCCTAAAAGTCGACACCATCTGCCTATGGGTAACATGTCCCCTGTGAACATTTGTAGAGGCATTGTACACAAGCTGAAACAAAGTGCCTTGAACAGCAATGCCTTCTTTGTAAATACACCTCGAAGGAACTTGCGTGACTGAGAATGTTCTGGTACGAGAAAAATGTCTTCTGCATGTCCACCGAAACATCCAATCATTCTTTTGGAAACTCACTAAAACCATGCTGGAAAAACCAGAAAGCATGGGGACAGACACATAAAGTTGTTCAGTCTCGATATGTCCAACACTAGGTGCCTATCTCCGGTTGCTTATGGAGCTCGGAAAAAGTCAGAGGTAAAATCCCAGTGAACTACTGACACCTGCTCCATTTCATTCCTTCTAATTTACAACCTCCTTATAAAGAATGAGATACTTCTGCTGGAGAAGACACAAAAGAACAGCTACATGAGACTAAACCAAAGGAGGGGAACCTAAAAGAAATCATAACTCTCCTTCAGTGTCTCCACCACTTAAGGTTCAGCTTTAAGTCTCTCCAAGCATGCCAGGAGACCTGCAATTGGCCATCTACTAGAACCTGAGGGCTCAACTGATCCCTGAAAAGTATAAAATATGACTAGTGCCCAATATATCCTCCTTATCACCTTAAAGAGAGTGACTTAGAAGCGACCTACAGGAGAAACCAAAACAGTGCCATATCCTGTGCAGCATAAGCCTTTACTACAGATAGGAGCATAAGTGTTCTCACTTCTTCCAAACCAAGTTAGTATAAGCATGAAGACATTAGCCTGCAGTGTCAAATTTGAGTTTGACTGTGCAAGTTAAAAACTAACACTCTTCCTTACGGAACTCCCGCTGGAGCCAAAAATGCCTAAAGCTGGCTCCACAACCTCCCTAAGCTGGCACCACAAACGCACTAAGCTGGCACCTCAATCTCTCTAAGCTGATGCAAAAAAGAGGCAATTATACTGAGAAAAAGTTCAATAGAAGATAAACACTTCAACAATCTAAACAGACTCCACCTCAGCATTTCCAAAGCACTTGTTAGACTCGAGTTTATCTCTTCAAAGAAGAGATAAAGAAAACAGAATCTTCAACTGAAGACAGTTTAAGCATCGATTAAGCACCTGTATCATAAGATGGGGTGCACCGCGACTTTGCAAACAACTAGATGACAAGCCTTGGCAGACTTATAGAGAGTTTTGTGTGCCAAAGTACAAGAAAACTTATGATACGCACTCTAATTGAAGGAGAAAGCTTGAGTTCTCTTTCTCCAAATGCTTAAAGGGTGCCAAAATACTTGAAGACAACCAAGATCTATTCTCTACATGGCCTTTTTCTTCAACTAAATGAAGATACTACAGCGAAGCACTCCAGCAAACGCCGATCAAACTGAAGGAGATACCTCTGATTCAAACTCTTCTTCCACCAGAGGGTGACAGTAGGTGACAGTTGGGCGACAAGAGCGACAAGAGGCGACAGTTGGGCGACAGGAGGCAACAGCTGGGTGACAGGAGGCGACAGCTGGCAACATGAGGCAACAGCAGCTGAGTACCTGCATCGCATCTGCAACTCGATGAAAGGGGAGACAGGGAACTACAATCTGAAGCAGCTCAGCTGAATCCACACAAGTCAGCTGTGCAAAAGAAAATGGGAAATGTTGGGAGGCAAGGGGGAGAAGAGTTACAACGACTCTCCCACCTAGTTCAAAATCAAGTCAACGGACTTAGAGAGCATTCCCGCAAAATGCATCCTTAGAAAGCTTAGTAGCTAGAATAACGTCTAGCTTGGAAACAACAGAAGATACTGTACCCATGGTGGGTTTGGAAAGAAAAACATTAATTGAGGCAGAAGTAAGAGATTCGGCAATAGCCAAAGAAAAGCATGTAAAGAACGAGCAAGTGCATTTCGATGGAGAAATAGGCTAGCAGACAATGATTTACAATGAGCAAAAGACAAAGAGATTGGTTAAACAATCAAATGAGTCAAAATAACATCAGAGTAAGTACAACTCACCACAGACATTATTATTAATAACATTGTCTATACCTATATAATTTGTCCTATCGGTGCTAACAACCTCATACTAGTCACCGATGACGGCAGACATCACACACATGGTGAATATTAACATTTACCAAAACAGTCTTTTGGCTAATGCATTATACAAGACTTGGAGCATGAAAAATGGGGAGGCAGGTGACGGAGGGCACAGAACCACATCACCCAGAGAACCGACCCAGTTCCTTGGCAGCAGTCTCTTCCAACTGTCACAGGACAGTCCTAGGCTCGGGCTACAGATGAGTGAGTGCACTAACACCTTACATCTTATAGGGGAATGCAAAAGTCATCGCACACTATGGGGGTACCCGGACCGGTCCCCTAACCAATTCAGACAAACCTTGTACTGACCAAAATACGGTTTATGTCCTGTCCTAACTTCTCAATATGCTTTTCCTGAAATGAAAGGGAGCGGGAGGCAGAGCTAGAGAGGAAGTCTCAGTGCTAACTAAAGCAATAGCAAAGAAAAAGCCTACACTGAGTATGAATAACTTCAGATGAAGGACCTGAAGAAAGGGGAGAAATAAAAGGTTGGTGACCTGACCTAACTACTGTAGTTGATTTTGCAATCTATCTACTTTCCTTCTCTTCCTATACTAATGAACCAGAACAGAAAGTCCTTCAAAAATCCCTACTTCCTAACATCTATCTCAAGATCACACTTCATACCATTACAGCTGACACAAAAAATCAACACCCTGCTAATAGAAATCATTCCTACAAAACCTGATGTTCTTACCCTTGATTCTAGTGGAAGGCACCCTAGGAAAAATAAAAGTACAGTACCATGATAGCAGCAAATAGCCAAACCATCAAATATCAACAAGCACCAATACACAATGGCAGCATGTTGAATTCTGACAAGAGCTAAAAATATTAGAAACATTAGTGGAGAACAGGTATACGACTAGACAGTCATCTGGGCAACCATTCGCTCTTTTGTTTGAATGCCGACTAACCTATTAGCACTGAAATATAAGCAACTTTTAACAGTAGGTAAGATTCATCCCAAATAATGTACTGTGATATGCTGAAAAAATCACACAGTCCTAAGTATATAATACAGTAAAATACCAACATTCCAGCAATAGTTGAGAGAGGTGACACCTCCCCAATAAGGGAAGCCTGCCTCATCACCTGCTAAAATTTCTTATTCCTTGATGCACTTCTTTAGTATTGTCCAATGTTACTCCTGCCTTTTATTCCTCTAATGCTCTTATGCCTGCTCCAGTGAATCAGCCTAAAGACTTCCTCTTCTCTACCCTTACAGAAAGCTGAAGGAGAGTCTGTACCAACTTCTGGAGGATCTTGTCTTCTTTTCTTCTCATACAATGAAGAAGTTCAGCCACACTGCTGACTCTAACTATAATCATGCTTCCATTTATATTCTTGATTCCAGCCATAGTCCTAAAGGACTACCTGTTCAAAAATGTTTCTGTTGCTGGTTCTGCCCCTGATTTCAGCTGTATTACAGCCTTGCACCACAATTCCATCTTCAACTCCAATTCAGCCTCCAACCAGTAGCTCTCCCAAAAGAACTCCTACTTCCAGTCTTGTTCCAAAAAGTTCTCTCATTTCTATAGCCACTCTTTCATCCCATAAGCTTGTTGGCAGTCACAACTTTTCCTCTTATCAGCCTGACACTGACTGACTCTAGTTCCTGCCACTTCTCTGGGAGTTATCAAGATCACTACTGAAGACATAATAAAGGGAAATCTGGCTCTACCAAATGTTCCCATGCCAGAGCTTTTTCTTATAAGTCCTGACTCCTGCCAAGATGAATGTCACTACAGACCTTCCACGAATCTCTTTCCATCTCAGGCCCTTTCTAAAATGACTCACATTCCTAATAAGCCTTCTTTTAGCATGACATCTCCACACCACTCCTGACGACCTGTTCGGCAACCCATCCATGCATCCTTGAAGCCAAAGGATGCTGCCACATTTGCAAAAAGGGCCAGACTTGATGGCATAAATCCTTCATCTCTTCTTTCACCTAAGCGTGCCAACAGACACTAGCAAACACTAAGGAGGTGTAATGCCTCCTAAGTACCACTAACAATACAGGATACTGTTTTCAAGTGAGTCTACACGCTAAAAGACTATTTTAAAGACTAAAGAAAGAAATATGATGGGAAATCATAAGTTCATCTCCTGATGCACTTCCATACTCTTTGATGCTAATGTCATACAGGAATTAATGCTGTGACCTGACGGAATCAAAACAGCTAAAATTCCCTATTACGCTCTCTAGAAATTAAAATATAACTGAAAAGGAGTATACAAACATAAAGTGAAAAATTAAAATGGTGAAAAGTAATATACAAAAGCCATTTGCACTACCACTGCAACAGTCTGGGGAATGACATCTTCAGAACAAGAAACATAAAGGATGAATGAGACCAGTTTGGCAACTGGGAATCAATGGATCTGCCATGCACACACAGTACTGTACAAGTAATTACCTACTAGTATCTCAGGAATCAATGGATCTGCCATGTACACACAGTAATTACCTACTAGTATCTCTTCTCCCTTCAGAAATCTTTGTTATGAACATTTCATTAACAAAATGCTCTTTTAAAAGCTGTTGATTCCTTTCTCCTGTGAATTTCTTTTTTGCAACTTTCTGGGAAAATTTTCATGACCAATGATTCATATTAACCTAGCAGTTACTCATGCAACTAATATCTACTCCACTTATTTTTTCAAGATTAGCAAAGATTGATATGTCCACATGGCAGGGATTATTATTGCACAAGAGAGAGAGAGAGAGAGAGAGAGAGAGAGAGAGAGAGAGAGAGAGAGAGAGAGAGATATGATGAATGAATAGTGATTCCAGCTTGGTCAGATGTGAAGCTACTCATCAAGATTCTCTCCCCTCTTTCAATAATGTTCTCTCTCTCTCTCTCTCTCTCTCTCTCTCTCTCTCTCTATAAGCCCTGATGTGACTCACAACAGTCAACTAAACATCCCACAGATCATTTACTGCTTAGGTCAACAAAGGTACATTATTAGTTTTAAAGGAATGTACCCTAACTGCCCCTTTCTCCCCTAAGATCAAACTCAATCCTTCTTGCTTGTGAGACAGGCTTCCTATCACTACATTATGAAGAGAGAGAGAGAAAGAGCAAGCTCATAATTTAGAGACACAAAAATTATATACATAATCACAATAAAATCATATCAGTACAAACCCTTCCTCTTCCACTGCCGGGATGTGAATCATTATCACGTCTATGTGATTTGTTGCGGTTGTCATTATTGTGGCCCCACTGGTTGTAGTTCTGTCGTCCTCTTCCACGACCTCGTACATCCTTTCCAGGCCTGTGATCTTCATTTTCATCAGGATAATATCTTATGTCTCGAGAGGCAAAGCTCAAACTGCTCTTTGGTTTATTCCTTTCTCCTCCACCACCATGGCTTTCAGAATTATCACCCTTAGGCAACTCCTCCTCTTGTTCACATTCTTGTTCATGGGGCAACCTGCCAAAGCCTCGTCCTCGAGACCCTCGTCCTCTCCCAGTGCCCTTTTCAGATTTTCCTCTAACTTTGTTTCCTTGTCCACCTTGACTACTGACATCAGTAACCATGTTGCCTTCTCTCTCTACTTTTTCACCTTCTTCTTCCTGTCCATCAGCTGATCCCCACTTGGAACCCTGTTTCCCTTTTCTTTTGCCTCTGCCATCTCGCTTTCTCTCTTTGTCACTGCCATCTCTATCAGGATCAGATAAAAAACGATAAGACGGGTCTGGTGGAGGGCCATCATTCTGCAAAAAAAAATTATGTATAAATTAACATGACTGGTCCTTATCAACAGGCATGACTTTTAAAACTTGAAAAGTGAAATAGAAAATCAACTGAGTCTTATTCCAGTCCATTCTGTTTAGTTGTTTTATATTTCAGTTAACTAATGTACAAAGCAATACTTTATACAGTACATACAATAAAACCTGGCTTAGACAAATCAGGCAATATTTCAGATTCAAATAAACTTGCTCTTTCTTTAAACCTTCAGCAGAAAACCCTTATGGACTGAGTCAATAGACTACAAACCCAAGAGGGCTCCAAGGGGAAATCAGCCTGCAAAGAGAGACAAGTTATAATACAATGGTAACTGTACAGGGAATGGAAAATAAAATAGATACACCTGAATTCAAGAGACATCAGCAGATAGCAGGCATGAATTCCCTCCTCTCTTAAACAATTGGAGATCAGAAGACTCCATACTGCTTATATACCTGTATATCAACTGTTCTTACAACAATGAATTTCATGTATTTCATGCCCTGAGCAAGTTCTATTTTCAGTAGATTAAACTGGGCTAGGATTACCAAACTTATTTATGATACTGTATTCACAAGCACTGTACTATATATCTTAAAACCAATAACCACCAGCTATATAGGATTATTTATTACCAGTCAACTGTTTATCTTTTCTCAGCTGTATTCATTCTTCCCTCAGCCACACTATCAAGAATATGCACAACTATTTTTGCCATTCTCTAGTAATATTTGTTTCCTGTTTTTATCTATTTTTTTTTACCTTATTTCAAGTTGTTGTTATAGCCCAAGCAAATCACACAAAGTAAAAATTTGTTGGAAAAAAACCAGCTTAGAGGAAAGTGCTAGAACTGATGGCCATATCAAGTAGTTTTATAAAAAAAAAATCAGGGACAACTATCAGTTACCCTTAGATTTATTTCTCACTGGTTCTCTTCTAGCTCTGGATGGCAGCTACCTGTGTGAGAACTCTGGAGAGATGAGAATTACCTTCTTCATCTGAACATCTGGAGAAAAACATACTTTAATCTCCTAGATTGGGCACAATAACACCAAATATTTTAACGTTAAAAGGAATTCAGCCAACTTGGAACCATGATCAGAAGTCAGTGACACAAGAACAATGAATCAGCATCTACTGCTTGGTTTTTCTGCATTAAGCTCAGAATTTGCGTACCAATGCACTATTACAAAACTGATAACTATACCTGTGAACTGGAGACTAAACAATACTGTATTGCTGTAAACCCACTATATTACTGTATTGTGATATCCTTCTCCAATAAAATTGTGTACTACTAAAGTGTTTTAATTCAGCATTGCATGAACCAAGCTTGTTTCATGAACAATACTTATTAGTATTGTGGAGCCCACCATGAACATTTTGTGAAGGAATGACATTAAAGGTAGGATTTCTCATATATGCATTCTAGGCTAGTTCCCCAAGCAGCAGGGTAACAGGGGCATCAGTTTATGCAAATCATGTAACATTTTTTGTATTTTCAAATACCGCAGACCTGCTTTTATGAAAGAATGTCATGAGAAAGTCAACCATGACTTCAACATGGAACTTTCTGTTCTGTATTGCAGCTATGTAAAGGGCAAGACGATGTTTGAACTTAAGGAAACCTTTCCCCTGGTTCAATTCAAAATGTGTCACTGTACTATTTTTCTTATTAACATTTTTTTTACCTTCTCCATATTCAATTGTCTCTCTACCATCTTACTATACAGCTTCTGAAACAATCAAATCAGTGAAACTGCAGGATATTCCCTCAGTTTTGGACCCTTGTTAATGACATGACACTCATTTTGAACCATCCCCTTAGGGCAGGAAATAGATTAAGGGATCAACCACCCTGCCTCTAAGTGGACCTACCTAACCCTTTCCTTCTTTATTATCAATCTTTCTACACCATGTAACTTTCTCTTTTCCTCATAAAGGAAGTTCTGTTATGCTGGAGTTTCCCTGTTTTTGTACTGTATGCTGGCAAAGTTGGTGGAGCATACTAGTAACAAGAACACAGGTGACAGCCTGAAAAGCTCGATGGTCAGCAGATGCACACTGTTGAGTAAATATTTGTTTGCTGATTCCTCTCATACTTTTCTGGTGCATGTAAAGAGCTACTCTGGCTCCATACTATCTGGAACAAAACTAAAGAAGACAAAGCAGGTTGTGAAAGCTAATCACTTCTAGCACTCCTTACATGTAAATGGTCATATTCTAGAATTTTTCTGACTTTACAGGGACTTCCTCCTTTATAGTCTGCGTGTGTTATGATGTCGCTGCAGGATCTTCATCCATGTAGGTTTTTTTTTTTACTTTGGTTATGGTGACAATTTCCATGCAAATAATCCTTGCAGTTTGAAGGTTTCTTCCTCCTTTCAACATATTCCAAGCCAGTCATGGCTCACATTCCAAATTCAGGATGTGGAGTTCTCATTGGTGACCCAGACAAGTTGAAGGCTTCTGCTTCAACCTCTTACCTCTCAAGTTCCTGCTGCACTGATGCTGATGACCCTTGGTGTTCCTATGGATAACCCTTACCCTGTATCTGATGGCCAAACAAGCAAAAATGAAATGCTTGCCACTGGGATTCAAAATACTGTGGTGAAAATGAGAAGTACAAAGAAACTGAATACTTTACATGTTATTGGACTCCAACTCAAACAAGAAGTAATAAATGGGATGCACGGATATCCTTCAAAAGGCAAAAAGAAGTGTCTGAGGCAAACAGATATATAAATAATGTAGAAAAGGGTTGAAAATTGAAGCAACAGAGGCACTTTGTAACCAGCCTCCTAAAGGTTTTGAATTTTACAAACTCGCTAAGTGGTGTAAGAGGAATAACAAAAGCAGAAGCCTCCCCTTGCAAAGATCCCCAAAGTCAACCAATAGGTAGTAGCAAAAGTCAAACCAGAAAATTAAGACAATTTTAGCTTTTGCCAATACCTGCAAAAAGAGGCAAGAAGTATTCAATCCGGAGACATCAATCAATTTGGGAAAAGTTCTGTCCTTAAACTAAATTCAAGACTCAAGCATACGTGTTTCAGTAACATGAAAATAAATGATGACATGATGGTAAGAGATAAAACCCCATTAAAACCTTAGCTATGGTAGAGGGATCATATCCAACAAAGATTTTTATAAATTCAGTGAAGAATACATTCTAGGTATGTATCCTAAAGAATAAATTCATGTGACCTGAAGAGTAAATTCTAGATATCTCAAGACAATATATGGAGGTATACTAAAGAATAAATTCTAGGTATGTAACCTGAAGAATAAATTCTAGATATCTCAAGAAAATGTATGGGAAGTATACAAAGTCCAAAATGCAACAATAATTATTCTAACATCTGGCAAATTATCTAGTATGTATATATATATATATTATATATATTATATATATATATATATATATATATATATATATATATATATATATATATATATATATATATATATATATATATATATATATATATATATATATATATATATATATATATATATTATATATATATATATATATATATATATATATATATATATATATATATATATATATATATATATATATATCCATCTCCTGAATATATACAATCAAGCAGCAACGTAAAAATTGCAAAGTTGATAATAAGTCCCCACCCCCGTTTATTATCAACTAAAAATTCCTTCAAAATATATAAAATATATTATTTCCAGTGAATTGGATATTAAAGACCCATTATACAAAAATTGACAAACTGAAATTAAAAATGGTCTAGAAAAAATTGAAATTGTTATGTATTGTCCACAGACCCATGACAAAAATTGTCAAGAATACAAAAATGAAGAAGACAGTCTGCAAATCAAACGCAGAACATATCAGTGAGGAATATGCTAGAAAGCTTTGTAGGTAAAAAAAAAAAATTGCCAAGGCAGTAAAATCAACGTATTAGCTCTTAAAACTAAATCTCTCTCAAAGACGAATACTGTATTTCTCAGTGTCAAAAACTGTTTTTTCCTAAAATAAGTCTCAGAAATTTGTTTACATCCTAGAGGTTGAAAAATTCATAAGCCCATCCTAACCTCACAGGATGGTTATCTTTGCAAGACAGGAATTAGTGTGCCTGTACATGGCCTTTGAATGAAGTTTATAAATTACTATTAATTAAAAAAGTAAATAAGCAAAAGTAAAAAGATGGAATAATATATGTAGTCACAAAGATTTATTCCTGTACTGGCAGATTCCAGTGGGTGAGTTACCAGACAAATAAGAACTTAAATGTTACACATCAATATTAGGTATTTTATTAGGTATTTTATTAAGTATTTTCTCAAACGACCCTGTTTTGAAGTGAACATTATTAGCTAACAAAAGTAAAACTGTGGTAGGTTAGAGGGGTTTAGAAGTAAATCTTGCTAGAACAAGACTACAGTATTTAATGTGGAAATTTTGTGATACATTACTTTTTTTATGATAAGTTTCTTCTGAAATTCACACTACAGGCAGTCCCCGGTTATCGGCAGGGTTCCGTTTCTGAGGGTGTGATGATAACTGAAAATCGCCACTAACCGAAAATTGGCAATTTTTGGGGGTTATCGGCGCCAAAAAACACCGATTTTCGGTTATCGGCACCTCTGTTAGGTATGTATCGGCGACAATACCCGATTACCGGCGCCGATAAGCGGAAATCGGTGATTTTCGGCGCCAAAAATTGCCGATTTTCGTCGCTAGACAAGCCCCATAAAACCGGATCGCTGTTAACCGAGCCCGCCGTTAACCGGGGACTGCCTGTACAATGTTTCATACCTAATAACAATGTGCAAAATATTTTCATGTTTTGCATATTAATGTCTTTTATTGTAATATCTATATGGCAGAGATTTAATCTTTATTCTATTTTCATTTTGTTCTAACTGGGATGTCATGTTTATGTCATACTCTAGCCAAGTATAACTGCAAAATAGGGTTATTTAGCATTTCTATTATTTCCTGTTGTTTTGTTCAACTCTTCTTTATCTGTGACTGACAAAATTACTGCAATAAGCCTACATCCACCACCATCAAAATCTTAAAATACGGCAACAGCTCTAGCCACAGCCATTTGCAATGATTGACACTAATTACCAAGGACATTTCTGATGTTTTACGCAACTACTCAGTTTATACTATATACTGTACATTCCTCCACATTCTGTAAAATGTTTTCAGTTTGTAGTAAGTTAACTTTAGAAAACCTTAATAAATTCAAAATCAGTGAACTTGAAATAACTTTTTTAATATACAGTAATGAACTCAAAAACTACCATAATCAATGTGCTGTGGCAGGCAAAGCCACAGTGTATAATGCACTGAGAGAGTTGAATGTGCACAAGCACCAAGCAAAACACAGCCATTAACTCTTGCATGTTGCCAACTTATTTTTACATTTTTTGTTTTCAAAGTTTTGCTAGTCAAAATTGGCATGAGTCTTTGAGGTTAGGTCTTCTTCGATACCAGAAAATACACTAACTTGTCTTTACCCAGCAAATCTTCCTCTTAGCAGCTCTCCTCTCGTGTAACCTCTTTGCTTGAATTAAGGGAGGGCAGCTCTGGTTAGGGACTGAAGGATGCACAACCCATCAACAGGGTTCCTGCAACCAACTGTTCTGTATCATCCAGTCATAAAAAAGAGGGGGGGAAGAAGTCAGACTCCATCATCAAGATATATGCGGAAGCACCTAAAGCATCATGGTTTGTGTACTTCAAAACAATCTGAAATCCATTCCTCAAGTAAAAAGGATAATATTGAGTTTGAGGAGGGTACACTCCACAAACACACATAAAACAAACCCTGGAAAACCAAGTGAATCTAAGTCCAGTCTGTCAAGACCACCCATGGCAAGTTTATTTTCAAATAGATTAGATAAATAAAAAAAAAAATAAATTGAGAGGGGTCCCATCCAAGGGGTCTTCCAAAAGTAAATAATTTTCTCTTCTATGCTCCAGCAGAGCTGTAGGGGTCTGAGAGCTCGAAGTGAGCAGTTAAGTCTTAATTCATGACCACAAACAAGATATCATATGATCCCATTAAACAAAACTGGGTTCTGCATAATATAATCCTGGATTAAAGTCTGATATACAAGTATGGGACAGTATATATATTTCTACCCCAACTATAGGTCGCGGAAAGGGAGAAGCAGCAATCAACGCTTGTTCATCCTTCTGGCACTCTTTACTGCTCTTAATGCTAATCTACAAGCAGTTGCAGTAACTTTCAGTTTGCACACACAGTTAACAATATGCTCCATATTTATTCCTCCAGATTTAGCCTTCACTTACACATATTCAGAATCTAATATATAAATGTCCTAACCACTAATTACGCTTTGGGGATTTTAACGCTCAAAACGCTCTATGGGTCGGAGGAGCAGTAGATGCCAAAGGCGGAATATAAGGGGATATCTTGGGTAATCACAATATTACAGGCCTAAATAATAGAACAATGACCTTCAACAGGATGTATACAAATACCTTATAGCTACTGAGATAAGTACTGTAATTGCTTATTTTACACTGATAATGATTATGACTGATCAGCAACGAATAACTTAATGGAAGTGTCTAGAACATGCAGATTAGAAAAATTTTAGTGAAAGTGCTTGTACTGAGAGTACTAGAGTATAGAGTCTTTTAGCTCCCACATAGAGACATAAGTATGTCACAACCACCTTGGATAGTGCAAATGCGTCTCTTAAAAATAAAACAACAAAGGCCAGCCCTTTAAACCAGCAGTTCCATGATGGAACAAAGCTTGTGGCATTATGAGAAAGGTTACAAGAAAATGCTATAATAAAATATATAAAAATAGTGGTTTTGAACAATAAAAACTTAGTATAAAAACATGCTACAGCTCAACAAGACATAGTTAAAAAAATCAAAAGAGAATCATGGATTTAGTATGCCAATGACTCAATTCAAAAACATCATCCAAATTAGTTTCAAAGAAAATAAAAAAAAAGCTCATGGCAAATTTATCCCTGAACCTTTGCCTGCTCTTAAGATAAATGGCAATCTAACCTCAAGAAGTTGCAGAAAACTAGAACATTTCTCAAAATTATGCAGTGAAAAAACTATTCTCTGCAACTTCAAGACATTCATAATGCTCACATTCTCTAGATCTGACTGAAAATACATGTGAATCTCATAATGTCAAATTCACATTATGAGAACTGAAAAATGCATTACAGAAAACAGAACCAATTGCCCCTGGTGAAGAGATAACCCTTTATGAAATGCTTAAGTACCTCCCAGAAAAATCCACAGAATATCTTTTAGGTGTTGTAAACAAAATCTGGGAAGTTTCTCTGATCATCCCAGTATTAAAGCCTAAATAAGAATGCCTCTCTACCTAGCGGATACAGACCAATAGCCCTCACCATTTGTTTCTGTATGCTGATAGAAAAAACTATCAATGCCAGAATCATATGGCATTTGGAAACTGTATCTGAAATAACCTTACTAATTTGGATTCAGGAATACTAGATCCAAACTACACTCTTTGCTCAACTTACCAACCCAAATCCAGCAGGGTTTTGCTACGCAGTCAAACTATAAGGACTTTTCTTGACCTATAAAAAAATTGTGACACAACTTGGCATTTTTGACATTATAAATGAGTTGCATAATATAGGTATAAAAGGAAATACAGTGCAGAGCATCTTATCCACATTCCATTTATCCAGGGACGTCAGTTACTCAGAGCTTATCAAGCCTCTAGTGGCCACTACATGAATTATTTGCAAAAAGTTTGAGGTGGATTTCATGTGCCTTGGGACTGGGCATGCTCGACTGACCAATAATTTTTGAAGGTGCCAGTGTACCAGAGTGCACTCACTGTAATAGTGCTTCGTCAGTTGAGCACATTCTAGTGCACATCTCCAAATATGACCATCTAAGGACATAATGCAACTTAGATACTAAGGATATTTCAGAAATTTCAAATGACCATTCAGATGTAGATAATTTTATAGGTTAAGTATGACAGGTCAAAATTTTCAATGAAATATGAAGTTTTCATAATAAAACTATTGTAATACTTACCTGAACACCTGAATTCGCTCTTCATCCCACTAGCCCGAACAACTCTCAATTACCCCTCCCACTAGTGGGAATTTTAACAGCCAGCTTTACCAACACTGCAGGTAAAATCTTGTCACTTGAGCTACCATAACAAATGGTTCGCAACGCTGACACAGGTGTGCGCTGACACGCCCCATTTTTGTCAATTGCTTTATTCAAGGTCAAAATTGATGTGGGGAAAGGAGGGTGAGAATCATTCAGGTGTTCAGGTAAGTATTACAATATTAGTTTTTTATGAAAAGTTCATACTGCAATACACTCCCTGAACACCTGAATTCGCCCGATTAACAACATTTAGAGGAGGAGGGATCAATTCTATTGCATGCCCCTTCGACAACTGCAGAGATGGTAGCTCACCAATCTGCTCTGCCTAAGATATCCGTTTAGTCATACACTCACCATATCAATCAATGCTTTCAGTGAAGAGACATGTTGGAGAGTACTTTGATCGACAGTCAGGTCAGTACTCTCGGTCCATCGACCTCCCATGTGGCTCTTCAGAACCTCTCATGTATGGAGGAGAATGAGGCAGAGTGCAGAGCCGCTGGCCCTCCGGGATAACCATCTAAGTTTGCGGCACACCCCCTTTTCACAACCGCAGAGATGGCAGCTCACCGATCTGCTCTGCATAGGATATCTATTTAGTTATACACTCACCTTATCAATCGATGCTTTTGGTGATGAGACATGCTGGAGAGAGTACTTTGATCGCCAGTCAGGTCCGTACTGTCTCGGTACGTCAACCTCCCATGTGATTCTTCAGAACCTCTCATGTATGGAGGAGTACAATGAACCTCCCATGTGGCTATTCAGAGCCTCTCATGCATGGAGGGAAATGAAGCAGTGTGCCAAGCCGCTGACCCTCCGCCACAAGGTTGCAGATCAGGCCTGACCGACAAGCAAAGAAGTATCTCAGCGCCGACGAAAGAGCCTAGCCTACTAGAGAACCCCCTTGGACTCTCGTAGGGAAACTATCAAAGACTAAGATACTTAAAATGTACTAAACCTAAGTTCATGTGATTATACTATCACTGTAGCCTAAGAATTCTAAAGACTAAAAGGAATTCCTCTATCTGGTTAACCTAAGAATCTCTGCACTAAGTGAATACCACCTCAGCTAAATTAACGCACCCTGGGTAATAGACTTCGCCGCTACACGTGGACTAAGAGAATAACCCTCCGAACCTCCGCACTAAGCGAATACCATCTCAGCTAGGTGAACGCACCCTAGATAGTAGACTTTGCCTCTACACGCGATGAGGCGAATCGAACGTCTCGTAAGTAAAGGAAGTAAACACTGAGACGGACTTCCAAGTAGCTGCCTCCAGAATAGAAGGCACTGAATAATTCCTTAGAAAGGAAGATGAAGTGGACATACTCCGAATACTGCGCGGTCGGGAAATACAGAGCTGAAGACGACGAAGAAGAACCCTGAGAAGCCTGGGAAATCACCTCCCTATGAAAGTAACTAATTGCATTCTTTGACAGCGAATGGGAAGGATTCCGCTGAGATACAAGAAGTGTATGAGGAAGCGGACGGAGTTTCTCAACTTTTGATAAACAGACTTTGATGCTCGCACCGGACAACAGGCATCTCTGCTGGATCGCCGGTAACGAACACTTGCAGATAAAGAACTTTAAACGAACGAAGCAGAGTTTTAACCTCCGATATTGTCTTTGCCACAAATTCTGGAAGAAAGACAAATACGTATCATTTCTCACACAGGAACCCAACCTAGAAACTGCCTGAAGCTTGCCCAACCCTCTAGCTGAAACTAAAGCCGTAAGAAAAAGCAACTTCTTAGTCAGTGTCTTAATGTTATAGCTTCAATGGGTTCAATGGCAGGGGAACGCAAGAAAAATATTGAAGTACTTCCGACAAGTCCCACGGAGGGGCCCGAGTCAGCAAGACAGGACATTCAATCTTAAAAGAACGTAATAAATCATCGATTATCTTACTACTAGAGATTTTAGGAAGGTGGAAACTAATTGTACCACTAAGCGTTGAGCAGTAGTCAGCCATTGCCAAATACGAAAAACCCTTGACTTTCCGAAGGAATAAAAGAAAATCAGCTATTTGGCTATGGAAGGTCTAGAGATGGAATGACCTTCCTTCTATACCCTGTCTAGGTGAACCTGGTAAGGGTTATGGGTTGACTTTCTCAAGCTGAAAGAAAGCTGTCTAGCCACAGCTTTAGGGAGTCTGCACTGTCTAGCTGCTCTCTCTACAGTCACCCTGCAACTAGGTACAGCATGCGAGGGTTTGGATGATAATAGTGAGAATGCGGTCGTCTGCGAAGAACTTTCGCATGGGTCACATTGGTAGGGACATCAGAACTTCCGTAAGGAGCTCTAAGAGTTCTGGAAACCAAGCGCGTTAGGGCCAGCAGGGAGCTATTAGAGTCATAGACATCTTGACACTCTCTCACAATTTCCTTATTACCTGATGAATGATACCAGATGGAGGAAAAGCATACACCTGCATGTGATTCCAATTCGTAACATCACATCGGTGCCTATCGACATGGGGACCACCATTGGTAAGAAATAAACCGGAAGATGATGGTTTAATCACGTCAGGAATAAGTCCACAGTTGCTGGCCACTTCCAGAGAACCTAGGACATTACTTCCTGGGCCAAAGCCGACTCTCCCCACCCCACAATACCTGACGGGAGCAACTTAGCGAATCGGCTCGTACGTTGAGACTCCCCGATATAAATTGGGGAAGAAGGGACACCTTTCATTCTTCGCACCCTCTCAGGTCTCTCTGTTCTATAGTATTGAGTTCTGTTGATCCTGTTCCCCCCTGAGTTCTTCAGATACGACCTGGCTGTTACACTGTCGCTAAACATAGCCACTACTCTGTCGTGCACTAGGACTGATAACAACTGAAGGCTTCCTTTACAGCCTTGATTCCCGAAGATTTATTGACTCCTCTCGTTCCTGAACCGCCCCCGAGGCCCCAGGCCTGGGTTTCCTCCAAGGTTGTTCCCCAACCTTGATCTGAGGTATCTGTGTACAGACGAACGTCGGGAAAAGGGGAGTCGATAGACCTTCCCGGTGTCAGATGCACTTCTTCTGACCACCACAGACGATCCAACAGGCAAGAATCGCTCCCGACTATAACTGCATTCTCTTTGCGGAAGTCCCAGCGATTCCTGAAACATACCTGAAGAGGGTGCATCTGGAGACAAGACCCTGGAATTAAAAGAGAGAGAGAGAGAGAGAGACATTCTCCCTAAGAGGCTTCTCCAAGCTGGTACCGGCCATTCCCTGCTGAACAGGAACCCTTCTACCTGCTGAAGGACCGACTGGATCCTCTCCAGGGTTGGGAAAACCCTCAAAGGAAGAGAGAGAATCCTCCTATCTGAATAGGTTGAAGATTCCATAAGAATTCCCTCGCGCTTAATAGCTCCTCTAGAGAGGAGGCAAGGATCAACCAATCGTCTAGATACCTCAACACTCTGTACCCTCGACGATGCATAACTGCCAATACCAGAGACATGAGTTAAAAGAAACAATGTTCGTCATATTGGCTACGTCATCTTCCTTGAACAAAGAATTAGCTAAGGCTGAGGTGTTCTATGCAATCCCTCTTATGAACATCCGGATACTGAGGGGGACGATGGCCATGATAGAAATTTCGACTTTTCTGCTCCAAACGTCATAGACAAAGCCAAAGCATTCACCTGGTGAGCCAGACCCCTCGAAATAAATTTATTAGGCTGCAAACAGCCATGGATCCGAAGGGACATAGCCGTCACTCTTTTAGAACCCCCTTACAGTAAACCTGACAGCATCCAGAGAGAGTGCGCAAGAGCCTCAGTCTGACTGCGCAACACATCCTCCAAAGCATCTGCTTCCCTAAGAGAAGTCCCTATTAGCCGAGACGACGCCGGAGACCTAGACAGGATTGCCTCAACCGATTCGTTGAATGGCAACCTGACACCTGCCGAAGAGTTACCTCGAACTGCATAAATGTTCTTACGCAGAGAGAGAAGAGAAGAGCCCTGTCTATTAGAAGCCACTACCAATGCTAAACGACCATCTGCCTCCTCCAAAGCCTGTCTAACCCGATTGAACCAAACCAGCCAACACGAAAAAGAAGCAGGAGCTGGCTTAGTGGCATAAAAGGCCTCAGAAAAAAGACTGAATTGACGAAATTGGGAGGTCCGGAGCTCTTGCTAGGGGGTACGAAGAAGTAACATACTCAAGCATGTGTCTGTAATCGTTACTGCTGGCAAGAGGACATTCTAAGTCCACCGGAATCTCCTGCACCTCCGGATATGAATCCTGTTCCGCAATGTCTGAACGGTCTAAGACCGACAAAGGAGGAGGAACTGAATGAAGCCTGGACAATGATGAAGAGTCCACAAGCGGACCACCCTAACCAGAATGCTGAACACCCACACCTAATTGGGTACCCAGAGCTGAATCTGCATAGTTGAACCCGCCAGGAAGAAGAGAAGGCTGAACCGATAAAACCCGGAGCCAATTCACCATTATTATCAAGGGGAAGAAGAGTGAGAGTGGCCAAACCCACATTGCTAAACCCTGGGGGAGGATGCGCAAATGAAACTGCTTGCGGAGGGACGGAAGAAGAAGGAGGGAGAATGAAAGAGGTAGAAGCTACCCTCAGAGTTACTGCTGTGGAAAATGAAGGCGATGAAAGCCACGGCCACTCGAAGAAGGTACCGTAAGCCCTGCCAAAACCGCAGAGCGCAAACCCGGACTGGAAGCGACAGGCAAACCCTGTGAAATACCTGATACTACCAGAGCAGCCACTTGAAGTGGAAGCAAGGGGTTGCGCATACCTGAAGGGATGGAACATGAAACGCCTGCGGCCAAATTCTGCTGAAACTGCGTTATCACCTGTCCGGAAGCTCCTCCTACCGGAGAAGACTGTACTGAGGAAGGAAAGGTGGGAGGAATAGCAGACGCATAAAAAAAGTTACCTGAGAAGAGGAAAGCCAAAAGTCGAAGGAGGGAAAACGGAAGATGCAGAAGCTGCAGGAAAGAACGGAGCAGAAGAAGAAGAAGCCGAAGAGGAGATTGAAAAAAAAGGGGCAGCAGAGAATGTGGGAGCAGGAGATGAAGCGACAGATAACCCGACTGTACTGAGGAAGGAAAGGCGGGAGACAGAGGAATAGCAGACACATAAAAAAGATTACCTGAGAAGAGGAAAAGCCAAGAGTTGAAGAAGGAGGGAAAACAGAAGATGTGGAAGCCACAGGAAAGACCGGAGCAGAAGAAGAAGAGACCAAAGAGGAGACCGAAAAAGGAGCAACAGAGAATGTGGGAGCAGGAGATGAAGCGACAGATAACCCAGAAGAAAACTTAAAACGAAGAGACAGAAGGCACACCGAATCGGCCGCCCCCTCGATAATCCTGAAACATATCCGACACGAATTCTGGATAGTACTGTGCCACATACTCTCTAATGTTAGAGAAAACATTAAAAAAAAAACCTCTCACCATAGGTCTGAGCCCGTTTGAAAGACCAAGCAAATCCACCTTACATTCTGCCACATCCAATTGCAGGTCCCGCAATCTACTTTTAGAAGCCGAAAGGACACACCAGAATCCGCCTTACTAGATGGAGGAGTAGAAAAACACAAAGAAGGGGGGAAACTACAGTAGAAGGTTCAAAAACAGTCGGAAGTGAATTAGGAATTAGAGCAGAAGGATTCTGCACCACCGGAACTGAAACATTGACTTGAGACTTTGAGCCAGACCGAGAAGAAGTGATGAAGGCGAAACTTTTGCTGGAGCACCAAAAAAAGACACTCAAACCCGAAACCGGAACCCGTCCAGGAGAATGACTCTGCACCTTTACTACCTTTTCCTCACTACCTAACCCAGACCTATTCTCCTTTATCACACCTAGATCCTGATCCTGACTAACATTATCAACATTAAATTTATCAATACTACAAGGGGGTTGGGGGGGAGGATCCTTCACTGCCTGCTCCGCACCACGGGGGCTGGAGAATCTACCCACTCGGAGGCTTTGCGGTTCTCCATTACCCTCAGCACCCATTAGGGCTGGTTCTGAAAAGGAAGAAGGATTAGACATCCTAACACTACTACTATCCTTATCTGAGAAATGTCGAAAAGACTAGCTATTAAATTTTCCATACTACTTGCAATCCTATCCTCTATCTGTCTGACTACCTCTGAACTCACTAAATCCATCAACTGATCTGTAGCAGAAGCCTGAGATACTTGAGGCAACGAAGAATCTGACCGATGTTTGATGCCCTTACTAGCCAAAGACTTGCGATGACGAATGTAATCCTCCATTTCTTGTGCCTTCCAATCGGAACATGCATCGCAATGAGTCTGCACATCACACTTAACCTTCCTACATACTTGACAGAATGTCTATTGTGTCTCAAGGTACTCATCCGTCTCTTGCAGGATGAAGAAGCAATGAGCGCCAACGTCCACCGTCGTAGGGACAGTTGAGGTCGACATCGAAGCCAATGGTGCGGTAGTAGAAGGTGAAAAAGTCCATGATGAACAATCGAGACCGGGAACCAGTGAGTCTAAATCCAAAAGACATTCCACATCGAAGATATCCAGAAAATACAGGAGAAAAACCGTTAAATACAATCCAGGCCTTCACCAGAAGTCCAAAATACAAAGAGAAGTCGGGCAATAGGATTAAAACCTCGCACTGCAGAAGGAAACAACCTTCCCGCAGCACGAACAAAAAGCAATTGACGAAAATGGGGCGTGTCGGAGCACACCTGTGTTAGCGTTGCCAACCATTTGTTATGGTAGCTCAAGCGACAAGATTTCACCTGCAGCGTTGGTAATGCTGGCTGTTAAAATTCCCACTAGTGGGATGGGTAATTGAGGGTTGTTCAAGCTAGTGGGATTAAGGGCAAATTCAGGTGTTCAGGGAGTGTATTGCAATAGTTTTAATATATGAATGTGTGGTTTTTTATTTATTTATTGTTTACATTTTATGACGGGGGAAGATTAAAGACCCTGGTTCTTTACAAAAATTAAAATTTTTACAAAATTAATTATTTGGCGACTTGCTGTTAAAGTTAGCTTATATATCTTTGTGCCATTTGGTGTGATCGGCATTCAAACAAAACAATGCTAGGCTGACCTGCTGGGACTGCCTCTGTAATCACCTGTTTCCCACCAGGTGGCTTTGGAATGTTTACGTTCTTGTCAGAATTCTTCAAGACTACCCACTAAGATGATGTCGGTTTCCACTTTAACAGTTGGTAAATATCCATTATTTGGAATGAATCTTACCTACTCTTAAAGTTAGCTGACTACCTCATTAAATGAGAATGGTGGGTTAGCACACGCAGAGAAACAACTGTTCAGCCAAGCAAACTAAAGGTTTTTTAGTGAGGGGAAAAAGCTTCTAACCATTCATACCTGTTGAGTGATCCTTCCTGGTAAGTACTGTTGCCAGAATTGGAACCACAGCAGGGTGTAAGGCCCTCACAGCGAAACTTGTTGGAGGATCCTCACAGGTAAAAAGTTCTATCTTGCTGAGTACTAGTGACTCCTATGCCTGAGTTGAAAGCCCATAACCGACAGTCCAAAACTAACAACAGCTACCTTCAGATATGAAGGTGCACTCATATACATCAATGTGTACCTTCATGCTTCCAAAACCCAATACTGTAACAGGATTTCCTATCAAGCCCATGGACCAGTAGGGCATCTCTACTTTCAAGAAACTCTACACTAAAGCACTATTCTAGAGGTGCTTTTAAATGACCTCTTATACAGACCTGACCCTCAGCGAGTTCTGGAATAACCATTTCAACATCCTCCACTGTATAGGACTTGTAGACAAAGCCTGGCAGTCAGTAAGTCTTACAGGGCCCTGAACTCTACTTAGAGGAAACTGTAGCCAGATGCTGTAACAAAAGGACTTCGAAGGCTATGAGGCAGAGCCTATTGGGGAGGATATTGTGTCACCAGGCAAGTCTTTGGGCTTGAAAGTCAGTGATAATGATGATGATGTGAAGTGGGTGTCAGAGTACAATGCAGAGCTCACAATAAATAAACTGCAGGGCCTCCAGAGCTGCTGCTGAGCTGTCTTCAGAGGAGGAGGGAAGGAAGAGAGGAAGTTCCTCATTAAATAAAAATGATGTGTGCAAGATAGGGAAAGTACAATTTCACTGAAAAATATCACCCAGATAAAGCTGTAGCAACTGTGTTATAAACCTGCAGAATGACAATGTCATGCCTCACTTTAGACACATTTTAAAATGCAGGCAAGAACAGACATTGTTGACAGGTTTTTTTGTGAGACAAAAACAGAGATTACTGACAGGTTTTTTGTGAGACAAAAACTCAGTGAATCTAAAGAAGCAAGTGCCATAAAGCAAAAGAGAACAGAAACACCCCTAGAAACAAAGTTGCCTGCTGTTTTTATGGAAGGGGCACTCCCCTTCCAATGAATAACATCTCACTCTCCTCTTCAAGTTTCTCACCAACTTCCACATATGCCATCATCTCTCCAAAGTACATATAAACTGAGAATAAATTCGTAATTATTTCATCTATATTTATTTTGTTTATGGTTTTATGGATGAGTTCTGCAAACTGCCGTGTTAAATCTGAGTTTAAATGCTATCATTTTCATTTTTGGGGGTCTGGAATGTATTAAATGAATTTACAATACTCCTTACAGAAAAAATCAATCTGATTGTGATCAGATTGGTTTGTGGGCAGCCCCCCTGGAATGAATTACATTTGCTAACCAAAGCTCCACTATGTAATACAGTACAGTATATTACTACACCTGTACAATAAAACTGGTTGAACACTCGACACAGAATTAGTAAATATACTCTAAAATAAACACTTCACCTCTGAGAGCCTTTGTCTAGTTGGCATAATATCAGATGGACGGGGAATAGAAGGATGTTCCTGGGATTCTCGAGGTCTATCAGATTTATCAGGCCTTGTTCTTGGAGCTTTCATAACATATGGTTTCACTTTGTCCATTGTTACTGTTGAGCTAAATTTATCTGCATTCTTCTTATCAGCTTCAATTTCCTGCCAAATCATAAAGACAAAGCTTTATAATCTACCACACTTTCTCATGGTAATGTACATTTAAAACTGTAATGCATAAGGTACCATATATTTAATAATTCAGCAATAATATATAAAAATAATGCAAAAAATGGAATGACATTCTCTGTAATAACCTATTGTAGCCTAACTGATCTACTACAGTCTAGGTTTGGTAGTTAGCACTATAAAATGGGCTTATTTGTACAGTAACTAAACATTTTACTAAATAATTTTACACAATTTTCTGTACAGTTTCCAACAATTTGGTTAAATTTGAGTTAAAACTTATGTTAACAGCGAGAGAAAGATAACATTAAAAAGCTGATATACAAGAATTACACAGATGCTTGCTTATGACAATGAGAGGAAACTTCGAACCACATTAGAATAATCTCATTTCTTGTCATTAGACATCAAGTCACAAAACCATGTCCTTGAAACAAATAATGACAGACCACCATCCATCACTATCCTGTAATAGATTTGCCACAAATCCTCTTTGTGCATCAATATAGCATCTTCAATATATCATTACAGTACCTTTAATGCACACAAAATAAAAGAGAACAAATGATCATTTGTTAAACACCACTGTGCACTATTCTATGATAAAACACAAGAACCTTTAATTTCTCAAGTTACCTCATGCCGCTTTCGAAGCTCTTCATTTTTCTTTCTTATGTTCTCCATCTTCTCTGTTAGCAGCTTTTCCTTCTCTTCACGAGACATCTGGTAAAAGATAGAGTTATTGTAAACCATGATATGGGATAGCTTTCCTAACAGAAATTAATAGTTTACTTGCCTTTCTTTTGCAAATATCCCTGTCCCACCATTATCTAAATTCTTTGCATGGTGTACAAAATAAACATTCGAGTGATGAATTGCATATATTTCTTATTCCACACTTTGGGTTTTTTACAAACTTTGTTTAAGCAACTAACTCATTACTGTGTTCTCCCTTACGCATACCTCTCTGACAATGATGGGGATTGCAGTGGGAAATATGAAATTCTTAAAATAAAATAAGGTTTTATATATACTTACCAAGTAATTACATACCTATAGTTTCTACTTTAAATGGAAGCTTAAGAATTGAAAATTTGCAGTATCACTCTTTTGTTTTGGTGCAGGTAAGTGGCCCGCCCACTTTCGGGGGAAGAATAGGTACAACGTAGCTAAAGAGCTCAGTTCATTTATGCTCTAAGTCCGTGTGAGGGGAGGCGGGATGGGCTCTGTTCATGTAATTACTTGTTAAGTATATATAAAACCTTATTTCATTACAAAATGTCATATTTTTATATGACATTTACCAAGTAATTACATAGCTGAATCCCACACTGATAGGAGGTGGGAAGAATGGACATGTGCTACTACAAAAACATTATAAAGAAATGCATTTGAAATAGAAAAGAAAAGCTAGCATTGTTGTAACCGTACCTGGGGAGACAGCAAGAGCAGGAGGATACTGACTCTTGGTTGTTGCTCATCTCGACCCGTAGGGACATGACTGATAGTGTCAGGATTGTCCATACTTCAGTGGGAGCTTTGTGGTTAGGGACTGCTTCTATGACTCGACAAAGCTTAAACACAACAATTGCCCTTGCCCTGGGCGAAAAATAGACATCGACTAACATACAACCATAAAATTATATTACCTGTACACCATTTAAAAAACTTCTATTACCCATCCATTAAAAACGAAGATTGGAGGGTACTCCAGGTACTAAGTACACCTGGCTTCCCAAAAACTCAACAACCTTAATCAAGGCGAGGAGACATAAATAGGAGGATCACTCCTACCCCTCATTCCCTAGTGCCACGCCAGCCTGGAGAATGGAACCAGTGTAATGTAGCCCTCGAACACAGTTTCAACGTCACATAGATAATAGTTGACGAAGACTGAGTGACAGTCCCAACAAGTCGATTGGATTATGGTAGCTAGAGAGAGACTGCGTTAAAAAGCCAACGAAGTGGCTACTGCCTGTACTTCATGTGCTATTACCTTTAACAACAGTAAATTATTCTCCTGAATTCCCAAGTGAGACTCTACAATAATGTCTCCCAAAAAGAATGAGATGGCATTCTTGGAGAGAGGACGTAATGGGTTCTTGACAGAACACCAGAGGTTACGAGAATTCCCTCTGATATTCTTGGGTCTCTCGATGTAAAATCTTAATGATCTCACTGGCCATAACACACTCTTGTTCAGACGGTCCTACCAGTTCTGCAAGACTCTGGACCGAAAAAGAATGAGGCCAAGGGTTAAGACGGGTACTAGTTTTTGGCTAAGAAGCCTAAAATATAAGAGCAAATAGCTGTCTCTTGCAAAAAAGCAACTTGTTTGTCCAGGGCTTGTAACTCCCTGACTCTTTCGCTGTGCTAAAGAGATTAAGAAAAGTGCCTTTCTAGACAGATCCCTAAAGGAGGACATCTGCATAGGTTCAAAAGGCAGGCCTGACAACCAATGTAGGGCTACATCTAGGTTTCAAGACACTGACTGCTGAGACTTCCTTTCCTGGTGTCAAAAGACTTGACTAAGTCTGAAATGCCAGGAAATGTTCACACCTCTGTGCTTGAATACTGAGTTGCATGGATCTGTAACCCTTTATCGTAGACATCGAAAGGCCTCTGGAAGATCCTGGGTAAAGTAAAAATTCGGCTAGTTGGGCTACAGAGGTAGAAGGCGGCGAGATGCTACGTTCTTTACCCCATCTCCTAAAACTGCCCACTTAGCCTGGTAGTGCTTTGAGCAAGAGTCGCATCTACATTTTGTGATAGCATTTGCAACTTTTCTTGAAAATCCTTTCGCTCTAACAAGCTTCCTGACAGTTTAAAGCCTGTCAGAGCGAGAGTGGACGAACCTTGATGATATCTGTTGAAGTGAGGCTGTCTGAGAAGATCTTTCCTCTGTGGAAGGAGCCATGGAAAGTCCGACAGAAGTTCCAGAAGGTCTGGAAACCACTCCTTTTGAAGCCAAAAGGGAGCTACTAAGATCACTGATAAGTGATGATAAGTCTTAACTTTGTTGATCATGTCTCTTACTAAACTAAATGGAGGGAAGGCATACATTTCCAGGCGTGACCAATCTGACCAATCCTGAAGTATCACCTCTGTTGCTAAAGTCTGAGGGTCTGGCGCCAGAGAGCAATACAGGGGGAGGCGATGGATCCTGGATGTTGCAAACAAGTCTATCGACGGTATTCCCACTGTTTCAACAGGCTGGTGCACACCTGTGGATTCAGTGACCATTCCGTGGGTAGAACCCATTTGCAATGGCTCAATTCGTCTACTAATATGCTGAACTTGCCCTGAACACAGCAGGTGAGAATCTGTGTCTTGTTGCTGTGCGCCCAAAGAAAGAGATCCTTGGCTAATTTGCACAGTGACCAAGAGTGAGTGCCTCCTTGGTTTCGAATATGAGCCAGAGCTGTCATGTTGTCAGAGTGAACCGTGAATATGAGCCAGAGCTGTTGTGCTGTCAGAGTGAACCGCAATCACTGAGACTTGAGTTACTGCGGCAAAATGTTGAAGAGCCAGGTGAATCTCTTTCAGCTCCTACAGATTTATGCAGTTTCCTCTTTTGAAGGACCATTCCTGACACTTCCAATTGCCCTAGTGTCTCTCCCCAACCTAGGTCCGATGTGTTGGAGAATAATGAGAGGTTCGGGTTCGGATGACATAGGGACTTCTGTGAGTGGAACCTTCCTTCTATGAGCCACCAATGAAGATCTTCTTTTATTCCTATGTGACAGGGAATATGAAGGAATCTGAACGAATCTTTTTGTTCCAACTGACCTTCAGAAAGAACTGCAAAGGCCTCACATGCAGTACAATAAACCCCCCGTATTCACATTCTCACGATTCGCGGACTCATGTATTCATGGATTTCTCTGTGGAACGTATCTACCCATTATTCGAAGAAAATTCACCCATTCGCGGTATTTTTCACTGAGAAATATTCAACTAATTACTGTATTTTTATATCATTTTCACGATTAAATGCACTTTTTGTGATAAACACACGTCTCGAACTGTCGACCTACCCGCCCAGTTCTCCTCGCTGCTTGGGAGAAAGGGAGCTGGGGATTGGCATGATACACGTACACATCGTTACCGGGGTCTAAGCGATGTCAGGCAGGGCAGCCGATCGAGGCTACGGCCTACCCCAACGCCAAATCAAAGTCCTTTGTAAAGAAGGCATCGTGCTTACCCCATATAGAAAATGGGAAAAAAGCACGTTAAAATGAAGAAGAAGAAGAAATATAAGCATTTTTAGAGGGTTTTTCTTGTGTTTAAACTATCAAAATAGGCAGTTCTAAGTGTTTTTAAAGGGTTTTAAGTATTCGCGGATTTTAGCTATTCGCGGGGGGTGCAGTACGCATCCCCCATGAATACGGGGGGTTTACTGTATCCCCAAAGGAACGAACATCTCTATGGCATAGACAGTCCATAGCAGACTTATCCAGTCATTGGCTGAGCAGGTCTTAAGACTTAGAAAATAACGGACTTCTTTGGGTACAAGACAATATTCTCTTCTCTAATGAAATAACCGGAAAAATCCAAGAGTCTATCTTCATCCCCAAATAGACTATTGTCTGAGAAGGGACTCGTTGGGACTTTTCCTGCCCAACTCCTGGGCTAACTGAAGGGTTCTGAGAGGGTTCCTCCGTGCACTTCTTCTGGGATGATGAACATTGGGCCAGTCATCCAGATATAGACAAACTTTCACGCCCATTAGCCCTGGTGAAGACTTGAGGGGCTGTTGACAACCTGAAGCATAGAGCCCAAAATTGGGAAACTTTGTCCTGAGAGTAAATCACAGGAATTTCCTGGAATCCTGGTGTACTGTGGTATGAGAGTAAGCATCTCTCATGTCTATCGAGACCATCCAATCTTCTTGGGAAATTACAGCAAGAACAGAGCTGTTCGTCTGCATCCTGAACTTCATGGCTTGGACATTCAGACTGCTTACATCTAGGACCGGCCTTCAACCCCCGGGGGTTTTGGGGACTACAAAGAGGCAATTGCAAACCGCCCCCCGATGACAAGTCTTCTACCTCTTCTATAGCTTTCTTGTGGAGAAGAGCTGTGACTTCCTTTTTCAAAGGGAATCACATATCCTTCCTTGAGAACCTGTAGTACCCATGGTTCTATCAATCTGGCCTCTTGCTGTCTCCAGAAGTGTGGGAGTCTGGCACCCACAGGTAGACGAAGGACCGATGTCTCACTTGCTAGAGAATGGTCTAGAAGAGGACTTCTTGCTGATAGGGCGAACTGATCTGGGATTTGTGCGTGGGCGCAAGGAAGCTCTTCCTCTGTTACCTCAAAAGGGCCATGGCTGGAGAGGAGAGAGAGAGAGAGAGAGAGAGAGAGAGGATTAAATGAAACAGCAGGAGTTCAGTTAGACTCCATCGTTTGCTAGGACAACTGAGCAAGTAAGTCGTGAGTAGCCTTTTGCAATTCTGTAGCTACCCGCTCTAATGTCATTCGAGGAAAAAAGGCTGGTTTGTACAGATGAGCGAAAAGAAGAGCAGATCTCTGGGACGGTGTCACTCCTTTAGTGGTGAAAGAACACCACGTCTCTTTTCTTCAGAATACATGACGAAAAAAAGAGCAGCTAACTCCTGTGCCCCATCTCGAATCGCCTTGTCAGCACACAATAGCACCCGAGCCAGCCTGCATGTACGAATATAGCAGAAACTTCCAAGGAAGGAGCTTCCAAGGTTGTATAGAATACATATCTCCTTTTGGAAAACCGAGAAAGAGGAGAACAAAATACAGCTTTGCCCAATTCCCTCTTCTCAGATAGCCAAGAGTTGATCCCTGACAACGCTTTCTAGTGGTACTCAAGGATTGACATGACAAGGACGCTGATCCCGGGGAAGAAGGGGCCGCGGTGGAGAAGTATGTTGGGAAGCAGAGCAGAAAATAGTTCAATAATGAGGCGTAAGCTGATGAAGGCTGTTCTTGTTCAGGTTCCTCCTCTGCTGAAGATACAGCAGAGAGATCTGTGACACAGAAGGCGCCGGAACAGGTTGACCTGCAGCAATAGGGATGTCTGAATCCGGAGTCTCAGACTCGTATCCCAATGCTGGAGAGCTGGGAGCCAAAGGGATGTCTGGAGCTACAGCGCAAACTGAACCTGCAGCAGGCTTATGAGCCACAGGGAGCTCGGATCCAGTGGGAGAGGGAGATCCCAAAGCGCGCTTATGAGCCAATTGGCGCTTGTGAGCCTATGGGCATTTACGACCCATTGGGTGCTTACGAGCCAATGGGCACTTACGAGCCAATGGGAGCTCAGTGTCCAAAGGGAGCTCTCTGTCGTCCCCATGGCTGCAAGAGGGCTCTTGATCCTTATGGCACTTGCAAGGTACTGCTGTATGCATGTCGGCAACATGCCTCTTCAAAGGCCTAGAAGACTCCTGAAAACGTCGACCATGTCCTTTGGGTTCGGAATCCGAACAACTGGAAGATAAGGTGTGATCCAATTGGACACCTTTCCAGTGTCTGGTTACCAAAACCTGGGAAATAGCAACAGGTTCGGCTGAGGAAGCAACTACTCGTGTGCAAACCCCACTGACCTCCCTTGGACTTACGGTTTGCCTCCTTCTAGGTGCAGGGGACTCTGAAAGTGACCAAATTTAGGAGATCCATAAGACTCCTTTCCAGTGGCTGTCTGTCGATACCCGGGACCAGCAACAGGCTCGACTGAGGAAGCAACTACTCGTGGGCAAACCCCACCGACCTCCCTTGGACTTACGGTTTGCCTCCTCCCAGGTGCAGGGGAGTTTGGTAGGGACCTCCGTCTAGGAGCATCGGTGGGACGAGTAGCCACCCCTTCCACAACACTAACCCGGGTGCAGGCACTAGCATTTGCACTGATATTTCACTATGATCCTATCTGAGCAACAGTACTTACTAAACGTTGAATTTCTTATCCATCCGAGCTTTGAGACTGGCGATGGCACTGGGTTCAGAGGGAAGGGAGCCAGGTAACGGAATTGTAGGGAGAGTGAGAGAAGTAGGAATCGGGGAATGAGAAGTCAAAGGTGTAGAAAAAACTGGTTTAGGGGTAGAGGACACACAAACTCTAGCCTCAGCTCTAGCAGCCACTTTCCTAAGCCTAGCTTTCTCTAATTTATCCAAATGATTGGTCAACATTTTCCATTTACTTACGGCCCAATCCGTACATTCCTTGCAAGTAAAGTCATAGGAACATACTTGTCCATGGCAGTGAAAACAAACAGAATGTTCGTCATATTTAAATGAAGTCAACTTAGTATTACAGACTTTCCTGCAATACCGGTTACTTAGCCCTTTGTTGGCCGACTGGTTGAGCTTGGACTGTCATTCGATGGGCCGGAGTTCAATTCCATTCGAAACTGATAAAGAGTTAGAGGAATTTATTTCTGGTGATAGAAATTCATTTCTTATAATGTGGTTCGGATTCCAAATAAGCTGTAGGTCCCGTTGCTAAGTAACCATTGGTTCTTAGCCACGTAAAATAAGTCTAATTTCCAGCCCTAGGAGAGCTGTTAATCAGCTCAGTGGTCTGGTAAAACTAAGGTCTTATTTTTACTGGTCACACTCATTCTGACATAATAGTGAAAAAAATTGAAAAAAGGCTAAGCTAAGCTAGCTATGAAAATATAGCTCATAGGCTACCAAATGAAAGAATACTTCACCAAATCCTTCCATAGACAACCAAACCATCCAGTGAAACTACTCCTGAATTAACAAAACACAGCTGCTGAACGACCGATGTTTGGTTATCAAAGGCAGAAACGAACTGAGCTCTTAGCTACGTTGTACCTATTCTTCCCCCGAAAGTGGGCGGGGCACTTACCTGCTCCAAAACAAAAGAGCGCTACCGCGAATTTTCAATTCTTAAGCTGCCGTTTAAAGTAGAAACTAAAGCTATGTAATTACTTGGTAAGTGTCATGAATAAAACAAGGTTTTTTTAGATGGGAAAAAGACAACTGAGCAATTTGCATAAAGATCAAAGGTGAAGTAAATATGCCTTATGTGTCCTGTCCCTAGAAAGGGGAAAAAAAGGATACAATACCATTTAAATAGAATTCATCTTAAACTAGTCCTAGCCTTACCTAAAACAGAGTGCCTTTCCCTATCAGCTGAGAGTGAGCTTTGTCTCTTTCTTTTAGGCTCAGCATAACCTTACAAAATGGAAAAACTTAAATGCTACCTGAAAGTTACTCTTAACCTTATTTGGGATTCAACATATTGTACTACCTGAATTTAGGGAGGTTTCACCCAACCTTAACTTCTTAACCTTCATACATCTCACCAAGGATGCTATTTCCTACCTGGCAGGGGTACTTTTACCCCAACTGAATCCCCCCCATGAGGATTCAGAAACCCTTTACATGCACTCTCTCACAACATCTAGCCTGAAACAACCACTGAAGAGTAGGTGTCATCTTCACAACAGTTGAGTATTTTACCTCACCCCCTACCAAGTCCTGCAAAATTCAGAAAAATTTTCTAGCACACATCATACTAAAGAATTCCAAACTATAAATAAAATGTACTGAATATGTGGATGGATGAATGCATGGAATTTAGGGACTCATCCCAAGCACCAGGACCTCTAAGGTAATTCAGGACTAAAAAAAATTAAATGATGAAGTGACACGATATAAAAGGATGAACACTTTACAAAAAACTTCATTTCACTCAATTCTGTTAATGCCTTACTCTTTCAATAATCATTCATTATGTAAAACAAAATGAAAATAAAAAATACATTGGGAAACTCAGGTATGAACATATTATGAAAAAGTACAAGAATAAATCATGAGTGTTAATTACTTTTTACCTCTCTAAAATCTTATCCTTTTTTCTTTAATTAAAGAGTATTAGAATGTTTTCCTTATCTCTCAGAATTTCAGACAGAGAATTTGAATCTCTGTTCCTTGTCTTTATATTTATAGCAATGCTAACAAGTCACCCCAGTGAACACACTCAGGGGCACTACTGCATTACTGTCTTAAATATAGTGATGGGTTAGGCAGGTGTGCCAACCCTCAGCTGGATTGAAACAATTTCATCCCACCTATCTGTCTGGAGGGAAGGATGACTAATAACTTATACCAATTCTTATGCTTCATACTTGATGTTGGTTGTAAGAAATGAAGAAAATCTCTCTTGCCACTTTCTCAAAATATATGAACTTATGGGCCATTTCATGCCTATGTAGGAAACTCAATTTATTTGACATACTATACAGTGCAGCACTTTTGTATCCTTGTCAACCTCCTCATTCCTGGAATTCCAACATGGCCTGTGACCCAGAGGAAAACAGACTTTTGGATAAAATATAAGGAAAATCTCTTCCCGAGCCTTGCAAACAAGAAGATGCACTAAATTACATTTATACATGGAATCTATTGTGCTCCTAGAAACTGAGTACTGTACTGTATATCACAAACACCTTGTGTTTTGATAGTTCAAAAGTACTGCAACAACAAATTACTTCTATATGTCATGGCATCAACACCCCAAGAGACAGTTTTGATTTTACGAAAAATCAGCATAAAATGATAAATATTAAACTGATGTCTCCCAATTGGCAGAAATTCCCTACTATCATTGCAGTAAACCCCCCGTATTCGTGGGGGATGCGTACCACACGCCCCCGTGAATAGCAAAAATCCGCGAATACTTAGAACCCCTCTAAAAACACTTAGAACTGCCTATTTTGATAGTTTAAACACAAAAATACCCCTCTAAAAATGCTTATACCTGAGTATTTTAATAGTTTTATCACAAAAAATGCATTTAGTCATGAAAATGATATGAAAATACAGTAATTGGTGAATACTTCTCAGTGAAAAATACCGCGAATGGGTGAATTTTCTTCAAATACTGGGTAGACGTTCCACAGAGAAATCCGCGAATACTGAGTCTGCCAATAGTGAGACCGCGAATAACGGGGGTTTACTGAATACACTGTAAGTGGTGAAAAGGAGGAGCTGAAATCCATATGTGCGAGTACATACAGTTTTACACACCAAAACAATGAGGGGTACTGTTTGCAGGAGTTTAAGACCTAATTAGGAGTTTGAAAAATTCTTCCGTTATCCAACTTTAAATACTAGCCTTTTTCACAAGGATAAATTGCAACTGTTATCAAATGTCCGCTGACACTAAGGCTATTCAATTCTGTCTTAGAAAAAGCATATTTCATTCATTAGCCTTAAAGCAAAACTACATTAATTACAAATAAAAACCATGGACAATCAATAAAAGTTACAGGTTTAAGTGTATCATGGCTCAACAATTTTATGAATACGACCTTCAAATGCACAACCCACCTAGCTGATACTAATAACGTACCAGGTGTAGATGTTATATTTGCAACTATAAAAAGTTCCTCATGTTTCTTTATAAAGCACTGGAAAATCATGCAAAACTCTCTGGTACGCAACTTACTACAGTAAGTACAGTATTCTGAATTGCACATACTGTATTTAGTCTACTGGATTCTGTACGACTTGGTGTCAACTCAAAGACTGAAGATCAATACCTTGAGAGTCTTGATTTCAGGGATATAAGCTTTAAATACGAAATTTTAATCTGAGGTCTCCTACATGGTTGAAATGACCTCACATCATCACATGGCATGAGTATAAAAGCTGAAACTCTGATGGGCACATTCAATGTTTATACAAAACAACAATGAAGGTTATCTTTTGAATGAAACTTAAAAAAATTCCAAAGCCTTCCAACTTCAAAATAAATATCTCTCTTATCAGGAACTTGTCCAACATAGCCTATTCCAAAAAAAATAATACTGTACATATACCAAAATCTGTTCAACAAGAAATTTATATCGCCTATCTGCTTAAAGAGCAAACTATTTAGATACCAATGAAAGTCTTTAGAAACAAAGGCCAATATAATCTTGCACATAAAATTACATAATAAAAGAAAGTGTTTTCAGGACGACCAGCTCTACATGTTATGACACAAAGGAAGAAATTTTGGCTACAATACTGTAAGACATTAATTTCTCAGTCAAATAGCACTAATGGTCATGTTTCACACAACTTTTGTTGCCTCTCGTAAACGCTTTGACATTTTTGATGAATTCTCTAATGCACACAACATATGCACAAGAAAACAATAAATTTAAATTAATTTGTATTTTTCATAGCTAACAAACCTGTAGTCTTAACATTAGGATAAATCTTCTGGCACCAGCTGGAGCCCAGTAAAAATAAAAACAAGAATTGTGCGCAGTAATCTATCTCTTCTTTTCATACCTTACAATAAATAATATCAAAGTTTCTATATATTTTCTGAATCCCCATTTTTCAGTATACTGTATACCGACCAATTTTTGCATTCTAGTTGTGCATAAAAAGTATGGATTATTATCAGCACAATAATATTATAAACAAAAAGTCACAGAATGCCTAACCTGCTGAAAGCCGCGTCTGTAGATCTCAAGTGAATCAGGGGAGATAATTTTTTGGGAAAGGTTCACTTTGTGGCATGGGATTTTCCTCTGAGTAACTTTATGATGACACTCGTCAGAAACTTATATCCACTATATTTTGCTAAAACAGCCAAACCATACCCCTATCCTATCTTTCAATCTATAGCCTACTACAACCTTCTGAAACTCATAAACCACAGCCTAGTGTAAGATAAGCAATATGCTAAGTGTACAAAAGTTAAGGGGGTTGGGGGGGAGGTACTTCTTAACTCAAGTAGGGTATTGCACCATATGTTAAATTAGGTTAGCAAATATCCCTGGCACGAATTTTTGGTCAGGGTAAGCAGAAGCTAGATAGCAAAGGCCCCAGTTTGGTAAGATTCTGTGCACTATAATCAATTAAGGTATGTTAAGCAAGGTTGAAACCATGCAATTACCATGGCCATGATTTCCCACCTGTCTTTTTTTGTGTGTTTGTGTATGAATGATTTTCTGGTGTTACACACTACAACCATATACAGTGCTTTTCATACTGCTTCAATAATACTATTTCCATTTCTCATGAATGCCAAATTATTTAGTATCATTGGTCATATGATGACCACTCTGGTGTCTTTCCCTTACAGAAGGAGGGGTATATCATCAGTCAGCAAGATATTTATCAGTTAATGTATAAATGATTAAAAAATTTTCTGAGTGGTTTTTTTATGAATCTTCAGCTACAAATACAGCACATGCACTGTTTTTTCATTAGCTTTCTCCATACCAACTATGTCTCATGTTTTAGTAAAAGATTGGCCACTTTTTTTTTCAGCCAATAAAACCTGATTTTATCTATTCTCTAGTTTATGCATATTTTCAGGCTCCTACCCCTTTTCCTTCCTTGCTGGCCTTCAGTAAGACACTTTCTGCTGGTCATGAACAATATTATGAACAACTAGTACGTAAATCCTAACACTTTTTTTACTGAACATTTATTACTTAATGAATGAACTGTCAATAGTTCACATGTGCTAATGTACATGTTTAATCAAACAGATTTAACAGACATCATCAGAAAACCAGTTGTTGCTGAAAAAATGTTCTTTTAAATATTTACACCTATACTCACACCAAAATATCCAGTAGGTTCAAAATTCATGAAAACACAAAGGAAAGGTGATAAGTGAGCCTTTAGTAATTTTGTTATTACCACCCAAGGAGCCGCGTATTAATTCAAACTTTAAAAACAAACAAGGCTGTACTTGAAAAACTGAAGTATTCAATATATATAAGGTAGGTTCAGGATTCCACACGCCTTAGACCAAGTATAAAAGTGTCCTAGGTTAGGTTAGGTGCTGATGTAAGCTACCCCCTCTAAGTTTTCTACAAAGGTTAAAGGGGGGAGGGGTCCAGAGAATGCCAAAACTACCCCAAAACCTGACAAGACCCAGCATCCTTGGTTAGGTGAGGATATATCCTACCTAAATTCTTTAAAAAAAAAGTGAGGGGAGAGGGAAGGAAACACCTTCTCCAGCCAAGTAGGACCTGGTATTCTTTAACAGGTTAGGTTAGGATGCATTCCTGCAATTTACTGGTACTGGAACCACAACTTTAACTTTGTATTGTTTTTCCTTTACGACTGAGATTAATTGCAAACATACACCATAACATTTTTACATGTTTATCCTATGTCCTCTGTCTATTTAACCATTCATGTAAAGGCAATCAATCATTCCTTATTTTTTCCTACTAAAAAACATGGTTTAATTATTATATACAGGGGATATCAAAATCTTAAAATTAAGTGATTTGCCAAACTCATAATGGTAAAAAAAAAAAAAAACACTTTAGGCATAGTGTAGGTTACAGTAAACACAAGATAAGAGCCACAAAACATGATTTACACACTTACTGAGAAACTAATTTGTCATTATTGCCTCCTATACCACAGGATGCATTATGCCTCTCTGAAATCCCACCTCTCATAATTATCTTTCATGAGCAGAATAGAATAGAATACAGGCTTTAGGCCAGAGGCCAAGCACTGGGACATGTGAGGTCATTCAGCGCTAAAATGGAAACTGACAGTAATAAGGTTGAAAGGTGTAACAGGAGGAAAACCTCGAAGTTGCACTATGAATCAATTGTTAGAAGGTGGAAAGGAGGATGGCAGAAAGAGAATATGAACAGAGGTACAATAAAGGGAATGTAAAGGGGGTGTAGCCAGGGGACGAAGGGACACTGCAAAGAACCTTAAGCAATGCCTATAGTGCACTGCATGAGGTGCACTGACGGCAATACCCCACCCCCACGGGGATCTTTCATGAGTTTTCACTAGACAAATCTCCCCAAATCTCAGCCTCCCGCCTCACAGTCCTCATCCAATTTACTCTTCTCCCAACGACAGTGCAAAAGGTCTTTCCAGGCCATCTCCCACTCCCCTTTAGTGAGCTGGCAGGATTGAAAACAGACTTGTCACAAGTTATCATATCAATTATCAATTAACATGGGCAAGTATTCAAGTATCGTAAGTTTATTAAGCTATGAAATGCTATCAAGGTTAGGTGTCTTACAAAAATTAATCGATTAAAAGTGTTCTTACACGCTAAATACACTGCCGGGAATCAAGAGCCGCCCCTGAATTCTTTAACGATAGCCTACACGTTTTCACGCTTGACAAGTGATTCGTACCGCACTAGGCTACACTTACCGTATCTCATAGATGGTCCTTAAACACAAATGGCACATAATCCCATATAAAATTGATTAACCTAAGGATAACGTGGCAAAAGTCGCGTAAAACATGCCTAAACGATTCTCGAGATTTCTACATCGCGACCACAGACTGTCAAAAGGGAAAAATCCTAGCCTCTACCTGGGCTCGGAGGCTTCCGTAAAGTACCGTAAGGTATGTTGGTCAATTTAAAGTCATTTTATTTGATTATAACTGTCATTAGTTACTAAACAACACCTGAGGCGTCTAAGCATCTTTTAAACCTGAAACGAAAACGGCGCTATGCAGCCTTACCATGATATTGCAATGAGCACAGGGTGTGAACCTCAGCAAGCTGTGTTTACTCTCAATCAGCTGATGCGAAGCTGACAAGTGTTGGGGGAAGTTGAGTTGGTCCTCCTCAGGAGGCTGTGAGCAACAGAGCATAACTGGAACGGTGAACCACTTTCAATTATTTAAGTGCAGATACTGTCACAAGTGCTTTCGAACAGAACAAAAAGAAATATTTGTTAACTGATAAGATGGAGGAGGTACTTCTTTACTCCTTTACTCTATACACACACACAATACATACATACATACACACACATATATATATATATATATATATATATATATATATATATATATATATATATATATATATATATATATATATATATATATATATATATTTTATATATTTACTTTAGGGATGTACCATCCCTCCACGGACCGTGAATAAGGTGCAATCAGCCAAAGTAGGCGCTATGGCTAAGTGGTGCAGCATTCAATTCATGTTGGATTGCTTCCAGGCTACCGCCTACCAGTTTACCCAGCAGTAAACAGGTATCAAAGCCTGCTAGAGTCAAAAGAATAAGATATAAGGCTAGGAACCTCATCTCTTAAGGCTTCCTTCAGAAACCGGAAAGCTGCACCCTTGTGGCCCCATCCCCACCGCGAATGGCGTGTGAGGTGTGATGGAGGCTGGAGCGAAGGGTGTGTGTGTGTGTGCAATTTCAAATTGTTGCAAAACGTAAAAGCACGCTGGTAATACCATGAATGCCTTCACAATGTAGTCCTCAAGATCAGGCCAATTAGCAAATGAGTGTCTTCAGTCAAGCCAAGAAAACGAAATTTTGGCTGTTCCTAACCAAGCATCAGAAACCATGCATTACACGAGCAAGCTTAGTAAATGTAGTATTATAGCAGACACATATCTTCTTGTCACATTACTGTAACTTCACGGCAGAGATGACATGGTAATTTTCTACGTTCGTCACTGTTGGTTGATAGCATCCGGGGACCACTCCAGGCCTCATACTACCTTTCATGCCTAATCACACTTGCTTTGATCTAAAAAAATAAATAAATAAAAAATAATTCTACGATCTTTGTTTTAAGAACTTCCCTGAGAGCTACCGAGGCTTCCTTAGTCTCATATTGTAACACAAATAATTCTCTTGGCCAAACCAAGAAGTTATGAAAACTCCAATTCCAAAGTTCTCAGAATTGGAGTTTTCTGACGAGTAAAACACTCTTTGATGTACTAAAGATGCTTATATATCCTTCAGTACGCTTGGAAACTTCTTCTGTTTCAGATAAATTAGTTTACTGATTACTTGTGAACAGGCTCATACACAGATAGGTCTAACTATCGAACAGTACCGGGGAAAGTTAACTCAAAATCAATGTTACAATCACTATTAAGGTCATCTGTTCATATATAGACAAAGTTTATCGTGCCATGAACCGTGCTTCCTAGTGTTTTATCAGTCAGTTTTTTAAAACTGAGCGTGTATAAGTTGTTTTTTTAGAAAATAGAAAATTCCAAATGCGGTCTACAGTGACTAATCACAGAACTGCGATTTTCTTGTGGACCTGTTTCAGGGTTATTCCATAGTAGAACATTCCGTAGGGGGTTAGTCGCTGTCAGCACTGCACTGTAGGCATTACTCAAGGTTCTTGGCAGTGTGCCTTTGGCCCCTAGTGCAACCCCTTTCGTTTCTTTTACTGTACAACCTTTCATAATCTCTTTCTTCCATCTTACTTTCCACCCTCTCCTAACAATTGATTCATAGTGCAACTGCGAGGTTTTTCTTCCTGTTACACCTTTCAAACCTTTTACTGTCAGTTTCCGTTTCGGCGCTGAATGACCTCATAGGTCCCAGTGATTGGCCTTTGGCCTAAATTCTATATTCAATTCAATCCATGGTAGAACAGAATTATTTCTATGGTTTAGGATGAAACTAAAATCCTTCCTTTGATTATCTGCTTCAAAATGAAGCGGGCATTTAATTTAATAGAGAGGATGACCCACTAAATGAGATACTGTAGACTCCCTTGAGGAGGATGTGGCTGTCAGTGTTGGACAGACAGCTCGCTTCAGCAAAAGTCTGACCTACAGCTTGCAATTTGGTGTCCCCGAACGCATCATGGTCAAGCTTATAAAGACAGCTGACTTAGAGGGTAGTACGTTCGTATTTGATAATGTAGGCAAGAAGATAAACAGCTCAAAGGTGAAATAATTGATACTATCAATAATAATAATAATAATAATAATAATAATAATAATAATAATAATAATAATAATAATAAATAATGCTTTTTTCCAGTATATCTCGAGGAGAAAAACAAAGCTGGGTCTATTTATGTAATAAAAAGTCATTTTAGGGTCAATGTCCTGTGCTTCATTACTGGTAACTGTTTCTGCATATGGTATTAATTACCTTTATTGCTGTTTTAAGATATTTTATTCTCTTTAATTTCATTTTTAGTATAGATTATAATATATATAAACTGTTTCAGATGCATATGCACATAATTATGTTTACAAGTTCTGGCTTTTGAAGCGTTTATATTCATAATATGGTCTAGACTCTAGTGTGTCCCATTTGATACTGGTTATGAAACAAAATGTAACTAATAGATTAATTTTTATTGCCAATATATTTTATAAAGGGTATTATTGATATATACATACAGCTGAGTAATATAACTAAAACTTCTGATGATACATTTCCTATGACCTGACATTTCCGCTAAGGCGAACTTACACATTTAGTGAGATGTATAGCAATAGATCAAAAAGACAATTTGTTCATTTCGACGAAACCCGATTTCTGACGTTGGTCGTGTTAGCTGGATATACTCGACCGGGTCAGTGTTTTAAATCCTCATACAGTGAGAGTTACAAAAAGAAAAGGAAAGAAGAATCGGTTCTAAGATGGAATTTTTGGTCGACCAAACTTCCCAGGTGTAATCCATAGGTCAACTCGTAAGGAGCTTTGGTTTTCACACCGATGTGCCCCTTGTAGTATTCACCGTTAATCATCATGCCAGCAGAAATGCGGGGCTCGAAGCTATTCAGTGGTATGAGCAAGTGACCCTCAATGGCCTCGAAACTTTTGATTTCGGTATCGAACTTAACATCAGCTTTAATATTTTCGCGGAAGTTGCCCAAGCGAAGCTCAACGTTGAATTTTACTGGTTTTTCGGCGACCAGGAGGACATTCACCTCTTCACTGTTTTTCAGGTACTGGACAGCAAAGCCCATCTTCTTGTAGCCTTTGAATGGTGTTGTAATCTTCAGGTTAACCTTGATGTTCTGGGGTGATGCGATTTTTGTATTAAGAACGCCACTCATGGAGTTTTCGTTGTTCATGAGATTTATCTTCAGTTGCATATTTTTGTTGATCTCACCTGTAATCTTAGCTTCCGCTTTGAGCATTCCAGTAGGGATGAAGGGTGACTCTAAAGCTGACATAAATGCCATATTCTCCTTGTCAAAGTTAAAATCAAATGTATTAACTTTGTTGGCAAATGAGCATGTGATATGAATTTGAGTCTTAGGAACAAACTCTACAGAAGCTTCAACTGTTGCTCTGTTAATTCCACTAACTGGTGTTTCTAGGTTAAGTGAGAAACTTCCTCCTTGGTTAGACATGGTGACAAATCCTTCAAGCAGGTGCTTGATACCTCCAGCATTGAGTTCAGCTTGCAATGTTCGTTTCTCCTTGTCGCCACCAATAACTACGCCGAATACATAGTCTACAGGAAGCAGGGGAGATGCCAGTTCCAGATTGGCCATGTAGTCAATTGGCATTTTTCTTGTTACTCTCCATGTAGCAAGTAATTTGTGAGTTCCTTGAGGAGTTATTAAGGTGAAATTAGCAGAATCAAAAGTAAGTTCTACAGTAACATCAACTTTTGGGAAAAGTGGGGTGTCAATTATCAGGTGAGAGCGAATACCAGAAATCACATCAAGATTGAACTGGATGGAATGACTTTGTTTGTTGCTGTACACAAAGACACCAGAAAATTGCTTGAATGGTGTTGGCATTGAAACGTCGAACGAAAGCTTTCTCGTACCTTCGATTAGGCTAGATTCAACTTCAATGGTTCCTTGGACTCGGTCGGATGCTGCATTCATGCCTCCATGCATTTTATGGGTTTCATCAGCAAGAATAACAATAACGGTGCCTTCTAAACTGTCCAGCGATTCATATTTTGTTTCAAGAGAAAATTTGCGAGGAACATCCAGTATCAGAGAGTCAACACTCACCAAGAAGTGGTTGTTTTGCATTGTGTATTCTACAGATATTTTATTATTGTTAACAGTTAGATGTGCGATAGCTGCAATAGGGTTGGTTCTATCCAGTTCCATACCAATGCTTAAAGTACGCTCAAGAAGGGTTGACTGAAGGTCAAGACTGCATGTTACCTTATCCATTTCATTCTTGTAGTTCACACTCACTTCATGTGTTGCAAGTGGGAAATCAATTTTGAGATTTGTTTCTACGAATCCTGATAATGCTTTCAAATTTCCACTGACACTGCCATATGAAAGATAATGGAATGGTGTATAGATCTCAATGATGCCTTTGAATCCATCAAGTCTTGTACCTACCAAGTTACTTTTCAGGGTGAATTCCTCACCAAACAGGTCTAGTTTCACATATCCATCTACTTTCTTGTCAAGGTTTAGGTTAATTTCACCTGTTATTTTGGGGTTAACCTCAGACGGAAGCATCACTTCAGCGTGAGATATAATTTTGTTATCTACAAATGCCCAGGTGAAGAGACCTCCAATTGTTTCCCAACCCTGGAAGGGTGTTTTAATGATAAGTTTTCCCTCTGTGTATCTTAAACCCTCGGATTGTAATAATGCATCAATTGCAAATGTCCTGCCAAAGACCTCTCCTTCTAATAGGACGCCCTTTTTGGTATCATCATTGTCAAAGCCACCTCGGAGTTTCAGGTTGTAGTCATCGATGCCAGCCTCAGCAAAGAATCCATCAGATGAAATAGATCGACGGACACGCAGACTGTGTGCACCAGTTCTTAGAGAATTCAGCCGAGCTTGAAGTCCTTCAGCATTATAGATTATACGAGCCTCAATTTCTCCTTCACCTCCCAGTTCGGCTTCAATGTCAATGTGAATCTCGTTGCTGTTTGCAAAGTTGTATTCTACTTCGTATTTAACACCTTCGTATCCAAAGTTTGGTATGTCAACATAACCAGAAAATCCAGATTCGAAATTGTCCTTTCCTTTAATGGAAAATGTGATTTCCTTGTCCTCACCATAGCCAATGGTAATAATTCTCTCTTCTCCAGTGTGTCCTATGCCAAAGATCAATGCAGGCAAGGGAGTGAGAGTACTTTCTATATGACTTTTAAAGTAATAGCCTTCACTTCCTTTCCTCTCAAAGTGATTGTCAATCTTCAGTTCAAAGTCATTGACACCAACTTCAAAATTACCTTCACGATGATCAGTTGATAGCTGAGTATCTACTTTCAAGTGGAAATTATTAATGTTTGCGAAAGTAGTCTTGCCATCAATTTCAATGTAAACCCTTTCAGTATTCCGGAAACCATTAACATTGAAACTGAGACGATTGCCATCAAATTCTATTTCAAAACTGGCGATCTGTTTCTCGCTCGAGCCAGTACCTTCTATTAGTTCTTCAACATCATAGGAACCAGCAACCCTTATTGGGTTTCCACTAGGGGGAACGAAGGAAAGATCGAAAGAGGACTTATCAGCTTTTACTTCAGCCTTGCCCTGGAAGTTCAAAACTATATCATTTCTTTGATAATTGATAGCAGCATTCTTTTTGCTCCATTTTCCATCTATATGAAGGTTTTTAACAAAATCAAATGGTGTTGTCAGAGTTAAATCAAAGTCTCCTTCCTTCTTTGGTTTAACATTTAGTACGAAGTCAAGGTTAACTTTTCTATCGCCTCTTTCATAAGCTAACTGCACTGTCTTGGTTTTCCCACCTAGGTTGTATGTCAGTGATCCATCAATTAGCTCAAAATTCTGGAAAGGAGTGGTAATTTTGCCAGTGATACTCTTCTTGTTGACATCAAGGTCAAAAGTAATGTGTTTTTCATTGTAGTCAATGCCAGATGATATTTTGAATAATTTGCTGAAGTCAGCATTTACAAATATCCGTCCATGTTTCAAAAAGTTAAAAGGTGTATCAACAATAAGTTCAGTGTTTAGTTGTTCTGGCGTTTGTTTACGAGTCCACTTAAGACTTGCATTCTTTGTTTGTCCTCCTGGTGTTACCCTTGTGTATGTTGCTTCAGCATGAGCGTCGGAAATATTTGAAATGTCAAAGTTCAAAACAACATGTACTTCACCAACTAATTTGGATTTTATGTCAACATTGCCCTGTAAGGTTTCAAAGTTTGGACTCCTGTTCCAGTTCGCCTTTAAGTAGGCCTCTCTATCTGCAAATCTTGCAATTGCAGAGAATGATTTTGACGTGGTTTGTCTGAAGTCATGACTCAGAGTAAGTTCCATTTGACCATATGATTTTAGGAGAGGGATGTTTATGTTTATGGTATTGCGTGATTGCGTTGGATTCAGGTCTGTGAAATTTACTTCAATTTTGGATTCACGATCATTTGCAAAAATGAGAGCATTGATGACGACCTTTCCATTGAAATCATAGCTTCCTGAGAGTGAGACTCTTTCGTAATTGGGAATGTTGGAGGTTCCTGAGGCTTCAAATGTTGCGCTTCTTCTTGATGCATCCCGAAGGAACTTCACAGTATGCTCACTATTGTACTTTCCGTATTCAAAAGATCCCTCGCCATGCACAGTGCCGTCAGCCTGTTTATCCCACTTTGTTTTAAAATGCAACTCGTGTTCCATAAACCTATTTTTGATGGCTCCCTCCACATCAACATGAGTGTAATCAAGAATAGTTCCCTTGAGCTGTAACATCTGGTATTTAGATTCTCTTCCAATCTTTACGAAGTAATCTCTGTCATTACCATCCCGTTTAAAAACCCACTGGAGGAATATGTTTTCTGCACTGGAGTCAGATGGAATCAGCACCAAGGTAGATTCACGGAGAGTAAGCATTCCTTGTGCAGTGTATTCAATGTCACCCATTTTAAATCTGATGTTGGTATTGCTCTGATCTTCCAAATTCCAGCTTCCTGAAACATTTTTCCATGGAGCAGCCATTCTGTCTGGAGTGGTAATCGATAAGGTGAAATCACCCTGTTTTGGGTTGGAGATATCCATAGAATAGTGAAGATCAAAAATGTAAAGCCTTCCTCTGGAAGGAACAACTTCCAACTTGATATTTTTCCTTGATGCACCTGGCTGAACATCAATAGTTGCAGTTGCCTTGATATTTCTTGGTACCTCCCTAAATGAATTGTTGATGTCAATATCCAATGTACCTTGAGTAGGGAGGTTTCCACTACCTTGCACGTTAATTGTGAATTCTTTGTCATCCCGGCGAGCAAGGAAATTTAAAGAAGAATATCCATCACGATGCAGTTCAATAGTTGTGTGATGACCAGTCCTGCGGAAATGCACTTCTAAATCGAGTTTCTTGTTGGCTCCTTCACGAACAAGGTCAAACTTAAAAACTTCGAGGTCATTCCACTTTATGATATGATCTATTTTAATATCTGGTCCAATATTAGCATTGTATTCCTGATAGTAAGTTCTAAGGAGTGGGAAGCGGGATGTAATGGTAGCCTTTCCATTGTATAAACCAAGGTTCAAGGATATTTCTGTTGGCTGTTCATGATGAGGGAAAATAGAGTGATGGTTTATCACCCCACTCCTACCACGCTCAAGAATGAAATGGAAGCCTGAGGAGGATGATGATGCTTCTAACTTTGCTGTTTTCTTCCTTATGTTATACTCTAAAGTAACTTCCACAGATTTGTAATTGTCATAAGGAGTTTGAATATTCAAGTTAAGAGCCCCCTTTGTTTCAAATTGTCCTGATCCAGACACAGACATTTTGTCTTCATTGAGCTGACCACGGATATATCCACTAACAGTGTCTTGATCAAGCTGTCCAGCAAGTGCAAGTAATTCCCATCCTTGGAACGAACTCTCCACTTTTAAATTGAAGGCAGACTTCCTCCCTTGTTTCTCAATGAACAGTGTGACATAGTTGTCATTTCTTCTCCATTCAGCTTTTATTGTGTTTTCATCAACTTTTACAACTTCCCATTTAATCTGGTTGGCTGCAGCAAAAGGTGTTTTTACCTCCATTGACAGTGAATTAAAATTGGCAGCAAATGTGGCAGCGCTGTCGTCACTCATCATCTGGAATTCCAGCGATCTCTTAGGTCTGTTCAAAGCTCCAAACATCTTAAAGTCATGGAAACCTGCGAAAGGACTCTTGAGATTGAAATCTACCATTTCTCCAATCAGTTTTCCAGAGATAATAATCGCTTTTACATCGCTGTCTTTATCCATAATGATTTCCAAATGCTTATCCTCACTAGTTAAGTCAAGTTTCACAGAAAACTTAACATTCTGCAGTCCTTCGAAGGGTGTATTCAATTCCAAAGTTAAAGCAGCAACTTTTTCTTCAATGTAACCACCCATTTTGAAAGCATATGTTTGGGTGCTTGTAATGACTTGAACAAACATTAATTCATCCCTGTTATTCACATCATATTTAGCATTCACTGAGATTTCACCAAGTCCCTGGAATGGAGAGACAACTTTTACAAGAATTTCAGATGACTCCTTTGAAAGGCTTAAAACGCCATGCAAAGTGTTTTGCATTTCATTGTAAGTGAGGCTGATGGTAACATCTTTAAGGGCTTCCGACCATGTGTATTTAGCCTCAAGCAACATAACCTTTAGTTCTTCAAATGGTGTTGTTATTTTGAAGAGGAGATTGTCAGTAGCATATGATAAATCCACTGTAAACTTATAAGTACCAAATTCAACGAGAACTTTGCCTGCTCTTGAATCAAAGTTGATACTTCCTTCTGCAGCAATAGTATTGAAACCTTCAAATGGGGTCTGGAACTTAATCATAATCCTGTCTGAATAGTATTCTCCCTGTGCGATAAAAGTCCATTCCTTTCCTTCATTGTAGATCTTCACAGATGCATGAAGCTGATTCTTTTCTTCATTCATGTTCAGCTCATATTCTGCTCCAAAGACACTAAATCCTTCTACAGGTGTTTCAACCTTAAACAGGCCAGACCTGAGAGTAAAGCTTCCTTCAACACTAATCTTCTTGACAACTGAATCCTTTTCCACTGTTATTGATGCTGATTTCTTTTCTGATTGTACATCATACTTGGCATCAAGCAGTAATTTTCTCCATCCAGAAACTGGGGTTTCAAAGGACACAATTATGTTAGACTTTAAGAGACTCATTCCAACTGTGCTTTTCAGTTCAAAGAACTCCTGGTCTTTTTCAAAGTGTAGAGAACCATTAAATCCATCATTTAATAATGAGAAATTTGCCTTAATTTCAATGTTTTTCATTGTTTCAATGGGAGTTGATATTTTCAATGTTGCAGACATGTCATTTATTGATAAAGTTCCTTTGACAGCATACTTCTGCAAATTCTTTATGTAAGAGGCTTCTATGACGTGCTCTCCATTGCGTACAATATAGTCTCCTTGGATTTCTAAGCTCTCAAATCCAACAAATGGTGTCTGGATTTCAGCTCTAATGTTATTGTCATTGACTTGAGCAGCAATGGAAATATGTTGAGTTTGTCCTTCTTTCTTTATATCAAGTTCAGCAACCTTGATGTCTCCAGTGAAGTTAATTTTTGTAAACAGTTCCAATGTTTTGAAACCAGGAATAGGAGATTGCAACTGAACCTTAAGGTATCCTTGTTTTTGAAGATATTGGCCATTAATTTCCAAAGAGTACAAGGTTTCATCAATGTTTAATGACACAAGGAATTTCTTTTCATTGTCAATCAAGTCAGCATCTAGGGTGAAATCAATGTTTGAGGCATAAGTAATGGGAGTCTTCAGACTTATGTTCAGTTTAGGCTTCAGTGAATTGAAAAGAATATTACCAGTTAAAGCATAATTATCAGCACTCTTGGTAATACCAGAAGAGAAGGTTAGATGATCTTCTGTTAAGGTGTAGCTACCACTGATCACGATTTTCTCCCACTCAGGAATAGGGGTGTCAAGCTCTGCAGAAAATTCGCTGTTGTTGAAGGTAAGTAACCCATTGAAAGTTTTCACATGACCTTCTTTTTCACATGTGAAAGTAAATTTGAATGGCAATGATGAAAAATCGAAGTTTCCTTCAAATATGCAAAGGGTCCAGCCAGAGAAGGGAGTTTGCAGTTTAGTCTTTGCACTACCTTTTAGAAGACTATCAGCTGTTGCTTCCAATTCCCAGGAATATCTGTTGTCATTGTGGTAGATATTTACTATTGCAGTTTTGGTAGCTGTTTCAAAATTCCACTTGACCAATCCTCCAAGTTTATTGACCATTTCAAATGGTGTTGCAATATCCAACTTCATTTCTGGTGAAAGGATGTTAGTAATGTCTATAGATCCATCCAACAAAATTTGCTGTGTGCCAAATGTGGATTTTAATTGCACAGTTTTTGTAGGGCCTCTCAATAAGTAAGACAGATCAATAGATACTTGCTTCAGTTCAGCAAAAGGTAAGCTTATGATCAGGTTAATCTTACCCTTTCCAGGTTTCACATGCAAAGTACCATTGATTTCAATTTTTGCTTCGTTCTTCCTAGCAAATGCAGTAATTGCTGACTCAGAAATGAAAAATGAGGCCTCTAGGTTTTCCCAGTCTCTGAATGGAGTTACAGCATTAACAAGAAGGGTTTCATTTTCTAATTTTCCATTTACACTGAGTTCTTGGGCTCCCTTGGTAAATTTGATGCTAACTTTCTTTTCACTGACAAGGTCATACATTCCTTCAACTGAGAAACTGTCCAAAATTGCCAATGGGGATTCGAAGATTATGTTTACATTAGCTTTGTCCATGCTATAGAACCAGTTTCCAGAGAACTTTCCTTTGTTGCCATCTGCAGCAAAGTCGACAGTGAAACTGTCAAAGTCAACATTTACTTCTAGTTCATATTTCTTGGTATCAAGGATAAACACAGTATTTGTTGACAGAGGCATTTTCATGATGTTATATCCACCACTAAACTGCAAATGCTGAATGGTTTCAAATGGTAAATCTGTAGTCAAGACCCATTTTGCAGCCTTAGCACTTCCAGAAATGACACCCTTAATTTCATACTTCTTGTCATAAACAACACCAAGATGGGCAGTCTTTTGCTCAGCACTGGTGTCATAAGTCACCTCCATGGAGAATGGGTAAGTCAAGTAACTGGAAATAATTTCCAACTGGCCTTCCAATTTCTTTGATTCCAAACTTCCACTGATATCAATTGTGGTCTTGGCACTGCCTTTCATTATGACTAGAGTAACTGCTGGCCTTGGCTTGAAATCCACATTAAGTTTCAAACCTAATGGGTCCCAGAATGGAGTGACCAAAGAAGTTTCCAAATAATAGAAAGCATCATTGATTTTGATTGTATTGCTGAGTTCTACCTTTTGTCCGGGAGAGTATTCGATGATAATCACAGGGTTGTATTCAACATCATTATACTTGAGTTGGAGCTCACCTTTTATATCTTCTGTCCATGGAGAAACAAGTCTCAACTTAGTGTCTACTTCACAAAAATCTCCAGTGGATTTCTTATCAAACTCAAAAGCCCCTAAAATTTCCTGAGAATCCAGAGCAAGCTGGAATTCGTGGGTATATTTAGTACCTGCGTGAGTCTGCTTGTTTGTCAGTATGTATAATCCATTGACGTTGAAGGAATTCTCCCAGTTTAGAAGATCTTGTACAGAGATAACATGAGCAATGGTAATAGATTTGCTTCCTTTGATCAAGGTGACATTTGAGGTTCTTGTATTGTCTGTCTTCTGACTTTTAACTTTCATCTTGATATCATCAATTTCAGATAATGTTGAAGTGACTTCTGCTTCTAGATCTACCAAGTTGGATGCTTCATCAACGACACCACTAACAGATCCTTTAATGGTTTCTCCGTTGAGCAAGAATGAGACGGAAGAAAGCATATGTCTCTCTGCCACTTTGTGATTGAAAGTCAAGGAAGCCTTATTATCAGGGCTGCTCAGATATGCACTCAGTTTGATATCATTCTTAGAGGTCATTTGTCCCTCAGCATGTACTTTCAGGTTTCCAAAGGTTGACCAGATGCGGGACATTTCCAATTCTGAGGTAAAGGCATTGTCAGTATGCTGATGTTTGACTGATGCTGTTAGAGGATAGGTGAATGGTGTTATGAATCTAAGATCTCCTTTAATATTTGTTGTGTCCTCTTTCACTATGCTACCATTCAGGTCAAGCATCATTTTCTGATCACCCATTTTCCCCTCTACTGTAAGTTTCAGAAGTGATCCATCGTTGTTGTAGTTGACATTAGTATTGATTACTGGAACAACTGGTAAGGAGGAGTCAATCTTTAATACCACAGCGACATCATGGACTTGAGTAATGACAATGTGTCCCTTGGCAGAAGCTATTAAAGTCTCCTCTCCAAATTTCATTTCAGTGACGGAATCCAAGACTTGTTCAGTGAGGCTATGTTTCATATTGATTAGAATCCTCTCCATAAATGGTGCAGTAAGGCTTAGATGCCCTTCAATGCCATCTTCAGTTGGAACTAATTCGAAGTTACCTTTCAGCTGTTTTTCATTCCAGTTGCCCTCAATTTTGCTACTGATTCTGGCATTAACCATGCTGTGTTCCACTGTGAAACTAACACGCTCAAAGTCAGTCAAGCTACTGCTGAATAGTATGGCAGCTTTCAGCGCATTTGTCAATGCTCCTGGTTGCAGATTGGCATTAACAGACAAACTGACCAACTCGGAATTTTTCCAGGTCACAATGAGCCGGCTGTCAACATTGTTTTCGTCAAGGGAAAGATTGAAAGTTACATCTTGTTTTTCCCAGCCTGGGAATGGAGTGAGCAGAGTAGCACCTAAAGAAATGGGCTTCCCAAGTTTATAGGTGACTGTGCATAGGATTCTTTGGTCTGCATCCCATTTAGCCTCTAATTGCACTCCATTAGATTCCAGCTTGCTGGACAAGAGGTATTCTTTTTCCAAAAACCTGGAAGTATATGTATGGAATTAATCATTCAATACTTAGATAAAATGGATGAGAAAAATTGGCTGTGTTTAAACAATTACAGTAAGTTTGCGTTATCATAACAAATTACTAGACAAAATATAAGCTTTAAAAAATCATACTTACTTAAGGTTTAGGTGAATTGTGCTTGGTGATACTTCTCCAGCAATAGTAAGAGCCTTTGTAGGATCTACATCTTTATCCCATTCTGCACTGACAATCAGCTTTGCAACGTCATCGGTTGAGGTTACCTGTATATGATTCAATATAAAAGAGGTACCGTGAAATTCGTAGGCCAGAGGACACTTGTGAGGCTAAGAAGTAAAATTTCAAGAATATGACACCCATCAAAACAGCTACAAAAATGAAAAAAAAGGGGTCGTTTTGAGCTATCATTACTGTAATTCATCTATAAAGGTAGTTCTTGATATATAAGCTTTGGAAGCACTGTATACAGAGGAACAGAATATGCCACTCTTCCCACCTGTTCATAGAATATGAAAATATGCAAGGAACAGCGAATTCAAGACACCCAAAATGTATCCTGGAATCATTTAATCTTCTGGCCTTTCTCACCCAAACTCTTTTGAATGGATAGAAAAATACAATAATATTCTACTAGTTACCTGTGTGTTCAGCACGACGTGTTTAATGATGTTAACATCGATCAGCAGAGAAGAAGAAGAGCCCTCGATCTTGGCAGTGTAATCACGGCCATTAACTTTGGTAGTCATATCCACTGATGCCTTTTCAGTATCAGCATAAATGCCGAAGTTGGTGTTAATGTCATAACCACTGCACTTGTAGATGCCAGACAGAACTGCGTTGATTTTTCCACTTGTTGACTTGTTTTCGAATGCTCCCTCCAACATCCAGGTTTCATCACGAATCTTGGTTATCAACTGGAAATCCAAGTATATTTGGTGATGTTTCACAGCTAAATAAACCTCACGCAGAGATTGAATGGATTGTCATGTATCTTATAGTCTAGCTATTGTATCTAATGAATGCTTATTGCTAATGTATTTTTGTTCCTTATATATATATATATATATATATATATATATATATATATATATATATATACTATATATATATATATATATATGTGTGTATATATATATATATATATATATATATATATATATATATATATATATATATATATATATATATATATATTATATATATATATATATATATATATATATATATATATATATATATATATATATATATATATATATATATATATATATATATATATATATATATATATATATATAAAATGTGTGTTATGCGTATGTCTGTGTCTGTGTGAGTGAGTGTATGTTTATTTATGTTGTATTTGGCTATTAACCCGTTTATTTATTTAGAGAAAAAAGCGAGTACAGGACAATTCCCAAATGATTAGGCACTATGAAGACAGGAAATATCAAGATACTGATTTTAGAAGAGCTGGTCATGAATTTAGTCTTTTTGGTTTTAAAAACTACTTGAGAATAGGCTAAGTGATTACCTGGATCTTATGATGTTCAGAAGAAAGCTTGGAGTACGTAACTTCAGAGGCAGCCTTTAAGTCTCCAACTTGAACTGCAATATTTCCTTTAAGCTCAGTATCTTCGTTTCTGCTAAGTGATGTGCTGAGGGACAGATCCTTTCCAGGGACGGTGCGAAGAAGTACGTTACCCTGAATATCATTCTGGTTGAAGGATAGATTAGTGGATGCAAGATAATCAACTCCACGTTGAGGGCATTTAAGGCCTAGATTAAAGTCAAGCTTCCATAGTCCACTTTCACTGGTTAAGAGCCAAGAGTGTGCAGCTTCCCAAGTTGCTGGGCCAAACACTAGTTTTCCTGTGCCCTCTATTTCCCCTAAGCGTTTCACAATGGCCTGGTAGTTGAGACTTGTTGAGATGGCTGAAAACTCGGAGGGAATGAAGTCAAAGTTAAGTGTGTATGTACCAGTAACGTCAGAGATCTCCTTTTTGATGAGGAACAGTTGGTGAATTGTTTGTTTTTCTCCACCTCCTAAGGTGTAATCTGCATCTGTTGTCAGCGAAATAAGTCCCTTTGTGTCATAGTTGAAAATGCTCTTGATTTCAGTTTCAAAATAGGGTGTTTTCAATTCTAGATTACCTTCAGCTGATTTCCCTGTCATTTCAAACAAGCCTTTAAGGTTCACTAGAGTACCGCTTGCAGCTGTCAGGACAAAGAGTGGCTCTACCTTTCTGGCTTTGCTGTCTGTGATCAGAGAAGCATCCATGCCATATTGTTCTCCATCAAGTGTCAAGGTCAGTTTAGCATTCTTGTTGTTCTTCTGCCAAGTATATTCTCCATTACCCTGAATGGATTTGAAAGGCGTTTGGATATCTAAAGCAACAGCATTATTTGATTTTTTGAGACTCATTTCAATTTTGTGGTTGGACTGAGATCCTGGTGTGTCAGCTAAGAGGTAGATTTCATTTTTTGCGTTCTTGAATTGCAGAACATATCCTGTGTGTGTGTCCATCTTCTTCAGGTAAACGTGTGTGCCAAAAGGCCCAGCAAATGGGAAAGCAGGGCTAATTTCTGATTTTGGCGTGTAACTGAATTCTCCACAGAGTGCCATTCCAGTAATTCCTGAGGTGCAGCTTTCATGACCCATCTTATTTTCAATACCCTTCTCTGTCTCTTCATCATTTTCTAGATAGAAGAATTTAGTTTGAACATTAATTACTTCTACCTTTTCCTTAGGAATGTTGAATGCAATGTCAATCACCTTACCTTTGTTTATTTTTATTTTGCCATCTAAGAAAGTGGAAGTATGGAGGTTAGATTTGATCTTCAATCCAGTGCGTGTGACATGAGCATCTACTGCCATCAGGCCATCGATTTCCACAGCAGCAGAAGGATTGATGTGACCTTCGATATCAACATTCTTCATGTTCTGAATGTTGAATTTGCCATTAATTTGGATACCAAGTGTTGCAGTTCCCTTAGCTGTGACTGCAAGAGGCAAACCACTTGCTGTGGGGATGATATAGTGAGTGTCAAACATTTGGTAGGACTTGCTGTAGTCAACATTTCCTTTGCGTGCCATGTCCATCAAGAATTCCAAGGGGTTAGTTGTACCAGATGTTTCCATGAAATTTTCTAGGCCACGGAAATGATGGTAATGAAGTTCATTGCCAAACACCCTCATGTAGTATGAGCCTTCTGCTTCATCAGTAGCCTTATCCAGGATTCCCTCTAGGGTTGTTGCTTCGTAGTCTGTCTTTTGTTCTCTCATATTCTTTAGGATAGCTTCAATTGTCTCTTCATGGAAATATCCATTGGGGCCAAAGAATCGTTCTACGTATGTTTCAAATCCTTCGATTCTACCTCCAACTTCAAAGAAGTTGATTGATTCTCCAAAGAGATCCAATGTTAGGTTTAACATGGCAGATCTTGGCAAATAGGATTTGCCTGAGAAGATCATGTTACTTTCAACTGTTGCACCCAAATTCAGTTCATTCATGAAGAAAGAAGATTCATAATTACGAGAGAATTTCAAAGCTTCTTTGTTGTATTTAAGCTGCAATAGTTCTTCACCAATCATGTCATGCAGCCATTGCTTTTCAGGAGAAGCAGACTCTTGCAGATTAGTCATGTGTGTCCAGACAAATGAAGTAACCTGGTTTATTCCCTCTGATGTAAGCCTGTCCTTAACTGTATTAATGATTTCCTGAGTTGGGCAAGACATAAGTGCAAGGTATGCAGCAATGCGCACCTCAGAGTCTTGCTTTTCATCTTGGAATGCAGCCTGAACGCTAGATCTATCATATTCACAAGGGGTGTGTCTCCAGGCTTCAAGAGCAGCCACTCGGATCTCCATGTCATTTTCTTCTTCAGTGAAACAGCGTTTCAAGACTGTGTTGGCATTTATCCATCGGCCGGCATTTCCCAGGGATTTAAGGGCAACCAAGATCTTATTCTTTTCTACTTCATTTGTTGCACGGCAGCTTGATCCAAGCTGGGCTTCAATCCTTCTTAGAACCTGAATAATGCCGGTCTCAGATTCACAATCACCGTGGAGTTTACAGTAATTGTTGATCAGGGCGGAAGTTCCAAGCATTGCTTTCTGGCTAGGGGTCTCTTCCAAAAGAGGCTGTGAAATGGTAAAATAAAAAGAGAATTATAATCTTCATCCAGTGGAATAGATATATATGATCACAACAAAGAAAAAGAATTTGTATTGGCAAATTAGATTTATAGTAAGGGTACTTACTGCAATGGCTGTGAATATTTCAGGGCTGGGGTTCTTCAAAAATGCCAATGATGTAAACCAAAGGTCTGTCTCAATTTCTGTCAGTTCACCATTCACAAACATGTCTCGGAGGGTTCCAGCAGCACTTGCTGTTCCAACCAAAGGCATGGCATCAACCAAGAATTTCTTGACACGTGGCTCTTGGACCTTGCTGTAAATGTTGCTCATCTGAGAATAGTCGAGGGATTTCAGGGATGCAACCAAGTTCGAGAAAAGTGCAGGGACTTCAGGTCCAATTTCTTCCTGAGAAGCAACTTCAAGGTCGTTCAAAATGTTTGCTACGATCTCAACCTTAGGTTCAGATGTTTCGGAGATTTCTTCGTCAAAAATAAGAGATTTCCTGAGGAACTGGGTGTCTGTGAAGAAGTAGAAGAAAATATAAAAAGGTGATTATCATCATTCTTATCATAATCTATAGGTGTGTGGGTTGAATTCACATCTTTTAAATTTCCATCCATTTCACATTATGATTGCTTGCATCATGAAGTAATTATCTGTTTTTTTACTGAAAAGAGGGGCTTGTCTGTTGTAAGATTTCTAGGTCTAGGGATACAGTTTTCCCAAAATATCAAAACCCTTTAATTAAAAAAAAATACTTATGTTGGTATGATGCTGAAGCTATGTCTCTCAAAATGATAAGAGGAAAATAATTTTAACTGTAAGCGCTTACCTGGAATCATGACTGTCAAGTCCTCGAGGGACAGCAGACGCATGGTGGCTGTTGCCTTTGTAATGGCTCCACCTTCTTCGCTTGAGAAAGGCCTGAATTTGTGGGTATCTTCACAGATGGCCTCCTTCAGAATTCCGTCTTCTATCTTCTGCTGGCACTTGTTGGTACTCTTGAAGATCGGCAAACTCTGAACAGGCGAATCTGTGGCGTAGGTAGTGGACATCATATAAGTATTCATGTCAGGCCTCTTAGCACAAGAAGTTAGATCCTTTACTCTCTCAGTTGAGATGACATTGCCCTCCGAAGTCACACTGTATTGAGTAATACACATGCCGGCGACGTCGGTTTCTTGTCCCTCCTGCAGAAGACAGAATTTTAGACCTTATGCGACTCTAGTTTTTTTCTTTTATAAATCCTGTTATTATGAATAAATATTATTGACTTTTTTATATATTTTAAAAATTTTTAAAGTCCTCTTACGCCATGATTGATGTTGTTCATGGAATTTTGGAAGGTAGACAGAAGACCTCTCTTGAAGTTCAAAACCCAGGTGGGTTCAGCCACTTCACTGCACAAGCTCTCGACGACGCCATCTTGGAAGGAGAACCTGAGAGGGTTCTTCATGATGGCTTCGCTGAACTCGGCATTGTGAATCGAGTTTTGAAGCTGCACTTCCGTGAGCTGAAAAAAAATATAATGTGTGTTAATATTAGTATTTCAGTCGTTTATATACACTGTATCTATACCAGTTTCATTTCATTCTCAACGTGAATGCAGCATTTCCTGTCATATTTACTGCAACTGGGAACTGTTTCCCATAACAGCGACTAACAAGCCTTGACTGAAAACGTGCATACTGGAAGCATTAACTAACCCTCAGCACATATTCACAAGGGGAGGTAACATCTATCTGGGCCTTGGCAGTAATGTGCATCTGCGCGTCATCGTCGAAGGCTCCCAGAAGTCGAGTCGAAGTCGTTACAGAATATTCATAGGTGTAGCTTTTGCCTGAGAAATTCAGAGATGACAAGTATCTTATCTACTCGAGTGTTACCCGCGAGATACAGGATATAGAGCATCAAGATGACAGTATAAAATGGGTAAAATTACTTTAAGTTCTTCTACTACTAAATTTTCAAACAAAGTTTTCGTAAAAGAATGTATGTAGAGATTATATCCATCGTACTGCATTACATCTGTGCTCATGCTCTTACCATTTTCGTAAGCGAAGGTATCTGAAGGTTTGCAGTGGGTGGCGCAAGTATTCCGTTGACCAGCTGGTCCTGAAACAGAGGAAAATTTCGACTATTTAACCTCAGAAATAACTGTCAGAAAGAAACGTAACAATGCTCATGGTGAAGCACCAGAAAAACCAGCTTGTATACACACACACACACACACACACACACACACACACACACACGAACATGCAAAATAAATATGGCGCAAAGTACTGTTGTAGTAGTAAAATACGCCATGGAATACTTGAAGTAACCTGCACTGTAAACAACCACATTATGGATTTATGAATTTCCAGGATGAACGGAAGGGGCCAGGTGTGTTAGGTCACGTCATCGTGAACTCAAGCTAGATTTCAGAACTCATTTTTTTTAAGAATAAAAGATGTTATTCAACAACAGTTTCCGCAATACCGTCAAGCTACGGGTCAGCGTGAACGAGACCGGGGTAGGCAGTGCGTTAAATTTCTTTGCACAACGAAAGAAAGCAAAAATTCAGAACGAGGATTTCTTGGGACCTACTCTCCTCGTGGTGAGTTATTGAAAAAGAATTTATGAAAATCATTAGCACGCAATGAATAGACAATCATGCAAAATGTCATTACATGGCAAGTCATTCATATGGAGGTAATTACAGTTTTTGAAAATTATTTTTCAGAAATAATTGATAACTGGAAAAAGGGGATATCGTTACTAGCATATATAAGTACACACACTCATATATATATGTATATATATATAAATATATATATATATATATATATATATATATATATATATATATATATATATATATATATATATAATATATATATATATATATGTATGTATGTATGTATGTATGTATGTATGTATGAATTCACATACTTATAATGCAAATAGTTCCTTGCCCTCACAGTACAGAGCGAACGTATGATCACATATACACGTATGCAAGTATGTACTTAAGCAAGTGTCTCGTAAATATGAATTAATCTCGTAAGTAAATGTTTAAATTTGTAAGTGCTTCTATTCACGGCTTCCTTTTATCTTGTTGTTATGCTCTGACCTCTGTTGAGTTTATCAGATTATCTTGAGATCACGAGTACCCCCGGATGATTAAATAGAGAACTTATCTTTTCCCAATCACTCTCCGCTCGGTAACGAATCCACTTCATATAAATGCGCAGTAAGACGCAATATATTACTTTATATATATATATATATATATATATATATATATATATATATATAAATTTACATATATGTATATAAATATATATATATATATATATATATATATATATATATATATATATATATATATATATATATATATATATATATGTGTGTGTGTGTGTGTGTGTGTGTGTGTGTGTGTGTGTGTGTGTGTGAGAGAGAGAGAGAGAGAGAGAGAGAGAGAGAGAGAGAGAGAGAGAGAGAGAGAGAGAGAAATCTGAAGGATATGAACAGGTTGAATTCTACTTACTAATTTTCCTAAATTATGTTATGCTCTCATTTTCAATAGTGAAACATATATATATATATATATATATATATATATATATATATATATATATATATATATATATGTATTATATACGTATAAAGTGAAAAACATTTAATTATTGTTTTACTAATGGCCAGAAGAGCGTAACATAAATTTGTGAATTTTTTTGTGACAAATAATGTAAAGAAAATTGTCAAGAAATTTGTTAAGAAAAGGTTTCCAAGTCATGAAATGATCTAGGCATCTAAGAAGTGTGGGAGAGAATTCAGTATACCCTGCAATTTTTCGTTTTTGTGAAGATGAATGTAATTGGGAAAGAAGAAAGCTTGGAGAGAGAGAGAGAGAGAGAGAGAGAGAGAGAGAGAGAGAGAGAGAGAGAGAGAGAGAGAAAGGTGTAAGTGGATAGAATAAATAAACAGATCCATTAACTCGTTTCAAGACATCTTAAGGTAATTTCTTGAGGTTGAGCTTGACTGGGATAAAACAGAACTAAATATCCAGCTTAGTGAGAAGATAAAGAATACAAAGTCCAATAGAGGCCCGAAAAAGATTAGGCCCACTGACTGATTTCAACTTCAGGAAATTTTGCCCTGGATGTTTAAATCAGACCTGGTATTTAGCCGTTTTTAAAAATGCGTGATTTATAGATCCTCACGACATATTCAGTAACTGATGTGCCATTCGTTAATGCTTTTTCAATCAGGAAATACTGGTCAAGAAAGCATCAATAAGCATTAGGAAATACTGGTCAAGAAAGCATCAATAATTATTAGGAAATAGTGGTCAAGAAAGTATCACTAAGCATTAGGAAATACTGGTCAAGAAAGTATCAATAAACATTAAGAAATACTGGTCAAGAAAGCATCAATAAGCATTAGGAAATACTGGTCAAGAAGGTATCAATAAGCATTAGGAAATACTGGTCAAGAAAGCATCAATAAGCATTAGGAAATACGGATCAAGAAAGTATCAATAAGCATTTGAAGAGCTTTTAGGGAAAAATTCTCATCCTAGACATATTCCATCACATATCAAAGGATCCCAAAGCCCGAATAAATAGAATGATGATGCAATCTGATAAATAAATCATTTTACAAGTTGTGCCAAACTTTTATGGAAACTAGCGGAACGGCCAAGCTGGTCCTACACCGAAATTGAAAATAATCAAAAGCCGTAAGTTCGGTAACCTAAATAGGCTATGTTGACAGGGAATAAAACGGCTCTTCATAACGAAGGTCAAAAGGATAACAATGGAACACGTAAAGAGAAATGCAGATATTACGAAATGATTAGTGTACGCTGAGAAAAAATATGACTGACAGGGGTTCAAAATTTATGACAAAGCACTCAATGATGATAAATTGTAACAAGCTTCGAAAAATTTGCGAATTATATAGTTTTAATAATCAGCATAAATAATTTTTTTTGTCATTTTATAACTCTCGTAACAATTAAAATGACTATCATTATTATGATTATGATTAAGAAGTTACTTAAGGAGAGTTGAACCAGAGTCAAGCGTTTTTATGTGGACTCTTTCTTCAAAGAAAAGTGAAAACTGAAGCCAAGTCACATTCTAAAATTCGAGAAGGTGGACAGTTAAGTGGGACCAGACCAAAGGGAAAGGGTGGAAGACGCTGCTGGGGGCTGAAGGTACAAACTCAAGGCAAACTGGAAGCGATATTTGATTTATTGGAAGTGATCTGGCGTCACAACTCCGTGGGTCATTGATGCTGACTATGAGCAGGGAAAGCTACTCATTGAATTCCAAAAACTAAAATACCTTTGTACAGGTTTCTAATTTCATCATGGTAACAATTTCCAAAAAATTAAGTGGGAAAGAATAAAACTAGTTGCCCGGCCGAGAGAGAGACAACAAAAATACTGTCGAATAAAAATAATAGATGTAGCTGGACACATGCATGCTGAGTGCATGAAGTCACTGTCGCCTTAGCCCAAACACATGAAAGGCGTGGTTCGAATCCGGGTCAGGATAGGAGCAATTATACTATGCAATGTGCAGTTCCTTCTCGTTGTCAGTTATTCGAAAAGTACAGAGAATTCGATATGAATGGGTTATTTGCAGCTTAAAATTTGAAAGTATAAATAAAAAAATAGCGCAAAATTATTGACAAACTATATGTTTGGATAACGAATGAAAGAGAAAGGGGGAAAAGGCGAATACGTATGTAGATAGTTATAAATAATATCGTACACTTTTAAATTATAAAGAAAATGTTCATGAATTAAAATTCTCAAGTAACTCGATGGAGACCAAGGAAACTAAGAAAATTTTTTTTATATAGCTGTAACTGCAACATACAGCATGCACTAAAATAACATTAAATTTTCAAAACCATCAACAGTCGTCCATAAACTTTAACTTTCCCGCAACCGAAATCCTGGGTCCCGAGTTAACCGAAACTCCGGAATGGCACTTTTGTCGACAGAAAACCAAAGTGATTTTTACCTGCTAGAGCTGAGGCGGCCAAAGCCACAAGGAATAATAAAGTGGTGCGCATCTCGGCGACTCACGCTGTCACTTGACAGGTCTAGTCGGAGCTCCACTGGCTACCGATGCCTGTTGGGGAGGGCTTTTATACCGAAGCCAGACGATCGGTTTCAGCTCGGAGGGTAAGGTCCAGTGACCCTCGTCACCAAGTGTCAGGGGCGGGCGATATTCGCCCTTAAGAGCAATCTGTTATTTCTCGATTATCTTTCGTTCGCCGAGAAATTTGGGACGGCCAAGTTGGTCATGATACTATCTGGAGAAGCTCAGTAGACCCAGAGAGGTTAATCAAAAGGCCGAGATAAAATATCATACGCACTTAGATCAAGCCTCGTCTTGACGGGGCATTACGTAGCTGCTCGCAAGTACAGAAGGGAAGAAAACGAGAGAAGTTGATAACGAATACCTAGCATTGCAACTCATGTGCAATTCATGTATATGTATCTTGTAAGGCATATGTTCATCGCGTGGTTAACACCAATATAAGTTTTAAAAAATGCAGTTTCATAGTTTTCTTTCAACTGGTCGTCTTGTTTCAGGACTGTCAATGATTTATAGATCCTCACGACATATTCAGTAACTGATGTGCCATTCGTTAATGCTTTTTCAATCAGGAAATACTGGTCAAGAAAGCATCAATAAGCATTAGGAAATACTGGTCAAGAAAGTATCAATAAGCATTAGGAAATAGTGGTCAAGAGAGTATCAATAAGCATTAAGAAATACTGGTCAAGAAAGCATCAATAAACATTAGGAAATACTGGTCAAGAAAGCATCAATAAGCATTAGGAAATAGTGGTCAAGAAAGTATCACTAAGCATTAGGAAATACTGGTCAAGAAAGTATCAATAAACATTAAGAAATACTGGTCAAGAAAGCATCAATAAGCATTAGGAAATACTGGTCAAGAAAGCATCAATAAGCATGAATGCGCTTATGTTTGTATGTATGCATATGTATATGTATATATATATATATATATATATATATATATATATATATATATATATATATCAATGTTTGTGAGTTTTACTAGCATGTCTTCTTATCTCCTTACACATGTATACCCTCATTGCCTGTGGTGTATTTGTCTATCAGTCTATCTACCTACAGGCACACTATCTTGGTGTGTGTACATGAATAAACGACGAATCTAACACATATCGGGTAAGGTGCCCAACGACATGCAGGTAAGTTATAATTTCATGTGGTCACCTTATTTTAGTTACAGAAATACCTACATAGCAAAGATAGACCTGAAAGTCTGTGGACTCAGCATAATCATCCTGCCAAATCATTTCAGATCGTTATTGATGTAAAATTCCTCACTGGAAAAACTAATAAAGAATATAAAGTTGTCTTTCAGCACTATATCTCGCCAGACATGTGTAACCATTTAAATATGTATGCAGAAAGTTTTTTTTTTTTTATTTTTTTTTTTTTAAGGGCGACCACCACGAAAATCAACATATTTCAGACCTAAAAACTGACATTTAAGTTTTTTTTTATTGGGGAATTTCAAATCAATACTTCTTTGGTGGAATTTTCATTTTGAAAAGACAAATTAAGGAATAACCTGATCCTTCGGGACTAGCTCGGCTGATCAACCGCCATCGTTAGATAAGTGTGGTTACTTTATCACGAAGCCAGGATTCGTCGTCTTCTTTGAGCTCTCGTTTTAAAAATTCAAAAAGGAAAATCAGCTAGTCTTTGTGGTCTTATTCACCTTACATATGGTTTAAATAGTAAGCAAACGCAGAATTGAAATGAACTGAACTGAATGTAGAATTTAGGCCAAAGGCCAAGCACTGGGGCCTGTGAGGTCATTCAGCGTTGAAACGCTTAAAAGGTTTGAAAGGTGCAACAGGAGGAAAACCTCGCAGTTGCACTATGAATCAATTGTTAGGAGAGGGTGGAAAGTAAGATGGAAGAAAGAGAATATGAAGAAGGTACAATAAAAGGAACGAAAGGGGTTGCAGCTAAGGTCCGAAGGCACGCTGCAAAGAACCTTAGGTAATGCCTACAGTGCACCACGTGAGGTGCACTGACGGCACTAGCCCCCTACGGGGAACGCAAAATTAGCAGTATTGTAATTCTTAATATCCGTTGACAATATCCGTTAAAGTCATAAAGAAAAAAATAGGCGGAGGTATCCCCATACAATAACATTACTCTTATGTGTTCGCATGAAATAAAACTAAAAAGATACCATGTATCACATGAAAGGTCTGCTTACGGCTTTTTCGATAAGGGAGCAAAATTCCCATTTAATGCTAACATACTGTTTACCATAAAAAGGGGGAAAAGTATATAAATGTCATGAAAAAATATGAATCGCATTATTTGCATTTTCAGTCTTACTTTTGGGTGGTCGCTTCATTGAGTGATATGATCATCAAAGTCGAAACAGTTTTATTTCCTCTACTTCTCTGTATGTCAAAATGTAGCCCGTCTTTTTTAACTGGTCCCCCCTTCAGCATGTAGACTAAGTCTTTTCTTTTGGGCACATGGATGATACGTAACGTCTCTACGGTAGGGTCTCGCCACATCGACTCTAACTCTCGTCACCGTTATTTTTGGCGGTATGGCCACGCTAATATATTATAAAGTCATAATTTTTATGATAGTCCATTCATGAGCCTTTCTTAATTAGAATCCAAAAAATGGGAATTACATGAAAATTAGTTGCAGTGATACATAGAATATTCACTTGATATGTGAAAAAATGTCTCAGGATTTAAGTCATCTAGGCAGACATCATTCAGGAAATATTCTTGCCATGGCTGGACGAATTCTGACCAAATTAGTCAACTGAAAAATCATCGTTGCATTATAGTCTTCAATCCCTAATTGGTGTTTTATTAGTATTATGATCAAACACTGTAAATAATAATAAAAGTTACTGACTTAAAAAGTAAGATTATTTATAAAGACTGCATTAAAGCCGTAAAATAATACTGCGTGTGAACGAGTCTGGACTTAGACCTTTGGCCCAGTTTTTTTTTTTTTATTTCGTCGATATAACTTCTTGGATCTCAAGAGACATTCACAGTACTTGATTGTTTCCTGTATAGATACTTGTAACCAGGAAGCAAATGTCAGGGTTAAGTTACTTACACAATACAAGGGCTTAAAGATCAATTTTTCTATCACCTCAGAGACTCTGGAAGGACGGAAATGGACCCGTAATTGCTACAATCAGCACTTGCGTAGCCCTTTGGAAAAGGTACCATGTTGCATCATTTCCCCTCGTATATTAAAAATGCTGTTTAAAAATTCATCAAAACGTGCTGATCTTGCACGAAATGAACCAGTTCGTTTTTTAAAAATGCCGATAAAAATTCATATGTATCTGCTTCATCAAACGGTCAAGGCTACCTCGGATCATTTTAACGTCCTTGGGACGATGGACGGAAAGCCACTTTGGTCAAAACTGGCCAGGACTGACAGGCACTGGGGAGAGAAATGTTAAATGAAGACACATTAGGCTGTTATTTTTATTATAACTATGCAAAGAATTCCGTTTGTTCAACTTTCAAGCTCACAGAGAGAGAGAGAGAGAGAGAGAGAGAGAGAGAGAGAGAGAGAGAAAATAACTGTTTTCCTAAGGATTCCACTCAAGATCATTTCGATATCTCTTGTTTACGTTTACACAAGAAAAGACATGCTTTTTCATTTAAGTTTTCGTCTCTCTGAGAGAGAAAGAGAGAGAGAGAGAGAGAGAGAGAGAGAGAGAGAGAGAGAGAGAGAGAGAGAGAGAGAGGGGGGGTGATACCAACTTAGTTGTAAAATCATTATGATAAGAAATAAATGGTTTCTTTGCACTCAAACGCGGTGTCCCTAATCAGTTAGATCACTTAGTCTGTTAATATCAGTAAAACGTAAGGATTCTCCGCAGGGGGCTAATGCTGTCAGTGCACCTCATGGTGCACTGTAGGCGTTACAAAAGGGTGTCTGCAGAGTTCCTTTGGCCCCTAGCTGCATCCATTTTTCAGCGTTTTACTTCACCTCCATTCCCGCCTCTTTTTTCAAACTTGCTGTCCAACTTCTCTATTATTACTTCTTTGTGCAACAATAGGATTTTCTCCCAGTTCCACCTTTTGATCCTTGTACTTCATCTCCTTTATTCTTGGACCTTTAGCTTGCTGTCCAACTCCCTCTTTTCACTGTCATAGTGCTTCGTTCGACAGCTTAATTTTTATAAAATCAAATCAAGTCGAAAGGATACCAAATTATATAAAAGTTCAAAATACCCCAATTTTTATTTTTTTAAGATTGCTAAAACACCTTGCTTTGCGCTTCGGGACGTTAAGTAACGTTCCTAGAGTCAGGTCTTGATGTTTCGAAACTGTCATAAACTCATTTTAGTTTTCTGTAAAGGAAAACTATTGTGCCGGCTTTGTCTGGCCGTCCGCACTTTATTCTGTACGCACTTTTTACTGTCCGCACTTTTTATGTCCGCCCCCAGATCTTAAAAACTACTGAGGCTAGAGGTCTGCAAATTGGTATGTTGATCATCCACCTTCCAATCATCAAACACAGCAAATTGCAGCCCTCTAACCTCAGTAGTTTTTATTTTATTTGAGGTTAAAGCCAGCCATAATCGTGCCTCTGGCAACGATACAGGATAGGCCACCACCGGGCCGTGGTTAAAGATTCATACAGCATTATACCGAGACCACCGAAAGATAGATCTGTTTTTGGTGGCCTTGACTATACGATGTAGCGCTGTACAGAAAACTCGATTGCGCCGAAGAAACTTCGGAGCATGTTTTACTTGCCTGAATACCCTAAGTAGCATTTAAGCATATTTGGATACCCACCATAATGTAATTTATAGTTCTCTTTTTTCGAAATTTATAATGATTTTGTTAGCACTTGCTTGCTAATTTTTTTTTTTATTCCGTTCTGATATTTTTCTATTAAAAAAAATAATTTCATTCATTCCAATTCTGAAAAACAGCCGAAGTGCATTTCAAAGCTCTGTTAGCATATAGAGAAAATTATACTAGCCATCGTTTCTCTCTCTTTCGGGAAATGTACTTAAGAAATACTAGCCATCGTTTCTCTCTCTTTCGGAAATTTACTTAAGAAATACTAGCCACCGTTTCATTCTCTTTCGGGAAATTTACTTAAGAAATACTAGTCATCGTTTCTTTCTCTTTCGGAAATTTACTTAAGAGATACTAGCCATCGTTTCTCTCTCTTTCGGGAAATGTACTTAAGGAATACTAGCCATCGTTTCTCTCTCTTTCGGAAATTTACTTAAGAGATACTAGCCATCGTTTCTCTCTCTTTCGGGAAATGTACTTAAGAAATACTAGCCATCGTTTTTCTCGCTTTCGGGAAGTTTACTTAAGAAATACTAGCCATCGTTTCTCTCTCTTTCGAGAAGTTTACTTAAGAAATACTAGCAACAGTTTCTCTCTATTTCAGGAAATTTACTTAAGAAATACTAGCCACCACTTCTCTCTTTCGGGAAATTTACTTAAGAAATACTAGCCATCGTTTCTCTCTCTCTCTCTCGGGAAATGTACTTAAGAAATACTAGCCACCATTTCTCTCTCTTTCGGAAATTTACTTAAGAATTACTAGCTATCATTTCTCTCTTTCGGGAAATGTACTTAAGAAATGCTAGCCACCGTTTCATTCTCTTTCTGGAAATTTACTTATGAAATATTAGACATCGTTTCTCTCTTTCGGGAAATTTACTTAAGAAATACTAGACATCGTTTTTCTCTCTTTCGGGAAGTTTACTTAAGAATTACTAGCCATTGTTTCTCTCGATTTCGGGAAATTTACTTAAGAAATACTAGCCATTGTTTCTCTCTCTTTCGGGAAATTTACTTAAGAAATACTAGCCATCGTTTCTCTCTCTCTTTCGGGAAATTTACTTAAGAAATACTAGCCATTATTTCTCTTACGGGAAATTTACTTAAGAAATACTAGCCATCGTTTCTCACTTTCAAGAAATTTACTTAAGAAATACTAGCAACTGTTTCACTGTCTTTCGGGAAATTTACTTAAGAAATACTAAACATCGTTTCTCTTACAGGAAATTTAGTTAAGAAATACTAACCATCGTTTCTCTCTCTTATGGGAAGTTTACTTGAGAAATACTAGACATCGTTTCTCTCTCTTTCGGGAAATTTACTTAAACACTAACCATCGTTTCTCTTGCGTTCAGGAAATTTACTTAAGAAATACTAACCATCGTTTCTCTCTCTTTCGGGAAATTTACTTAAGAAATACTAACCGTCGTTTCTCTCTCTTTCGTGAAATTTACCGAGGAAATACTAGCCACCGTTTCTCTCTCTTTCGGGACTCTTACTTAAGATGTACTAGCCATCGTTTCTCTCTCTTTCAGGGCATTTACTTAATACTAGCAACATTTCACTCTCTTTCGGTAAATTTACTTAAGACATACTAGCCACTGTTTCTCTCTCTTTCAGGAAATTTACTTAAGAAATACTATCCACCGTTTCTCTCTCTTTCGGGAAATTTACTTAATAAATACTAGCCATCATTTCTCTCTCTTTCGGGAAATTTACTTCAGAAATACTAGCCACTGTCTCTCTCTCTTATGGGAAATTTACTTAAGAAATACTAGCCACTGTTTCTCTCTCTTTCAGGAAGTTTACTTGAGAAATACTAGTCATTGTTTCTCTCGCTTTCGGGCAATTTACTTAAGAAATACTAGCAATCGTTTCTCTTGGTTTCGGGAAATTTACTTGAAAAATACTAGCCATCGTTCCTCTCTCTTACGGGAAATTTACTTAAGAAATACTAGCCACCGTTTCTCTCTTTTTCAGGAAACTTACTTAAGAAATATTAGCCATCGTTTCTCTCTCTTTCAGGAAATTTACTTAAGAAATACTAACCATCGTTTCTCTCTCTTTCGCGAAATTTACTTAAGAAATACTAGCCACTACTTTCTCTCTCTTTCGGGAAATTTACTTCAGAAATACTATCTATCCTTCTGTCATCCCTTACCTCTCACTCTTTCAAATAAAGCTATTTATAAATGAATATACGATCAGGGAAAAGGCTAGTACTAACGTTCCGACAATCATTACTTTTCTGCACTTGAATTATGGCATTCAAGTCAGGAAGGTCGACGTGATCTTGATGAGGCCTGTGTGAAAGTGCATGGAAAGAATGCGAGGCTATGGAACTTTAATCTTGACAAAATTCTTCCCTGATTCGGCATCTATTGACGATAAAAGGAGAAACTTAAAAATCTTAAAAAGGCAGACTTTGTAAAAATCAAATTTTGTGTTAACTGAAAAAAAGAGTTTCGCCGTGAATTTGCAAGAATGGCGAGTGGGGCGAACCACAGACTTTGCAAATGCGAACCTAATTCTTTATCCCTGAGTTATACCACCCGGCCTTCCACATCTAATGGCATAAGGCTGACTTGATCTAAACCATCCAGAGTACACACGCACGCACGCACACACACATATATACATACAGTATATATATATATATATATATATATATATATATATATATATATATATATATATATATATATATATATATATATATATATATATATATATATATATATATATATATATATATATATATATATATATATATATACATACATAAGTACAAACAGGAGGACGAAAAGATGGTGATGCCATGTTTCAAGTTTATTTCCAGCCAACGTCTGAAATCACAGCTTCATCATCAGGGCTAAAATACTAAAGTTGTGGCAATTAAAATGAACACATACGACTCAGCGAAAATCATTTATGTTAGAAATACAGAAATTAAAAATAGAAACAAAGTGAGAATCAGCCTAACGCCCCAAATTATGAAAAGTGACTGACCGCGAAAGGCACCAAAAGAACGAAGACATATCTTATGGCCTGTCCACACTAGCGGGCATGCCCGACTGGCACTTCCAGCTGTTTATATTTTCTCTCGCTTCTGAAGCAGTGTTACCAGACAATCGCATCGTTCTGGCTTCATACTCGGTCAGTCAGAATAGTGGAACGGGTTATGGGAACAGTGTTTGCCTGTCGGGCAGTGCCCGCTAGTGTGGACAGGGCTTTAAGCTATAAACAGAGTGTCAGAAGGAGACTGACTGTTCAGCGATGGAACCAGTTGTTTGAAGGTTAAAACTCATCAGCAGCTTGCTCTACGATTTCAGAATCTTCATAGGAAATGCAAGACTTAAACTGTTCGGTATGCACCCTTACTAACGAAAACTCACTCAAAGTACATCCTGTTCAATGGCTGACACCACGATGAGGGTCGATTCGCACTTTTAGCATTCTTTTGGTAGACCCAATATAAGTGTTCATCACCAGATTCAACCAGCACCTCACTTCTGTCTTCCGCAGACCAACATATACTGGTCTTGGCTCAAATTTTTATAATTCATGTTTTTTTTTCATAATTTTCAGCTAAATAGTATTTTTCTTCATTATTACGTAGAGCCTTTTCGCTCTCATTAGACTGGCTTTCCTTTCATATTGAGGTAGGGTTGCTTAGAAAATATTCTCAAAGAAACTGCTATCTAAAGATTTATTCGAAAAGTACTGTATCTCAATAAAATCTTGGATAAGTTTCAGCCGAAAATTTCGGCACCTTCAGTACCTACACTTAGTTTTTATGCTCCTCTACCATTTACGAACGGTGACAAGTTTCTAAAAACAGTAACACAGATTTTAAAGAAATACTTTTTGTTGTCTTAATACTAAACTGGTTCTAAGGAATCCAAGAACAACTGGATCACTATTTAAATTCAGACACTGTGCCAAACTTTATGCGTTCTGTGGTTGTTTATAAGTATACTTGTCCGAGATGTAATGTCGGAACATATCGGGTCCAAGGCCAAGAGAGACAAGGTCTACCCAATTGGGTGGAGTCGCCATCCACCTAGGGTAACTACGTAAGCGATGACGTATCTTAGAGGTACCTGCTCATTACAGCAATTCACCTGCCGACGCACTAAGGAGGTGGACAAAGCTCCGCCTACATGGGGGATTTTGGGGGAAGTGAGCAGACCTTCTCTTTCTCTTGGGCTTGATCGGGTGCACCAAATGAATGCTAAAAGTACGTATCGATCTTACCTTGTTGTCAGCCATGGAAAGGGCTGTACTTTGGGGTAAGAAGTTTTCCAACATAAGGGAGCATAATGAACAGCGTAAATTTTTGTATTTCCTATGGCCGTTTTAAGTTACAAGAAATACTTAAACAAAGCTTTCCTCAAATTAAGTTCCAAGTTATTTTACTAACCCTTTTACTGTTGGATGACTTCAGGGAGACACCCACTCTTCCGGTAGACCTTAATTCGTGGCATTTGTTTGTTTACTTGTTCGCAGCGTGGTCTGTTATACATGGAAGCCAGTTCTTATTGGCTCAGACACAGAATTTTGGACACAGATCCTTCTATTAGAACAAAGTTTCCACTTTCAAAACCACCTTTTTGAGCTTATTTGGTCCCAGTGCTTGGCCTTTGGCCTAGACCTGGCATTTTATTCTAATCCTTCGGGGCAGCCCTATGAGGGCTGAAAGTCAGCTCAGTGGTCTGGTTAAACTACTTTAATACTACTACTCGGCCATAAGAGAGCACAGTTTACAGCTTAGCACAAGACCTTCCATTGACTGGCCTGGATTTGAAAGTACTGTCTCTCTGCTCAGACAGACTGGATCTCCTAATCTCAGAGTCGTTGTTTCTAAAGATGAAACCGAAACTGTGTAACAACTTGTCCGGTATTAAGGGTAAACTCATGCTAAGTAAAGTAGACGGCCGCACGAAGATATCGTTTATTAATACAATTTGTCAACCATACAATATAGAAATGGGTGTATATAATACTTTGATTCCCGAGAGGCTAGTACTAAACACGGCGTCCCAAGGAGCTTCCGCCATGTTTAGTACTAGCACCTCGGAGAGGCGGAAACATACCGGGTTAATACCGACTCGTCCTGTATACAATTAGCAATCATATTATTAGTATTTTTAAAGGTACGCAGCAGATTAACAACCATTTTACTTTCCATTTTCTAGTTTTACTTTGCATTTTTTTTCTCTTATTATGTTGGTATTGTTATGCTTGTATTTTTAGCTTGTGTTTTCTATTCGCTTTGTGTTTTTTTAGGTGTTTTAATCTTGAATCTAATTTGCACTCTCAGTTTTTGAATCTTTTTATTTGTTTTACCCATTTTGTAAGTTTTAGTAAGACAATCAATCGTACTTTCTATTCATTCTATGTTTTATTATGCTTTAATCTTAAATTTAATTTGTATTCTCAGTTTCTGTATCATTTTGTTTTACCCAATTTAGTAAGACAATCAGTTTCATTATTTTAAACGATCTGCATGTTTTGTCAATAATTTCAGCCTGATGATGAGCTTATAAACCTCGAAAGCTTGTAAAATAAAACTTACCTGGCCTTGGCAGTAGTATTCATTATAAAGCTCTCTCTCTCTCTCTCTCTCTCTCTCTCTCTCTCTCTCTCTCTCTCTCTCTCTCTATATATATATATATATATATATATATATATGTATATACACACACATTTATATACGTGTGTAGACAAATATTTAGATATATACATAAATAATATATATCAACTTGTACCTTGAAAATATGATGAATAACACGACAGCGCCTGGTACGTCTTTCTTTTACTTTTCCTATGGCCTTAGTTGAATTGTCAAACGCTATTAAGTGGCATAAGCGTATATATATATATATATATATATATATATATATATATATATATATATATATATATATATATATATATATATATATATATATATATATATATATATGTGTGTGTGTGTGTGTGTGTGTGTGTGTGTGTGTGTGTGGAGGGCGTGTGTGTACGCGCGCGCGTGTGCGTAATAGCAAAGTCCAAAAAGAAAAAATCTTCGTCCCGTATGGTATGAAACCTGGCCGATGATGAAGCGGAGTCTTTGTCCTTGGGTTCGTACTTTGGTCTTCCTTCAACACTCGAGGTAAGAAATGGGATCAGTAATAGATAAGACTCTCGGGGGTTTCATTCTTAATGAGTCAGATAAGCGATCCATAAATAAGTTGTGTTGTTCATTGTTTGTCACCATGAAATATAGATCGAAGGCCTTTATAATTGTTTTCTATCACTTATAACATAACATTCGAAAAGCAGGAAGCCCATACTTGAATGTTTCACAAAATCGCGAACGTCCATTAAATAAATAATAATAAAAAAAACACACACACACAGTTATGTGCTTAAATTGCATCAAGAGCACACAGTTCAAGTAATTTTTTCCAAATACGTTACAAGCATACATTACAAGCATACACTATATATGTGAAATTATTTCCCTAACAATGATAATAATAACACTACCTTTACGACCAGTTTAGAAAGACAAGCCATCATGGCTAGGTGGTCATAATGTCTAGAACTCTAGTCCCAGTGTCGCATCTTCTGATCTTGACCTGCTTAGAAATGGGGATAACTAAGTAGGTGTAAAAATACCAATTTTTCAAGACTTTAAGTATAATTAACACATTCTTCTGCACTC
>NC_089777.1:33236536-33244036 GCF_040412425.1 Macrobrachium rosenbergii
TCCAGTTTCACGTATGGCATTCTGTTCTTTGCAAGCTTCTTTTGTAAGTTAATGATCTTTAAGTCTTCTTCCTCTATTTGTTTTATTGTAATAATAATAATAATAATAATAATAATAATAATGATAATAATAATAATAATAATAATAATAATAATTTCCAAGTGGATCTTGTCCTCCCGGGGTGACAAAAGGGAATCTGGGAATTCCGAAGGTTTCTTGGGCTTCCGAAGGCTTCAAGACATTCTACAGGCTCTGTAGCCTTTGGATTTCTTACACAATAATAAAGAACAGAGCTTTATGTAGATGAAAGGCTTCGAAGATTTCTTTGGGGAAAGTCCACGTTCTTGGAAGTTGGGGAAAACTCGCTGGTATGCAAGCAGTTAGCTTGCCCAGGTAATTCCTTGAGTGCAGTTGCTCTGAGGTTCCAACTTCTTTTAAACTTGTATGGCCTAGTGGGCAGCGCCCTTGCCTTTCAACTGAAAGACCTGGGTTTCAATCCTGATGTGAGTCAGAAATTTATTTCTGTTCCACACGTGATTGTGTGTTGATTATTTCTATATATATATATGTGTGTGCGTGTTGTGTGTATAATATATATACATACATATATATATATATATATATATATATATATATATATATATATATATATATATATATAGATAGATAGATAGATAGATAGATAGATAGATAGATATCTCCCGACGACAAGAGAAAAAGATACGATGATGATGATTTTTCGTTAAATTTATATTTCTTTCTTTTTTTAAAATATTGATATTTTCAAGGCAATAAACCTTTCAAGAAAATTTCATATCTGCTGCGAGTAAGAATCATTGTCACTTGGTACCGTGATATATTTGTGTTTTCCCTGAAGACGTTTTAGAATCCTTCCGTCACCAGCTCATGAAAAGACGAGAGAAATGCCAATCGCGCATGCGTATAGCGCCATAGCTCAGTAGGTGCACTGACTCCGAGGCCTCCAGTGGCCATCTCTTGAAGACTTCAGAGACGGCATGTGAGCAAAGAAGGAGAAGAGTATGGTTAAAATGGACTGGATGACGAAGCAGATCGACTGAAAGAGGTTTTCCAGAGGGAAAAGTACATCAGGAGAATGGCAGATAAACTCAGTCTACAATTGTTTACTGATGAAAATATGGACTACTTCGCAGAGCAGTATGGAGTCGAGGTTCCTACTTTCTGAGATTATAGATTTATTCAGCAGCTCTACAGTTGTATTGTCACTTATGGACGCAAGTTCTTCATTCGAAAAAAGGAAGGAAATAACCAAGAAGAGAGGAAGACAGTGGCGTGGAGGAACTGAAGAATTTATACGAAATAAAAGGTAGAGAACTTGAGATGTTTTCCAAGCTGATTAAGAGATTTTGGCTGCCCAAAATTACCACTTGGAGCAGTCCTTCGCTCGAAGGAAGAAAGAAAAGGAATAAAGAAAAGAGAGGACCGCAACGTGGAGATAAACTGAAGAATGCTGACGAAGAAAAAAGTAGAGAACCTGAGGATTTTCCTTGAAGACGTTTTGGAATCCTTCAGTCTCCGGCTCCTGGAAAGACAAGAGAAAGGCCATTGGCCCATGCGCCGAACTCCAAAGCCTCCAGGAACAATCTCTTATATGCTTCAAATTGCCTTGAAGCCTTCAGAGAGAGCAAGTGTCATTTTTGAAAAGCTGGGTAGGAGAAAGCAAACAATATGGTGAAGGACTTGGACATCAACGCAGATCGTTTAAAAGAATATAAAAAAGTTAAAACAGAACTTCCTGAAGAAAACTGCATCACTACAATGGAAATGCAAATTCAGAAGAGGACGAGAAAACAAGAAGAAGGCCCTTCTCAGGATGGAGTCAAAAGCTGACTACGCACGTCTCCTCTAAGGACAAGGGTGAGGCCCAAAAGCCCCCAAGGCTCGCCAGTCTTTTGGGGGCAGCCTTGAAGGGAAGGATCTGCCCAGAGCTGCTTCCTTGGAGGAAGGCAGGTTTCCTGCCAGGCTGAGGAAGCAGGCCTGGAGAGGGCCCAAGAACTTCGAGGATAACGCCCAAAACCCCCAAGGCTCACCAGTCTCTTGAGGGCAGCCTTGAAGGGAAGGGTCCAATCCAGGGGCTGCTTCCTCGGAGGAAGGCAGATATCCTGCCAGGCTGGGGAAGTGGGCCTGGAGAGGGCCGAAAATCTTCAAGGATAAGGCCCAAAAGCCCCCAAGGCTCACCAGTCTCTTGAGGGTAGCCTTGAAGGGAAGGGTCCAGTCTAGAGGCTGCTTCCTCGGAGGAAGGCAGGTATCCTGCCAGGCTGGGGAAGTGGGCCTGGAGAGGACTCAAAATCTTCAAGGAGAAAGCCCAAAAGCCCCCAAGGCTGGCCAGTCTCTTGAGGGCAGCCTTGAAGAGAAGGGTCCGACCCAGAAGCTGCTTCCTCGGAGGAAGGCAGGTATCCTACCAGGCTGGGGAAGCAGGCCTGGAGAGGGCCCAAGAACTTCAAGGATAAGGCCCAAAAGCCCTCAAGGCTGGCCAGTCTCTTGAGGGCAGCCTTGAAGGGAAGGGTCCGACCCAGAGGCTGCTTCCTCGGAGGAAGGCAGGTATCCTGCCAGGCTGGGGAAGTGGGCCTGGAGAGGGCCCAAGAACTTCAAGGATAAGGCCCAAAAGCCCTCAAGGCTGGCCAGTCTCTCAAGGGCAGCCTTGAAGGGAAGGGTCCGACCCAGAGGCTGCTTCCTCGGAGGAAGGCAGGTGTCCTGCCAGGCTGGGGAAGTGGGCCTGGAGAGGGCCCAAGAACTTCAAGGATGAGGCCCAAAAGCTTTCAAGGCTGGCCAGTCTTTTGAAGGCAGCCTTGAAGGGAAGGGTCTGACCCAGAGGCTGTTTCCTCGGAGGAAGGCAGGCAGGCATCCTGCCAGGCTGGTGAAGTGGGCCTGGAGAGGGCCTATGAAATTCAAGGATGAGGCCCAAAAGCCCCCAAGGCTCGCCAGTCTCTTGAGGGCAGCCTTGAAGGGAAGGGTCTAACCCAGAGGCTGTTTCCTCGGAGGAAGGCAGGCATCCTGCCAGGCTGGTGAAGCGGGCCTGGAGAGGCCCTATGGACTTCAAGGATGAGGCCCAAAAGCCCCCAAGGCTCATGAGTCTCTTGAGGGCAGCCTTGAAGGGAAGGGTCCGACCCAGAGGCTGCTTCCTCGTAGGAAGGCAGGTATCCTGCCAGGCTGGGGAAGCAGGCCTTGAGAGGGCCCAAGAACTTCAAGGATGAGGCCCAAAAGCCCCCAAGGATCACCAGTTTCTTGAGGGCAGCCTTGAAGGGAAGGGTCTGACCCAGAGGCTGCTTCCTTGAAGGGAGGCAGGTATCCTGCCAGGCTGGGGAAGTGGGCCTGGAGAAGGCCCAGAAACTTCAAGGATAAGACCCTAAAGCTCCCAAGGCTGGCCAGTCTCTCAAGGGCAGCCTTGAAGGGAAGGGTCCGACCCAGAGGCTGCTTCCTCAGAGGAAGGCAGGTATCCTGCCAGGCTGGTGAAGCGGGCCTGGAGAGGGCCCATGAACTTCAAGGATGAGGCCCAAAAGCCCCCAGGGCTCGCCAGTCTCTTGAGGGCAGCCTTGAAGGGAAGGGTCTGACTCAGAAGCTGCTTCCTCGGAGGAAGGCAGGTATCCTGCCAGGCTGAAGAAGCAGGCCTGAAGAGGGCCCAAGAACTTCAAGGATAAGGCCCAAAAGCCCCCAAGGCTCATGAGTCTCTCAAGGGCAGCCCTGAAGGAAAGGGTCCAACCCAGAGGCTGCTTCCTCGGAGGAAGACAAGTATCCTGCCAGGCTGGGGAAGAAGGCCTGGAGGGGGCCCAAGAACTTCGAGGATGAGCCCTAAAGCCCCAAGGGCTCGCCAGTCTCTCAAGGGCAGCCTTGAAGGGAAGGGTCTGACCCAGAGGCTGCTTCCTCGGAGGAAGGCAGGTATCCTGCCAGGCTGGGGAAGCAGGCCAGGAGAGGTCCCATGAACTCCAAGGATGAGGCCCAAAAGCCCCCAAGGCTCATGAGTTTCTTGAGGACAGCCTTGAAGGGAAGGGTCCGACCCAGAGGCTGCTTCCTCAGAGGAAGGCAGCTATCCTGCCAGGCTGGGGAAGAGGGCCTGGAGAGGGGCCCAAGAACTTCAGGGATAAGGCCCAAAAGCCCCCAAGGCTCGCCAGTCTCTTGAGGGCAGCCCTGAAGGGAAGGGTCCGACCCAGAGGCTGCTTCTTCGGAGGAAGGCAGGCATCCTGCCAGGCTGGTGAAGCGGGTCTGGTGAGGGCCCCAAGGGTGAGGGCAAAGGCTCCTTAGGGCAGCCAGTTCTTTGAGGGCACCCTTGAAAGGGTGTCCTCTCCAGAAGAGGAAGGCTGGATCCCTTAGAAGATCTGATAAGAAAACCATTGCAGCTTGATTTTCCTTAATAGAATGCTCTTTATTACTCTACTTCTGTTTTCCAGATGATTAAAATATTTCTTTTTTAATTTTTGCATTGTACTCTGCATCACTTAGTTTGCATCAAAATTCTCCCATGCCAAAAATTCATTTAGGGGAAAGTGTATTTCGTATTGTTGCCATCAGTCTGTTTTGCACTTTGCGCTGATTCAGTGCCCCAACCTTCTTTTCAGAGTTCATTGATGAAGAGGGTAATTATCGTCATTCCTGGGATCTTGGAGAGGTAGTTTGAAGTTCGTGGAGGAAGCTGGTTTTTATGAAAATTTATAACGTATCTTCAATTTATTTTTACCATTTTATCAATTTCTTTGAAATTTTGTTTTTTATTCCCTTGAGGACACATCATTCATTAACGGCGATGATGACCATAGGTACTGCAATGCTGATTTGTATGAGGGCAATGAAACACCCGAAGAGAAGTCCTTAAGACGAAGGATCCAGGTCACGGCTGGCAGCCGTGTTTAAACAGGGAGTCCATCAACTGCCCTCGCACCGCTGGTAATATAATAATAATAATATGATAATTTGGCTTTAGTTAGAGAACCTACCCTAGCACTCTGACTTGCATGCCTACGGATTTTTTGCAGAGTTACGGAATCTGAATCATCCTGTAATAAACGTTTTAGATACTGTAGACTTGTTATCCAATTCATTTCTTTTTTATTGTTTAAATCTTGATTTCTTCAGTTCACTTTTTTTTGGTTAGTTTTCGTGTCTGGCAAAGATAATGATAAAACCTAGAGCGAGTTCATCATACAGCGATTTAATGAACCACTACACGTGCGCAAAGCGTGCCCGGAGGAATTGTAGTCTTAACTTATTATTTTTCCCTTTCTTGGAAAATAGATTCATTGTCAAATTAAAAAAGGAAAATTATAAATTAATCTGGAAACCTTCTAGATCTTATTAAAAAATATCTAGATCGTCTACGATTTTTTAAAACCCCTCAGCTCAGTTCTCCAGCATGGTTGCTATGTGCCTCGCTCAGAGATACGTCAGATAGTCAGCGTTGCTTTTAGACACGCCTTATCAGCTTGTATGTGATACAGATTCCATAAATAGCCATATTTCTTTGTATCCAGTGGGGCTCGTACAACACATAAAACACGCTGGTTTTACTTTTGATTAATTTTGACTTAAGATCGATTTGAAACAAATGATTAAATGAAAGGTGAGAGCATTTGTAACCGGAAGTTGGTGATTACTGCGTTTACTTAATTGGAGAGATATGGGACACTCCCAGTCAAATATATCTGGGACATATTGTAAGCGAGCATGTACGGACAATTAAGTTATGCACACACATGCACACTTATATGTATGTATATATGTATGCATGTATGTGTGTATATATATGTATGATTAAATATATATGTATGATTAAATATATATATATATATATATATATATATATATATATATATATATATATATATATATATATATATATATATAAATATTATATATATAAATATTATACATATACGTATGTGTGTGTCAGTATTTATACTTTCTGTAACCTAACAGGGTAACACATTTCTTTCAATGGCCTGAAAAGAAAACAGACATTTTTAACAAGCCACTATACTCCGGCCAATACACATGTGGCCTCGTCTCGTGCGAAAATGAGAGAAGGTGTTGCAGACACGATATTTAAACAGGGCCGAGTGTTCAGATCGAAACGGTGGGTTTAAAAAGACATTTCTTCCTGATTTGTTTTATCCCAGGAGATTTCTTGTTTGCCGTTTTTGATAGCAGGGGGATTACAATCATGATCTCTTAACCTTTGATTACAGGGATGACCTGGGATTTATTTAGCGATGGTTATCTGAAGATCGGTCTGCCTGAATCATCTTCTTAATAAGAGAATTTAGGAGGGTTTTGTCCACAACGTTTGACTTCCAATGATCTTCTTATTATAATATATTTCTAGTTCATGTTATCTGTTTGGTTATGATGGATGATTCCAGAGGGAAACAAATTCGGAAGGAATACCTTCGTAAATCCAAACAGGTTCAGTCTAAACACTTTTTGGCCCAATTTAAATATTTTCTCTGCAACACTTGGCATATTAAGAATTATTTTGTTTCGTTTATGGGACCTTTCAAAACCACACACACACACACGCACACACACACACACACACACACACACATATATATATATATATATATATATATATATATATATATATATATATGTGTGTGTGTGTGTGTGTGTGTGTGTGTGTGTGTGTGTGTACATATACATATATTTTTTTGCAGAATATATGTTTATAATGTGCATTTTTTCCGCAGAAAACCAAGTGAAATTACTCTGCCTTCTAAGAAAAAATTAAGGTGCTATATTTACCACCTTCCTTTCGAATAACAGTAGTTATGAGTAAGACCATTGCCAGGAGCTTTCCTGGTAGGTCAGATTCCACTAACCTCCATTTACCCATCATCCCATTTCCCACTTCTCACCCCTCCAGTGAACGACCAGGAGTTTCAAAGGCAGGAGACATTGACAGCAAAGTAACTTGAGTTTATGAGAATAATCATTTTCTAAAACGAAGTCCAGTTAGGAGGAATACAAGCTCAACGTTACACAGATCAAGGATCTGTTGCGCGTCTGCTGACCTCAGCAGTGGATAATGCAGTTGATAGTCAGCTGTGCTAAGTCGCATTCGCGGGTAGAAAAGGACATTCCAAAATCCCTGTTGAGTGTGAGGAGGTTGACCGTGACACCTTCTGGACTTAAACCCTCAAAAAGGAGGTCTAAGGCTGGTTAGGTGGAAGGATTTTACAAAAAACTTGAAGTCCATGGGCAATAACAGCGTCCATCGTCGTGGAAAATGGCTTAAGCATTTTAACTTATTAGGAGAGCAAAAGTACTGATAACTCATGCGTATTTTGATTAGTTTGCTACTGTACTGCTTCTCATATTTTTGTTATCTAAAACTGCGTTTCACTGCACCTCTCTTCTTTGTACCCTTTAAGATATGAGACATAAATGCTCTATGCTGGACAGGACGGTTAGTTCCCTTTTTTAAGCTAAGGAGATACAAGAATTTGTGAATGCTACAATTTTCTTCCCTCA
>NC_089777.1:33249036-33344036 GCF_040412425.1 Macrobrachium rosenbergii
TTCTGCCAAACACCCTCTCTCTCTCTCTCTCTCTCTCTCTCTCTCTCTCTCTCTCTCTCTCTCTCTCCTCCTTTGGTGCCATTGATGCCTTACCCCCACAATATTTTTTTACTGATAATAAATTAAGCATGATAAATTTGTTTAAAGTTACTAAATCTGCGGGCATAACCAGGCCCGTTTCAGGGAAGCCCTTCCCCACCCGACTTTGGTGCCCTATGGTGCTAGTGACGTCTTACCCCAACAGTATTCTCTTCCAGATAATAAGTCGTATGTTATACCAGATTTGGTTGAAAATGCTCATTGCGTTTCAGAGTTATGCTGGACCATACATAATACATTCATGTATATATGTATGTATATATATATATATATATATATATATATATATATATATATATATATATATATATATGTGTGTGTGTGTGTGTGTGTGTGTGTGTGTGTGTGTGTGTATACAAGTACGCTATATATATACATACATATATATATATAATATATATATATATATATATATATATATATATATATATATATATATATATATATATATATATATATATGCATTATCAACTTTGAAAAATTAGCGTCTATTCGCGTATAATTCGAGATTTCTAATACTCTAGAGGAATTGGGAATGTTTTTGTAAGACTTGTTATTCGCTTTACTTATCAACCGGCCAAAGTGCTATATTGACAGGAATGCTGTTGTTGTAACGTAACGGAACTCTGTAATCTCCGGACAGTAAACAAATAAACAAATGACATAATCTCACGAAGGGCATGAAACCCACTTGTCACATGAATTGTCTCCTCCGGTAAATAAGAAACAGATCAGCTGATTAAAGCGAGAGCCAAGATCAACACGACACTTGACAATGAGGAATTGACGACGTGAAAAAAGCCAATGCTAATTTTCTTTTACTCAGAGATCTGGAAGCTCTCTAAGATGAATCGATAAATAACTGAATAAACAAGTAAAAAATGAGCCGAAGTTTCTTCGGCGCAATCGAGTTTTCTGTACAGCGTATAGTGCTGTATGAAACTTTCAGCCACGGTCCATGAAACCTTTAGCCGCGACCCATGAAGCTTTCAGCCACGGCCAGGCGATGGCCTGTGTTGTTGATACCTAAAGCGGTGCCAGACGTACGATTATGGCTAACTTTACCCTTAAATAAAATAAAAACTACTGAGGCTAGACGGCTGCAATTTGGTATGTTTGATGATTTGAGGGTGGATGTTTAACATGTCAATTTGCAGCCCTCTAGCCTCTGTAGTTTTTAAGATCTGAGGGCGGACAGAAAGAATGCGGAAGGACAGCCAAAGCCACCTCAATAGTTTTCTTTTACAGACAACTAAAACGTGTATTTCAGATAACCTTAGGCTGACTATGAAGAGTACTGGACGTCAGCATGTTCAGTTCAGCAGAACCTATGAAATATTTTAGGAAATTAAAAAGTTTTAAAGAGTGCCTTTGTTTGTTGAAAGATTATGTTTATATTTAAGTGCAGAAGGATACATATGAATAAAGAATTTCTTCAAGCTATGGTAGGACTTTTGTGGAACTCAAAAGAAGCTGAATCTTGACTCAGTGAGAATGATTTCAGTTCTTAGTAAAAGTTGTTATACTTCGTAATTTTGTTTATGCCTTTGTGAAGTGCTTTCGACGTTGTCAACATATAATCTATGTTTTTGGGCTGCTGCCAGATATGAGGTGCGGATGTTTACCGTCAGCTTACAAAAAAAAAAAAAAAAAAACTCTAGTCTAAGGTACTCTACACTTTTTCACAGTTATGCTTGCGACAGAAAAATCTTCGCTTCAGGGATTCGTACTTCTGTGTGAAAGATTGTATTGTTTCTCATTTTCTTTCAAAGGACTTTTTCAAAGGGGCCACCAAAACACATCCTTTCTTGAACAATCTATTAATATCCAATTTCTCATCTTGAAAGCCATGGCATATGGTATGGTGATAATATTTTTATCTGTTTTTTTTTTGTTGCTCGTCTTTATTCTAAGCGATGCTCTGCGTATTACTCAGACACATAACCTGCTTTGTTAACTGGAGATGTGTTAATTAGGAATTAGGCCGATTTATAAGTGATTGTACTCCCTGCGAAAACGACAGAATTCTGCACGGAGACTGAATCCCCTAATTTTAATTTTTACTCAGAAATAATCCTTTATTTGTGAACCAAACAGGCAGACATTAGCTAAGGCAGAGTGTTCTTGAAAGCGAAAAAAATCTTCCTTTTGAGAAAGTGGATCCTGAGGGTAAATCTGTAGTTAACATAACTTACAAACAAAACTCATTCTTAGAAATGAATTTAATGGACAACAATTCTTTATGATAGAAGTTTAGAAATCTGTTTTTCTTGTATATCTATTCTCTAATATTTTGTCAATATGACGAAATCTTTAGTTTTTTATGTTTGTTATTTTGGTTTGTAATTACCTTTCATTTTTTTATAATTTTTGTTTCAGTTTTAATATTTGATTATATCTTTCTTTTTATTATGTTCATCCTCAAGCCTCCGATCACTTTCGAAAATAAGCAGTGGACACTGATACCTTACAAATAATATAAACATAGTAATTAACTGCATAAAACTGTTAACAAAGGCACATTGGGATTCAAAGGACTTTATCAAAAGATTTCCTTTGGCTAATGAGAAGAATGTCTTATTATTAGTATACATTTACTTTGCGTAACCTTATAACTTTTGTTAATCTGAATATATAATAATATGTAATGTGCGTTTATGTGTTGATGTCTTTGTGCAAAAGACTGTAATTGGCTCCTTTCGTTATCAATAACCGTTTCTGCTTTCGTCATCAGAACCTGAGCTTTAGGGCGGCAAGGAAGACCATTTCTGAATTCTCTCTCTTCTTCTTCTTCTTCTTCTCAGCTTAGTCCCGTTTCTAACGGGGTCGCTGTTTTGGATGAGCCGCTTCCATCCATACTACCTCTCTGGTGCGTTTCTGCTTCGTCGATTGACTCAAGTCCCTTCTCACTCAAGTTCTCCCTCACACAGTCTCTCCATCTCTTCCTTGGTCTCTTCCTCGTCTTCTTCTAACCTGCACTTCCACCTCCATCTCCATAGCATGCCTTCCAATACGGTCTTCCTCTCGTCTCAATAGGTGTCTGTACCATCTCAGTCTCCCCTCCTACACTTTCTTTGATATTTCAACCACCTTCATTCCTCGCTCTGTCGCCAGATAATAGGTATGAATGGAAGGGTAAGAAGAAGGTTTGAACTCAGACGCGAAAACGACGGGGAGTATCGGTTGAAGGGAAGAAAATTCCCAACCTAAATCTGTTATTGTTGTCGCTGTAGTTGTGAGTTGGACAGAGCTTAAACTTAAACCTGTCGCCCGATTAAGGGATATATACAATGAAATAGAAAGTCAGTAGATTTGAATATAATATAAATTTAACATATATATATATATATATATATATATATATATATATATATATATATGTATGTATGTATGTATGTATACACACATATATATATATAAACTGAATCACGAAAATATGGAACGGGATGTTGAAATATAAATAAAGACAAAATCCAGTGTTTTGGCCACAAGAGAGGTCTTTTCTTCGATGATTTTGTCTTTATTTACACACAAACACACACACACACACACACCGTGATTCATATATATATATATATATATATATATATATATATATATATATATATATATATAAGTCCATACATCATCAGGACACAGTGACACACTTTTTACATATCCATAACATGGATAAAACCAAAACACCTGAGTTCGGGTTCTCAGGGAGATGGTAATTTCTGAATGAGGCTGTCAGCCCCATGCCTGTCTTTCAACCATGGTTGCTACCATCAGAGCAGTCAAGCTACCAGGTACGTGATCTATTACTTATGTCTACAGAGGCACAAAGAACTTGTCTATTCACCTGTTCTAGTCCTAGAGTCGGACATGAGACGTCTTGCTTAGTATGAGTACAGTCTGTTTTTGAAGCCAGGACTGTCCGTCACTGGTTCGACCCCAACCCAATCATTAAAATATATTACCCGCCATTGGAATTGATGTTTGTAGCTCTCACTGAATAAGGTTTGAATCATTGGCACTATCAGTGAATAAGAGCCTGTCAGTCAATCAGTGTTTTCACTTGACAAGTCATGACAATCAATGGCATTGCCTCTTTTTAGAGAGGAAATTATTTCCACAAGTCTGAATACATCCCATTCATGTAACCATTTAATCAGAGCAGTCAGACCAGGTGAGTTGAACTAAAATGAACTTTGTCTATTCACCTATATAGTCCTAGAGTATATACGTCTATAGTATGAGTACAGTCTATTTTTGAAGCCAGGACTGGCATATATCATAAGGCCCTATTAACTGATACTACTGAATAAGGTTTGAATCATTGGCACTATCAGTGAATATGTCATCAATCAGTGTTTTCATACAAGTATACAATCAATGGCATTGCCTCTAGAGAGGAAATTATTTCCATATATATATATATATATTGATATAAATATTATATATATATATATATATATTATATATATGCATGTATTGTTTATATATATATATATATATATATATATATATATATATATATATATATACAGGAAATATAATATTTGCACTATTTAAACATTTATTTTAAATGTAAATTTGTATGCGACTCTTCCAAGGTGATCTTTCTTTGATACTAGTATTCAGTATTATTTGCGGGACTTTTATATTCTAATATAATTGATTTTTTGCCCTTTTCTCATTTGCAATTGTATGTATTATGTGTAGGTTTTATATGTATCTATATGTATATGTATACATATATACATATTAAATAGCACATAAATTATAATTTATATATATATATATATATATATATATATATATATATAAAATATGTTATATATTATATACATACATATAAATTTTAAATTTCAATGTCAAAGTAATAAGTATGGAAATAAAAAAAGAGCAGAATTTTATTTTCTAAGTTAGCCAACAAACCTGCAGTACCTAAATAATAGCCGGAAAACAGAAGTGTCATAAAGAACAAATGAAAAATAATTACTGAGGAATAGTAAATGAAATTTGAAAATGGTGAAATACACTTAAGAGACTTAGGTACTACTTTTTATTGCACTGTTTAATCTAGACAGACTTAATTCTTGAATAATTAGAACACTTTTTTCATCCTGTTTACATCACCGAGAGGATTTACATTTCTCGTTTGATTCTGAAAAAAATATATTTCCTGCACTATTAATCCTCTGTTTTATTCAAGTGTTTGACAAAGAGTTTTTAGCAATGTTTTGCTGTATGCACAGTAACTAGGTTCAGTGATCTTACGATTTTTCTTAACCGAAAATCACTGAACCTAGTGACTGTACTTGGAGCGAAACATTGATAAAAGCTCTTCGTCAAACGTTTTAATAAAACATAGGGATAATAGTACAGCAATGTTTTTTTCTATTTCAGAATCAAACGATAAATTTAAATCCTCTCGGTGATATGAACAGGATGAAAAACGTATTCTAATTGTTCAAGAATTAAGTCTGTCTGCATTAAACAGTGCAATAAAAAGTATTGCCTAGGTCTCTTAAGTGACCTTAATTACCCTAAAAATCAATTAGAATAATAAAATGAAGTTCTTTTTCTTGCCATGCTAAAAATACTTCATCATTACTCCAGTTTTTAGAGTGCTCTGATTCTGAATTCACTAGAACAGGAACACGCTGTGTACTTTTTCAAGGGTGACAGTCACTCCTGATTGTCTGTTTTCAAACAGGCTGATTAATGTTCAGCAGAGAGTACACATGCACCAACAGTTAAGCATACTTAACGCATCTGTGGAACCTCTCTTAAGTAATGGATCGTAAGTCGAGTCTCTTCTGGGAACACAGACTCGACTATGTATGTGACAGCAACTCCTTTACACTACGGTGGTCTAGAAGTTTACCAACTGGGAAGAGGTTAAAGGGCTTCCACTCTCTGAATGCATACTGTAGTGTTGTTTCTCATTATGTATGGTCTTTTAAGACTTGGATTAGGACAGATATTCAGGTCCACCCAGCACAGGTTGTGCCTTATCAGAGACCATCCGCCTTCAACCTGGTGGCTACAAATCACAAGGCATGACCTCGCGGTTTGGTAGTTAAGAAAATGGCAACAGAGGTGGTTATTTCAAGATACTCGTCTTCCAGGTGCTCTCTGTTTTCCTGATTTTCCAGGGCATTTGGTGACTGAAAATCGTAATAACCTGGAGTGATGAAAGAAAAAGAGGACCTGTTCTAATGCCTTCAGGATCGGTGATCTCACAAAGTACTATAGAAACTATCAGTGAAAGGAAACACCCCTATGAGACGCGGAGCAAGGCGCCTTTATGATTGAGGGTGGGGAGTATTGTAAGGATGTAAGAAGTGTTTTATCTCAAAATATATTTAATTTAGCATTTATTAAATGCAGGCAATTATACCTGAAATACATATAAATATATATATATATATATATATATATATATATATATATATATATATATATATATATATATATATATATATATATATATATATATATATATAGTATATTTGGGCATTTTGTATTTTCAGTGGCCAGGACACTTGCCTCACCAGCGAGAATCCATAGAAATTTCTGTGGACTTTTAACTTTTACTCCAAGATATCTTCCCAGAGATGTGGACAACTAATGTACAAGAGCAAGAAGACGAGAATTAAAGGCTACATGCAAACAAAATGAAGCTCCAAAATGAAAGGTCTCCAGAGTATGACCTTTACGAAACATAATCGCAAGCTGCAGGTGTCATACCCCTGCCTCATGCAGATGTGAACCAGGGTTTGAGGGTTCGACAGATGTTCACCAGTGCAGACAAATATCCGTGGCGTCTTGAAGCCTTCTTTCCCCCAAGAGAATGGACGAGAAAACTTGTCCCACTTATAGTCAAGCCAATCTTTGTGGCCGCTGAAAGGTGCCCTCTCCCAGAGTGTATCGTGTTAGAGTCTAAATATTTCTGTCATTTTTTAGTTTTCTGTAAAAGAAAACTATTGAGTGGCTGTTTGTCTGTCCGTCCGCACTTTCTCTGTCCGCCCTCAGTCTTAAAAACTACTGAGGCTAGAGGGCTGCAAATTGGTATGTTGATCATCCACCCTCCATTCACCAAACATACCAAATTGCAGCCCTCTACCCTCAGTAGTTTGTATTTTATTTAAGGTTAAAGATAGTCATGGTCTTGCGTCTGGTACCACTATAAGTGCCAACAGCACAGGCCACAAACGTGCCGTGGCTGAAAGTTTCATGGGGCGCGGCTGAGAGTTTCATGGGCCGTGGCAGAGAGTTTCATACAGCATTATACACAGTACAGAAAACTTGATTGCGCCGAAGAAACTTCAGCGCATTTTTACTTGCTTCTTAAAGAAAACCTGCGTTTGGAGAGTGGTCGCTCACTTCTCCACACAGCGTTTTCTTTAAAGGAAAATGACAGAAATAACTAGAATCTGACACGATACATTCTGGGTGAGGGCACCCGTGTCATGATTGCCATCGACATGAAATATCAACCCTTTCTTGTCGCCTTAACCTAGGTTGAGTCTGAGCACATACTTCTGCTCATTGTGGTCGCCACTTGAACCACTTGATGTTCTCCTGAGGGATAATTCTGTTGATAAATAAATGTTGTGTGCCACATGTTTGATAATGCTATCATGTGGTTACTTTTATCAAGCCAGTTCCATGTTTTGAAAGTCCGCTATCATTTATCAATAATTCTTGTATCGATAATATTTCTTGTCATACATGCTAAGGCTGTATTTTCAACGCTCTATCTTTGAATGAAACAGTGTAGTAAATTAAGTTGCATGAAATGACCTGAGAATCATGTATTTAAAAAGATAAACATATAATTATACTCATGTGGCTATTGGCATGAAAAACATGTTTAACTTGAGTCATAATTTGTAAGGAATGTACATACACATAGTGTACAGTCACTCACACAATAACATATGAAGGCACTTTTTCAACATATTATTATACACAGAGAATTTGACTCCTCTCTTTGTTTTTATGGACAAACAATGATTTCCCAGAAATATTCACTCAGTCATAAGAATCTGCCTTCAAACGCAATCATCTTGAAAACAGCAGATGAGCATACTTCAAAGCCACACATACCTATGAGGCACATGTCTACAAACTCACATTAATCGCTCATAATCCTGTGAGATTTAGCATTCATAACAGTAAATGTTATAGAGATAAAAACGGATGAACAGGAAGTATTATGCCCCAAGTCATAATTCTCTCCGGTAACATAGAGCTTGTAAACATTTTTCAACGCGTGATATAATGTAAAAGTACACTTGAATATACATTTCATATATGCGTGTGTGTGAGTTTGTGTGTGTGTGTAAATTTATATATATATATATATATATATATATATATATATATATATATATATATATATATATATATATATATATATATATATATATATATATATATATATATATATATATATATATATATGTGTGTGTGTGTGTGTGTGTGTGTGTGTGTGTGTGTGTGTGTGCATTTTATTACATTTTTAGCATAACTGCTTGATTTAGCCTAGTTTATTGCGTTGCTTTGAATTCAGCATGTATATCATTGCAGATTTGCAACTAAAGTGCTTGCTTATTACAATCAAAAGCAAAAAAGAGCCTACTCATTACAGTCAACAGCAAAAAAGTGCTTACCCTTTACAATCAAAAGCAAAAAAGTGCTTACTCATGACAACCAAAAGCAAAATAACAATACAATCTTAATCATTTGAAATAATGTAGTGCATCATTATATTACCAATACAAAGACAATTTATGTAATTATTTAATTCAAGGCTGGCGCTCGTCCAATACCTTCAGTTACTTTAAAAACAATTTTCACGGTTGTAAACAAACACTTGATAGTGTTGCAAGCTGTTACATAAACATGATAGTCTTTAGATCATATTATAGGCTTTAACGTTTTTCTCCTAGGTCTAAAGGTAAAGTTTCATACATGTCACTGTTTGGGTTTTGTTTTCCATTACCTACACTTGCGCTCACATATCGATTGTCATCAGGGTTCTGCACAGACCTCGAATGCTAAGAGAAGGATTCCCGTCAGTCAGTATCAGAAAAGAATTCTAGTCCTGCAACCAGCGTAAAGGTTTAGAGCACTGGCTCCCAACGTGGGGCGTTCAGGGGTAATTTGATTTTTAAGGGGGCCAATTCAAGAATGCTTAAACCAAGTTAATGCCCTTTTAGGCTTCCTTCACGTGAATAGTTCATTTTTTTAATAATAAGCATTATATATCACCACAGGGGGCATCAGGATGCCCAAAAAATTATTAGGTGGGGCATGGCCAAAAAAGGTTGGGAACGACGTTTCTGTACTAAGGGTTGGAAGAACCAAGCATTAACAGCTCTTCAGATCTATCAGCATTGCTGATTCGACTTGAAATAAATTTAATGTGTACACAGTACTCCACAATAGCTTGGTATTACTAGTAGGTACGCCAAGATCTTTACGGTAGACTGTATTGAAATAAAACAGTAGTGGGTATCGAAAGGAAACATTTAACAAGAATAGTTGATCTCTTACAGAAATTTAGAAGTGTCTGCAACCCTAAGTCAAACTTTATGTTAGCATAATCATTGAAACCAATTTGCAACACAGTGCAACTAACATCTAATTTCTGACGCTTAACAATATACTTAAGTATTCCTTTATCTATTTAGATCCAATGTTATGCAAGGAGCTAAAGATCATGACAATTTCAAATCCAATTATTAGCTTAGGTAAAATAATTATTTTTTAATCGACTCGCTACCTAGATGCGTTTCCTATTTCTTTTGGCATCAGTGATGAACCTCCGCAAATCTAAGGACTACACAAACTATCATGAAACTCATGCTAAAAATATGGCGCACAAAATGATTGTGCACAGTGAACATCCTTCATGCAGATAGTATGAAGTATCGCTTTAACATTCTAGTCAAAGCAAATGAGACAGTCATCGCTACTTATTAAAAATAATAAATCAAAAGCTGACCCTAAGCTTTTATGAAGGAGGTGACATATTGGTTCCTCTGAATGAGTTTGCCAAACAGTTATATTTCTGATGGTAAAATAATACTGATTTTTCTTTGAAGAGTACTTGCTACAGCTATCAATAATGATTTTCAGTATTTGAATGATTAAAAATGAAACTGTATAAGAAACAAAGGAATCAAGATTTGAAATGGTTACAGAAAGCATAATAATTAGCAGATCAAAAGAATAAAGACTCAGTTCCTTGTAAATTCACAGCTTTGGCAATGTTTAGATCCACTAAAAACTTTACGAGAAATACCATGATAATGTAAGAATAAATGTCCTGCATTTGTAAGTGTGGCATCTTTCTTAATATGTGTTCAAGCATATAGCTGATCTCATGAAGAGGCTGGCTGAAAAGACGATATAATATGATTCAGCGCTGCATGACTTGCTCATCCTTGCCACAGTCATAATAGCAATTGCAAAATGACATGAACATTGCAAAAGAAATGTAAATGTTTTAAGATGGAGTGATCCATTGCGTAACTTAGCATCTCTATACCATACAAAATCGGTATTTGTATTGTTCTTTACTTACATTATTCTTTGATTTGAAATTGCAAAAATGTATGTTTTGGGAGAGTTATCAGCTGAGGATCAAATTTCAAGACTTTTAACTTAGAGTACAATTGTATGGAGTTAAACCACCTGGAATCCTATATGTAATAGACAAAATTAAAATCATATTTCTCACCATACATATATATATATATAATATATATATATATATATATATATATATATATATATATATATATATATATATATATATATATATATATATATATATATATATATATATATATATATATGCAAATCAATTTAGTATTTTGGGAAAAAGACAAGAAGAACAATTTTATGTTTTATGTGATGATTACTTAGTGATAATTTAAAGACCCCTAAATCGTTAAACTGAAATTTGCTGTATTTTGCACATGTCCAGCGCTTGGGTATGTTTTTGTACATATAAGAACTATGATGAGATGTATTTAGATAATGCAAATATATAACAAAGAAACCCCATATAAAAAATATTTATATATATATATATATATATATATATATATATATATATATATATATATATATATATATATATATATATATATATATGTGTGTGTGTGTGTGTGTGTGTGTGTGTGTGTGTATGAAAAAGGACAATGATGGAGGAATGAGTTTAAGATGGGTTAAATACAAGTGTAAGTGGTCATGGAAGAAAGGTCATTGAGACAGAAAACTTAAATGCGGCGTATGGTCGCTTAGATTAAGAATCTTTGTCAAAACCTTTCCCTTCCCTTAAAAAAATACTAACAAGAAATGCCTTCCTATGCTAGTTGAAATTTATTTAAATTTATTTCACAAACAAAAAAGCATTCCTATGCTAGTTGAAATTTATTGAAATTTATTTCACAAACAAAAAACAAACAAAAATTTTTTTTTATTCATTCCATTTGGTAATCAGAGAATTTCCTACGTGTTATAGATAATTTTCGACACGTCCGACCATGACTCTATCAAAATTTCATCATTTTTACGAAGTCATATATCAGTATTATCTCTAAATCATTATTCCTTGACTACTTTTGCTAAAACGGCACATTAACTTAACAGGCCCCCACAGTTGTCAATGAAAAAGTCACCTAAAATCTCTCAACTCGCTTTAATATTTTGACATACTTCCCACTTAAAAACCTGAAACTAAATATTGAATGAAATGAGGAACCCCTCTATCCACACCAGGATTCGAACGGAGGCTATAGGATATCACCATAATCGTATACGCGTGACCCAGAAAAAAAACGGACATTGCTTTATAATCGCATTCTTGGCAAATAGTCTGGCCATACAGACGATACATGATTAAGAAGCTGAAGTATGAGGTTTTTATCAATAAAGAACATCAGTTTCGCATACCGCACAATGAAACCCACATTTAACATACTAGAATTTTCTCAGTATCACTTGTAAACAATGTACTTGAACCAAATGTATATTTCTAGATATCTGTTGCTAAAATTTCACTTTTAGTTTTCTGAAAAGAAAACTATTGTGCCGGCTTTGTCTGTCCGTCCGCCGCACTTTTTCTTGTCCGCACTTTTTTCTGTCCGCCCTCTGATCTTCAAAACTACTGAGGCTAGAGGGCTGCAAATTGGTTTGTGGATCATCCACCTTCTAATCATCAAACATACCAAATTGCAGCCCTCTAGCCTCAGTAGTTTTTATTTTATTTAAAGTTAAAGTTAGCTATAAACGTGCTTCTGGCAACGTATCAACATAGGCCACCACGGCCGGCTGAGGGTTTCATGGGCCGCGGCTCATATAGCATTATAACGAGACCACCTAAAGATAGATCTATTTTCGGTGGCCTTGATTATGTACAGAAAACTCGACCGAGCCGAAAAAACTTCGCCGTATTTTTTACTTGTTTCTTTTCAGAGACAATGTTGATTACTGTAGTAATAAAATAATTAATTTCAAAACATGTGTTCTTCTGCCAAAAAAAGTAAATAAATAAAATTATGAAAAATCTATTTTGTAAAGAAATCTTGTTTATTGCTTTGGCTACAGGACTTACTTTGCTTGTAGCTTTTCCTTGTGATAAAATTGTATGGCTGTCGTTAAAATGAGTGTGGGTCTGTGACTTAACCAGTAATTAAAATTTTGTTACAAGAAAACTTATTGTTTTTGTAATTCTGATTATCATAACTATTAGCGATGGGTAAATGAATTCTTCAAAACAATGATTAAGAGAAATATAATGTCCTTTCCTATCATTGTGCGACAAACGCATACACATATATATATATACTTATACACATGCATACAAACATATATATTTAATAATAATCTCATTCGCACTTTATACATATATGTCTCTATGTACGTATACATACATACAGACACACATACATATACGTGTAATACTAATCTCATTTACACTTTATATTTTATATAAAAAAAAAAGGAAACATGTGCGCCAAGACATTGATGTTTCACGTGGCCCTCACTAGTTTTACTATTAATAATGAATGTCATAATGAGCATATTAAAGTGAGAAAATGTGCTAAAAACTCTTCCTGTAACCTATATCCGTGTAAAATCTACCTTAACCATTCCGGTGACATTCTCTGAGATTTAAGAAACCTTCAAGTGCTTTTTGACAAGTAATGAAATCATTTATCTCTCGGTACTTATATTCTCTTTAAAGGTGTCTTTCGCTTATCAATGATTCATACATTGAAGATTTCCTTCTTCTCATCAGTGGGTTGTGTCATTGAAGAGTCCATTATTCCTCTTGTAATATATAAGTGGACCAAGTTCTACATTCGACTCCTTTGTCTGATTTGGAAGAAGAAGAAGGCTGTTGGCTGGGAGACCCAGAATGAGTTCTTCGTCTCCAGGCTGATGGGACTTGAAGTAATAGCGATCTTCGTTAAAGTTATCCGTCATCTTTTCTATCGTTTCCTTGGTGGCTGTGAAGACGTTGTAACCTTTCCTGTAGTATTTACTGGAACATGAATCAATCAGGTTATTCAAAATTCACAAGAGTTTCTGCAGCGAATGTTATGGCCGTTATTCGCTAAAATATGTAAAAAGTTGCGACCGCTATGCGCACAGCAGGATGATTTTCTTCAGCTAATGGCGCTTGCATAGAAGACAGTACAAAGAATTGCACGTTAGGCTAACTAATGTCCTTTTCCCGCTACCAATACGGATATTTCTACATTTCTAAACTTAGATTATTGAATTGATCTTAGTATATGAAATATTACCACAAATAATGAAAAGACAAGTCACTACCTTGCTGACCCACCTGTACTTAGAGTAAGGCACGCCCATTATGAGCAAGGTTGCTTTATAAAACGGGAGGCGCCATAAGCCGAAGCGGTGATCTCGGGTGTCTTGATTCCATACGTTGAGCGCCTGTGGATAAAATGGCTTATTTAACAACAACAATAATAATTTAGATTTGTCATTTCACTTATTATATTCTTAAATTTTTAAATAATTATGGAAATAGCTTAAAGCGACCTTGCCTTGCATAACGAGTTACTGCAAAATCGAAAACTTAATAATAAAATAAAAGTGCATTAACAAACAAATAAAATAGTTACAAGAAAACAGCACCAGAGACGCACAGCCATCAATAATACTGCCAGGAAGACCTTCCACAGTTAGTGCTATAGTTTATTTTAAAGTTATAAGTATCATTATCGATAAAAGTGACCGCAAGACTGTTCCACAGTTCCTCAGTTAGGGCTCTTATATACGATGCTTGGCCAAGTATGGTTTCGAAGCATGGTACCGAAGCTGTGCTCGGAAACTGTTCGTGTAGACAGAAACGCCGAACCACCTACATTTCCTGGGCAGCTACGAGTGAGGTGAATATTTGCGTGCTTCGATACCATACCTCGACACTGATCCGAAGCGTTCGCCAAAACCATACTTGCTCACGTATCGTGTGTAAGAGCCCTTAAAGCAGTAAAAGATTCCTGGCACTGGGCTGTATGACAACGTGTCATCCTCAACAGAATGACGTTGATAGTTCCAGTAGTAGAGTTATTAAAACAGGCGCTGATGGCACTGAAGGTTGTTTCCGCTGAAGTTGAGCCTATGGAAAATGACCAAACCGTACATCTTGCAGCGTTGGTCAAACTCTAAATCACCATTCTAGACTAAAAGGACATCTTTCCCACAGGATAGATCCTGGCAAGGCGCAGACGTCCAGATGGAAGAATATCACGCAAATAATGGCAGGGCAAAAGATCTGAAGCATGTGGTTTTAATATCATCAACTCTACATATACTAAACCTGGTTTAATACGATCAACTGAACATATACTAAACCTGTTTTAATACGATCAACTCTACATATACTAAACCTGTTTTAATAGGATCAACTCTACATATACTAAACCTGTTTTAATACCATCAACCCTAAATATACTAAACCTAACAAATATTCCTTTGTGCTCTGACTGAATTACCTGACATATTTATTTCAGTAATTGGAATAAGCCTAGGGTTAAAGGCAACTCAAGCATTGTACAGTGGTGTATATCGACTGAGTATATGGATGCAAAGACAGCATAGGTTCTTGGCAAGGGGTAAAGAAGTAAGAAAAAGAAACAAAGAGAAGCAAATAAAGGAAAAAAATTGAGAAGTAGCACTGAAGAACTTTGGGTCAGAGGGCTTAGCTAATGATGTTTTATAGTTACCATAAATCCTTCAGAAGGTCTGAAAAGGGTTAGCAGGAGCATTGCTGGGTTCGAGGAACAGGAGAACATTAGAAGATGTAAAGGTTACACTGGTGTACATCACAAATGCCTCGAATGTGGGAGAAGTGGATGGAATAAGAGGCAGGCCTAAGAGGTCATGGGTACAACAGTCATAGCTCGTGTAGTAGTGTTCAGTGAGTGGTAAAGTGCGCTTGCTAAAGTCGCTCATATGCCTTGAAAACCGCGAAGGATGGTTTGGCATCACTTAAAGAAATTTTGGTGCTACTTTGGCTTGTTATCTACGTGTCACCTCAGAGGTGCTAGTACGAAACATGGCGGAAGCTCAACGGGACGCCGTGTTTAGTACTAGCTCCTCGGGGATCAAAGATATCGTTTACTAATATAATTTGTCGACCACACAATATATAAACGGGTGTATATAATACTTTGATCCTCGAGGGGCTAGTACTAAACACGGCGTCCCATTGAGCTTCCGCCATGTTTAGCACTAGCGCCTGGAAGGTGACGCGCCGTAGATAACAAACCAAACTATAGCAGAGTCCACCGCTCTTTGCAGCTAAGCCCCGCCCACTGCGCGCCAGTGATTGGCTAGCTCTCGAGGGGTGAATGACATCACACTAGTTAACAGTCCAAATGATTACCAGTACGGATTTGACTCCGTTCCGTCATGTTGAGTGTTGTGCATGAATGATGACACCACAGATTTGAGTTCCCGGAGTTTTGAAGTGTGCAATTAATATCTCCGATAAAAGATAATATATTAAGTTATACATCATTAGGAAGATCTTGGATCTGCGCATCTTTTTTTTTTTTATCATGCGGAGCCTAAAGGCGCAAGCATCTTGCTTTTTTTATTTTTAAATTGGTGTTGGCTTAAATAAGCGATCCCACATGGACCACATTAATTGAAATGAAGCATAGACTTATGCAGCCATGTCAAATGTTAATATCATCGAGAGATTAGGCCTACACGTCAATTTCTTATGTATTGGAGGCAATGACAGGTCATAGGACTACACATCAAATTTTTACATTTTGTTGCAATGATAGGTCATAGACCTACACGTCAATTTCTTATATGTTGAGGCAATGACAGGTCATAGGACTACACATTAAATTCTTATATTTTGAGACATGACAGGGCATGGGCCTACACGTCAATTTCTTATCGCAAATAGTTTTCTTCCCATATCTGCTGGAAATAGAGCAACTTTTAATTAATATAGTAGTTTCAACTGCACGATAAATAATGTATAATATAGAGTGGAATGTACACGTATAAGCAAGTGCACATGCACATACATGGCCATAGTAATTGTAACGCCACTTATACCTCAGAGAATAAAAGTAAAACTTATGGGCACGTAGCCGATGGCACACACAGATCAATCATAGGACTGTCTCAGCCTTACACACAACTATCAAACTGCTCTCAATGAAATATATTGAAAATATATTTACAAAAGGGATAACAAATTATTACTGTGATAGTGAATATAAGGCTGCTGTAGCATTTCTACGAAAATGAAGGCTATGGTAGGAAGGCATCATAAGATACGTAACGAAATAAGAAAAAAATAAATGATAGCTGAAAAAGTTATGTATGAGATGATCCAAACCAGTCTGAGAGTTGCCCATGATATTCATTTGCTTTTGAGGGCATTCTTGTAGATAACCCTGTTGGACAAAAGGATACATGAGTCAGTAAATCTCTCTCTCTCTCTCTCTCTCTCTCTCTCTCTCTCTCTCTGTTGTTAGGAGAATATTTAGCGTAGACTGTATTCATAAAGATCCCGATTACTTTTAATTAAAACAAATTACTAAATTTCAAGAGTAGGCAGATAATTCTTTACACCAGTATTTTATGAATAGGTCTATGTTTATTCTGCAATGTTAGGTCACCATATGAAAACTTTTCGAAGACAAAACTACAAGCACCATAACAACAAAAACAAAAATAAGAATAACCACAATAAAACGACTGAGTATAAGATAGGCCTATAATCCAAACACCGTAAGCTGCGTAAACCGACAAAAAGATAGGACATTATAGGTCTACGTCCATTTTTATGATCCTGTTATTTCGAAAGAAGACAATATCCTTAAGAAAATTCTCAGCAAATTATATCCCATACGACTCGTACAGCCTATTATACTGTAACTTTAAGTTAAACATAGGCATATTCTGGTTTTGTAGAGTGCCGTCACTGCTTGTCATCCCTCCGAATGTGTAAACGATTGCAATGAAATGGATTTTATGACTGTTAAAAAGTTGTAAAATTTCCTAAAATCAATATGAAATATCAGTCTGCATAGCTCTGAGAAAGTCTTTGTGTTTAAGTTTAGAATGGTGAACACGCTTGACAATATCAGACGGTAATTATCATTGCCCAGTGATTCAAATGCACCGATTTGAATGCAAACATTCCCTGTGTCACCTCCGTATTCAGGTGAACCTCATTTACGAAACACAACACTGCAGCATCGCGGAACACTCCTGACTTCGTTTATATTTTCCTATTTTTTTACCACCTTTATTGAGATGCGCATTACGATTTTATTTCAGGGGATAAAATAACGTTTCCTTTTGATAATCTGCAGAACGTATTTTAGTTCAATACAACAACCATTGCAATATTAATGAACATGAAAAGAGCCATAGATTAACCAACTTTTCAAAACTATTGCCAACCAATTAGCTTTAAGGGATGGTCATGACGTAAGCAGTGGGCGGGGCTTAACTGCAAAGAGCGCTGGACTTTGCTATAGCACCGAAATTTTTCTACTCCAAATGATTAGAAAATCCCATGACTATATTCATTCTTTACTCAAAGCAAAAGTAGAAGTATTCTTAAGTGATGAGTTAATACAAATTTGCCTTTTATTCAACAAACAACCTTTGCGACTGAAATGGAGTAATAGTGAGAATAGGAACAAAACTAGGATAATATTTAGTCTTATGTTTTGGCCACGCAGACAATATAACCTAAAAAACCTAATGATGAATAATATTTCGTTTTCTATGTTTAACATTATGCATTATTACGTAACTGTAAGCTAATCATTGAGTTGACGGGTTAGACTGAAAAAACAACATACGTTATCACTTTTAGCCTTACCTAATAACAAGGCTCTTACGTATCTGTCAGATAGCAATTTGACGGCACAATTGTATTCTATAATTACATTTTTTAAACAAAGAATAAGTCATCAATATCAGATATTGGGAAAGCTTTCTTTTATACAATCAATTCCAACATAGAGGATGAAGTTAATTCCATTCTGAACAAAGGTGTCCTGCAACTGTAAATGGAATAGTTACAGCTTTTGATTATAAGTAATAATTATATATATTCTTTACGTGACGAAATTCATGTATTACTACAACATCTCCTGAGGGAAATTTGGAATCTGCGTTTTCTTAACCCTAAAGCTCAAAAATGAAGTTTATAAATTCTATTAGAAATAATTTTCTCTATTGGTAATCCAGCAGCTATTTGGATCTGAACCTCCAGTGAATACACAGGGTTCGAAAATAATTTTTCTGGGGTTTATGGCAGTTTATATCAACTTGGATTGACGTCTTCTAGAAATATGTTCAGTTTCAATTTAGCAAGTGATTTTCATTTGGAAACTGGGTATTGGCAGAAGCTTCCTAACCTAACTTTGCTTACACTAATCTCTGCTAAGGATATTCTCTAATTCATAGCGGAAGAAGTTCCTAGAAAATATAAGCTTTTAAACTACTTTTAAGTTAAAAAAAAGAAACAAAACATATAAAAACGTCTTTAGATCCACATCGCCAACGTAATGAATAAGATTATGACTATCAGTAGGTAAACATGACAGGAATGCTGATATCCCCGATAGGTTTGATTTTGTATTATGTACTATGGCTCCTCTACTTTAAACGGGTGGACAGGAGGCCAACATAGGAACAGTCAGTACACGTGTTAGGCCTAGCATGCATCAGGTACCGCCCCATTGTGTCAATTATAGTGCCACTCCAAATGGCATCTTTAATCTATCTGTTGTTGTTCCTATTGAAAAACACACAAAGACGTGAAATTATTATTATTATTATTATTATTATTATTATTATTATTATTATTATTATTATTATAAAACTTAAAACAAACATGTTAACAAGGAACGAATCTAGAAGGTCAATGACTTGCGAAGCAAGCATCCACTTACTAGTTACTGTACATAAAGGAGAGAGAGAGAGAGAGAGAGAGAGAGAGAGAGAGAGAGAGAGAGAGAGAGAGAGAGAGAGAAAAGCTAAGTGTAAAGCAATGAACAAATGAATGTTTATCCGTAAAACCAGCAGTGAACATTAGGATGACTGGAATGTAAGTGCAAGACACTGTATGTTAGTAGTTCTCCTTTAACTTTTAGCCTATAAGCAGCAGCTTCAATAATACATACAGGAATACCATTCCATTGGTACCAAGTAGCTTGACAACCTGACACTTCAGAAGAAAGTGGATTGCTAATGTTCTGCTGAGAGAGTAGCATGTACGTAGCTGCTGTTTACCCTTAGAGTCCATAGCTTACGAGCAACTTATTAATCATAATTACGTGATCTTTTACTCTGAGGTCGTATGGTGAATTCTGATAAAAAAATATTTATTTTAAAGAGCACATTCATCGAGGAAATGATTTGATAGATAATATGTAACGTCAAAGAAAACTAAAAATACGTCAAAAGTAGGGTACGTGCATAACAGACAAATCTACTAGGTTAGAATAACCCGAGGTCTAGACTTAGGCATAACCAATAATCCGCAAATCGCGTAACTGCGTATATGGCTGGGCTTAGCTATATTTAATTTACGGATCTTTCCTAGATAGTGACCCCCAAGGGTTTTCGGGGGTCGTTATCTAGGACTAATATTTCTTGGGGGTCATTATCTTTATGATATTTAGTCTTTTGTTTATGTTTTTACGATAATCCCCAACGGGCTTGTACTAAAAACGCCGCAAAGGTAGATACATACCCGGGTTAAAAACCTTGGGGGTCACTATCTGGGAAAGATACTAATTTTCTAGCACTACAATTTTTTTGAAATACGAGATTACAACGCTTGTTTTCAAAGTTTGTAAGAGAATTAGAAACGTTAAATCAACACTAACCCTTCTTCATCGCAGACGAAGCGTACATCAACGGTACAACCTTTTCATTTTCAATTTTTCCGTCACTAGACGCACTAGTTGGAGTGGTTGACATCGTAGGTTCTTCAGAGGACGAAAACAAGGGTGTCGTCATCGTAGACACAGGCTCAGTTGTCGAATCATCTGAGGGCCAGTCATCTCTACATGGCGACCACACGATGAAGGTAAGGATGCCCACGACAATTCCAATAGCGACGAAAACAGAAATTAGCCCTGTAAGGCACCCATTCTTCTGTAAAGCCGTCATTTTGTCGGTCTGCTTGGAAGGACTATCCTCCTAAGTTACCCTTAGCTCAGGATCCAGAGACTGCACTGTGATCAACACAGAACCATTCCCGTTGTGTCGAAATGTTGAGCGCTTTCCGTGCCTTGTACGAAGTGGATTATGCTTTCTTGCTAGTCGAAGAAGATGAAGCCACAACTATCGGAGAGTGTTTTATCAAGAAATATTTAGGGAGGTTCGCAACCACTTCCGTAAAAACTTGGACGACCTGTTACTCTCAGTTACTTCTACTCCGACATTATACAACGGCCATCTTTTTCCAGGTGCGCTCACACAGAGTTTGTAGCTGGGACTAGAGGAGCAGATAATCGGAAGACTTATCTTGCTGAAGTTCCACCAAACCACCAATCTTCGAATTTATCAGCCGGATCAAGGTTGTCAACTAAGCTCTCTCTCTCTCTCTCTCTCTCTCTCTCTCTCTCTCTCTCTCTCTCTCTCTATATATCTATATCTATATATATATATATATATATATATATATATATATATATATATATATATATATATATATATGTGTATGTGTATGTGTGTGTGTGTGTGAATAATATCAACGAACCATTTCCCAGAGCAGGGGCTGGCTCCAGAGAAAAACAATGCTCACGTCAACATTTCTACTTTTACTACCGATTGGTGGACATGTCTCCACGTCCCAAGAACTTCCACATCAGTCTCCTCATAAGCCTACACAGAGTCCATCAACAGCTCATCGATCACCTACCATACCCTGCCCCTTGACACACCTCTCACGCACGCTTCCTTATCAAGGCATTTTCTTTCCCTAACATCTTTCACACCATTTATTCATCCTTTCCTGTGGTAGACTATTTCTGCTGATCCATCCTCCTCCATTCTTACCTTTCATTTGAAGTTAACATATGTACCCCAGTTCCTTAAAGAGGAACTGGCTCAACAAGCCTCTCATACAGTCCTACCTTGGCGTCCATAGACACTCCACGTTTCCTCCCAGTATTCTGCACTTGAATTCTGGTCAGGAATGATGCATCAATCATTTATCTACTTATAATTCCCACTAGGCGTATATTATGTGTTATTTGTATCAATGTGCAGATGCTTTGATTTAATTTCTTCTAAGTAGAGAAGCTAAATTCGACGAGTATATGTGTCACGAAGCCGAAAACAATTCTTATCTCTCTTGATGGAAGGGTACAGCGTTTCGCAGTCACTCTCTAGGAATGCGACTGCTAGCCCCACACCGTTTTGCTAAACCCCAGTAGATGCTCGTAACCATTTATAATTGGTAGAGTGGTGGACTACAGTTCCTGAATGATCACGAACCTAGCAAACATGAGTCGAGCACCGTACCATTCAGCCACGCCACCGCCTTTAGCCTAGTGTCCCCCTGTAAAAGCAGCCCCATACCTTGCATGTATATGCATATATATATATATATATATATATATATATATATATATATATATATATATATATATATATATATATATATATAAATATCTATATATATATATATAAATTTCTGACTCATATCAGGATCGAACCCAGGTCTTTCAATTGAAAGACGAGACCACTACCAACCAAGCCACACAAGTTATAAAAAAATTTAGCCCGCCTAGGTAAAGCCTTAGGTACATTGGTACTCAGGTTCCAACTTCTTTTATGACTTGTGTGGCTTGGTTGGCAGCGGTCTCGTCTTACAATTGAGAGACCTGGGTTCGATCCTGATGGCAGTCAGAAATTTATTTCTGTTCCACACGTGATTGTGTGTTGATTATTTCTATCATAAGTATGTATGAATTTCACGAAATGCAAACCCATATATCAAATAATGTTTACCACCCTTGGTCACGTCGCCCCGGCTATCAGTTTGATAATCTTTACAAGGATTCACTAAGAGACCGTGAGCCAATCTTGAGATAGTTAACACAACGTGACCTTGAGCTATTGTATACCTTGAAATGGACAGGGTGTCATTTATCAGAGCTGATTTTGATGGTGTAAGGGAAGAGATTCCATTTAATTTTCTTTTTTTGACTGAGCAATTCTGGCAGCCTATAGAACAAACGCCAATTTTTAATGTCTGTTCAGACAGTTAGATAAGACTTCTTTGATCTAGTAGAAAGATTTGTATAAACTTTCCCAATTCTTGTGCATTAATTTGATCTAATGAATCTTGCATGTGCTTGGTTGGGGTTGAATTGATAGTTACCACACTGAGTGAGGCAGTAATGCAAGAGGAAAATGAAGTACTCAAAAAGAGAAGTGACTGGCCATTTCCTGACATCAAACATATTTGTTCTAGAAGCCTGAGCAGCTGTCACGACCGACTTCTTTCTAGCAAGCGCTTTTGAAACTGTTCAGGCTGAATGATTACTAATTTGCATCATGGTTTAAAATAGTATAAAGTTAATTCATTCAGGTTTTTTCCGCAGAGCATAGGATCGCAAATGACCTGTAGAAAAGGAAGGAAAGTTCAAAGAAGGACTTAGTTCTTCTGTTAAGTCGAATGCAGTGTCGTAGTAGGTAGGAGATTTCAATATTTTTAAAAATAAATTCTATCTGGAAATACATTCGCTTGAAAATATCACTTCATGAAATGCGGGCAAACACGTACATACACTGTTTTAGCATTGAATTAAGTTCCCGTGAAATAAAAGTTCTTTCATTTTCAAAAATTTTTATGTATATACAGATAAGCTACTGGATTTGTTTACTGAATCTGACAAACAAGATCATAAATATTTCACAGAAATTAATGCACTTTCCTTATTTCTGATTTTTTTATTTCCTAAGCAACCATTACAGAGGCAGTTTCGATACAGGGTCGAAGGTATTTAGGATTTTCTCTGTTAAGAAGGAAAAATGAGGAAGTAAAAAAGGCAGATGAAAATGTGATGCAAACTTGCAAGCTATTCTGAGACAACCTCACGAATTTTTTGACTCAAGGAACCAGCAAAATAGGCCGGCGCTTCATTCGATTACGTTGGTCAGAATCACTGTGGCCTCTGACAGCTCCTTTGATGCTTGCTTTTTCCTACATACCATCTCATTCAGCCAAGGCACCTGCCTGTTCTGAGCTCCAGACCTAGTGGCATGTGTGAACAGATGACGCTTTAATTTTAGTGATAAAATTGGTAAATTATATAATTCTTTGGGCATGGAGGTAAGATCAGTTTGAAAGGAACAAGCAAATAAAGGCATTTACTGGCAAAGCGGGCTTTAGCAGACTTATAAGAAAGAGAGAGAGAGAGAGATGGCAAAGCGGGCTTTAGCAGACTTATAAGAAAGAGAGAGAGAGAGAGATGGCAAAGCGGGCTTTAGCAGACTTATAAGAAAGAGAGAGAGAGAGATGGCAAAGCGGGCTTTAGCAGACTTATAAGAAAGAGAGAGAGAGAGAGAGAGAGAGAGAGAGAGATAAAAGTAATTAAAAATATGCAAATTCTTAAACCGCAAGAATGAAAAAGAAATACGAATAATCTTAGCCAAGACCGTATATAGAAATGATAAGAACAAATAATCCCAGAAAACCTTATCAAATCGTTACGGTCATTCGTAGGAAGATAATTTCGTTATAAAAAAGGCTTATGAAATAGGGAGTTCTTACATAATTCTCAAAGGCTTGGAGGAGATAAAAGGAAGAGATCCTCTTCTTATATCTTATCGGCGCCCTCTTGAAAAAGAGGGAACGTATCATAGAAAGGGTTGAGAGAGAGAGAGAGAGAGAGAGAGAGAGAGAGAGAGAGAGAGCGCAGTTATCTCTTTTGGTGGTTAAGTAATGGGTTGCCGGACGGGTGTTTAAATCAATTACTGATGAAATCTAAAGTTATTTGAAAAATCACTAGACACGGGGAAATTGCAGTTAAATGTTGGGGAGGAAGGGGCTAGGTGTGAGGTAAGGAGAGAGAGAGAGAGAGAGAGAGAGAGAGAGAGAGAGAGAGAGAGAGAGAGAGAGAGAGAGAGATTCAGTGTCGGTGAGTTTAGTAGCCTTGATGGGTCAAGAATGTGGAAAATCGAAATTAACAAGATTAAAGCATTTATTTACTTCACGCTTCAATATGAATTGAATTTGATTTAGGCGAATTATACATCTCACTTTCTGGTCTACAGCAATCCTTAAGAAACGAAGATATCAGGAGAAATTCTAATGGGAATGGAGGTGAGGATATCGGTTTCCCCCGGGTGAAGCCCCGATCTTATAAAAACTTGAAATGTACGGTTCTAAAAAAAAAAAAAAATAAGTATATTTTTTCTTAGAGTAACATTCTTCTTTCAATAAATCAGTCCATTGATAAAATTTAAGTCCTCAACATTCACTCACTTATTTGAAATGAACGCGCTATGTAATTTTCAGTTATGACTATAGTCAATTACATGCAGCGTTACACTGCTATGTGTTAAACCACTAAAAGCTGATTTGTTAGCAATTAATTTGTATCTCGTTCAATGTTCATCAGTCCTACCAATAATTACTTTACCAATTTTTAATCAAGGTTTCATTATTATGCAAAGAAACATATTACTGTTAGCAACACCTAAATCGTATCCATATCTTTCTATACAGACTACAGAAAATATGAAAACACAATAAAACATGAAAACACACACGCTACGAGTGTTACGTCACTGTGCCGAGTGGTTTTGACAGCACAAGCCACAGCCCAGGGGCAAAGGGATATTATGTCAGTGACGTTCGAATCAGTGCGTTTAAATTATTACAAGATAACGATAACCACCGGTGTATACTGTCAAGCATGTTCTTGATTCACAATCAAAACGCAAACTCTATTTCAGAGCTATGCCGACTGGTATTTACGTTTGTTTTCAGACAATTTTACCACATGTTAATGCATATCAAAATCTGATTTATTGCAGTTGTTACTACATTCGGTGAGATGACAAGCAGCTAATTAGGTCCCCTTGTATATATTTATTATTTAAAGGTATTTAAACGTATCTACCAAGAATAAAATCATAATAATAAAATTATAAATTCCCGTTTTCTATCCTTTTGCCCATGATGTCATTCAGTACCTAATACCTATCCGCTCAGCTGGCAATCCGGGCGTGTCTTCTTCAGTCTTGCAAGCAACAAATGTTGCGTCTAGTGTTTGTGCTTCTAAGGTTCAAGATGTTATTGCCATGGTGATATGTGATATCAGTGGCTGCTCTAATTTTACAAGACCAATGATGTGGTGAAAAGGTTAGCCCTACATATGCAAGGAAACTGAAATAAGATGCCATGTTGGACCGGTATCTACATCTGTGCTCACTGTTTATTCAGGTATCGTAACATCTTGCCTCTGGTTCACTATTGCTGCTAGCATTTTGGATAAGTGAATGAACCATTGGCTTATATGGATACCGCTGACTGTTAAAAAAGATAACTACAATATTCAGTCGATTTCTAAAGCAAAAAAGAGATGTGCGGCTGGTTAAGATTGGAAGTAGGCCTACGTGTAAAGCTCAACTGCAAAGGGGAAAGTTTTAGTCAGTACATGAAAAGAGAGGGAGCAAAATTTTATTAAAATTGCTTTCATGTATTTGAAATAGGTCTAGGCCTATTATTCGTGGATGGGGTTAAGGGAGATGATATTCAACCTATGAGAGAGAGAGAGAGACTGCGCATTTACTGAAAGTTTTTTAAGTTATAGAAACAGACCAACTATTTTCTTAATTGTGAGGAAGGACAAAGCGATAGTCAACATATATTGTTCCTATGCTGAGAAAACAGAAAATTAATTATATATATATATATATATATATATATATATATATATATATATATATATATATATACAGTATATATATATATATATATATATATATATATATATATATACAGTATATATATATATATATATATATATATACATATATATATATATATATATGTATGTATGTATGTATGTATGTATGTATGTATGTATGTATGTATGTATGTATGTATGTATATAATAATGGTGTTAGCCTTGTCTATGATCCGCTGATCTTGGAGAGCACTAGGCCTGATACAACAAGATCTTCCAAGCAACGTATTCACATTTCTTCCTTTTCGTCGTGTCCATCTATATACGGCTGTTTAGTTGACGCTAAACTGCCATGCAATGTCGCTTATCGGCACATTAACCTCGTGTTAGTTAAAGACCGTAGTTAGAGATGAGGTGCTGTGCATTCGCCTATTTTTCATCTGCCCGAGTCAGTTGACTCAAGTTCTCGCCCTTGTGTGACGTCACAAGAAGCAGGGTTATGGAAACTGATTTTTTAGATTTCTGTAAAAGAAAACTATTGAGATGGCTTTTTATGTCCGTCCGTAATGATCAACATACCAATTTGCAGCCCTCTAGCCTCAGTAGTTTTTAAGACCTGAGGGCGGACAGATAAAGTGCGGACAGAAAAAGTGCGGACGGACTGACAAAGCCGTCTCAACAGTTATCCTTTTACAGAAAACTAAAAAATCAGTTTCCATAAACCCGCAGTGGTTGAAAGTTTCATGGGCCGCGGCTCATACAGCATTATACGCTGTACAGAAAACTCGATTACGCCGAAGAAACTTCGGCACATTTTTTACTTGTTTTTCTATTGTATTTTCTACAACCGTAATGGAAGATATATTTTTCTGGCATTATTTTACTTTAAACCATTATTGCACTTTGGACTTAAAGCTATCATTTTTCTATGTTTTGTTCTTTGTTTAGAACGTCTCTAACATTCGTTTCCTTAAAATATGGGTACTTTTAGAGATAGTGAACCCGACCGTTACTTATATCGTACAACTCGGAGGACCGCGGTGGGAAAGCAGGATTTTTTGGCTGGGAAAACACAAAACGAGGGAAATAGAAGAACCTTAATCCCATTGATAGTTCTCACTGATTCAGGTAATTTATGGAATGTTTTTAGGTGTGGTTGGCTAGATCATTTGTCAACAAAAACTACGCCATAAGCGTTCAAAGCTCAGGTTAAAATAAAGGAAAACTATATTTTCAAGTCCAAAATGCGATCACGGTTTGATGCAAAATTTTACCATTTTTCCTTAATTTCGACAGTTCTTAGACAGTATGCGTTGCATTAGTAATAATGCTTAACTTTTTTTGATGCAAACTTCAGTTTCCTCCTTGACTCCTCGTCCTAGAGATGTAAAGTGAATTTTTCGAAATGTTCCGTACATCTTTTTTAAAAGAAATTTTTCTTCCTTGTTATTTTTTTATGTAATGATATTCGTACGATAAACAATGATATTCTGACGAGGAAAAAATCATTTCTATTCGTGAACAAAAGAATGTCATTGATTTCTGGATGAAAACTACTGGATACGTGTTGCAGAGAGTTTTAGGGAGACTTTACAGGATGTCGTGTAAAATGTACGGAATTGCGTACTTGTTGACATGACGGCGATGTTAAGACACAGTTGAACATTTATTACATTTCGTTAAACAAGTCATTGCCATGACCAACCGTCGTCCGAATTCAAGTACAGAACGAGGTTATGTGTAGGAAGTAGAAAAACTGTTTCTACTCATCTGTCACCGAAAAATAAACAGTCATTGACAGTTGGTCATGGCAACACCGTGAGATGCGCTCACCCGCAGACAGGATGAAATAAAATACCGTGAGAAGTTCACGAGGGAGTGTAACAAATGAATGCTTATGAGAGAGACGAGAGAGAATAACAAACAATGCAGAGAGAGAGAGAGAGAGAGAGAGAGAGAGAGAGAGAGAGAGAGAGAGAGATAACTATGATCACATCGTCTTAAACCATTGTAATATACGCCCAGGCCTCGACTTTTTTATTTTAACTTTTGATTATTTGACGAAATTCAGTACTTAACATAATCTATCCTTTTTAGTTAGTGCTCATCGAAAAGTGCGCATGATTTTCAGTTGGGCTGAGCATATCCTTACCACTTATTAGCTTGCATTATTGTCACCCAGATTGAGGTAAAATCGACACGCCCAAGAAAAACATACATCTCTAAATGCTTCTCCAGTGACAGATTTTTAATTTTCCCTTTTTGGATTAACATACATTTTCAATGACGGTACGCTTTCGTTGTATTTAGGTACAGAAGATGGAATGCATTCTTGTATATTGGCATATTCTCTCTCGTCTGTCTCATAAGCATTCATTTGTTACTCTCCCTCGTAAGCTTCCCACAATGTCAACAAAATAATAGACCGATGCTCGAAGTCAGAGCCCGACGATGGTTATAACGATTTTCCGGGTTTGTAGTTTAAAACGATGGATGTGATAAAAGGCAGAAACGTATTTCAAGAACCGTTAGGAATGAGGTGCGCCTTTAGGCGTCACTGGGAAAACATTATCAACAATACTTACGTCTGCTAGTATCCGGAAGGACATTGCATCTTCTTCATGCTTTAATCTGACAAACACTAGACTCACTTCTCCCTGTGGAAAACAAATTCACTGTAAATTAAGATCTCCACCTTCCATAAAAAAAATGGTTTTATTTGTCACTGCATTTATTGACATGAAATATACTTCTTAAATAATCACCTACGATGACGTAGATATATTAATATAATATAACGCACATTTGCTCTAAAGTATGTTCTTCAAAGGGAAAGGATTTAACCCAATGTAACATAAAGGGTTAAACCTCCTATTGCCCTACCTTTATCCAACTTTGGTGTTCTTTTACTTTCATAAAGCATGCAGTTCATAAAGTAGAATATAATAATAATAATAATAATAATAATAATAATAATAATAATAATAATAATAATAATAATAATTTTGACATGCGGACAATAGCGTTATCAGTTAAAATATTTTTTTACTTACGGAAGCGTTTGGGAAAACGAAAGTGTAAGGGTTCGTGACATTTAGAAGCGTGGCCCGACCCAGGAGGCTCTCGAGTTCTTCTTCCACCGCAGATACTTCTACCCTGTAATTCAAATAAAAGGTAAGGAATAATATCTATCACAAGGAGGCATTCTTAAACAAAGGGGGTTTGACCATACAAAAAAAATATAAAATATGCATTTGAAGCCATTTAATCCCTGTTTGTACGCGCAGATTTCACATAAATGTACAGTGAATACATATCGAACTATCAAAACTCTGGAAAATGGAAATTTATGAAGTCAGCCTACGAACAAGACTGTAACGAGGCAGTGAAACCCTCTTATAAAAAATTGTCATCGCCCTTGTATAATCTAATTTTCTTTTCGGTTCTTCCGTCTGCTTTTTATTCAAGTGAAAGAGGACCAGAAAACCTATTAATTAACCCTTTATTTGCTAATGAAGCAAAGAAATCAGAGCAAAGCTTGGAAGCTATCTTCGCTGGCTGTTGCTTCTTGCTCATCCATTTAGTTCCTCATTGGACGGGTTGGTATCGTTCTCGGCTAGCACTCTGCTGGGGCCGCGTTCGATTCTCCGACCGGCCAATGAAGAATTAGAGGAGTTTATTTCTGGTGACAGAAATTCATTTCTCGCTATAATGTGGTTCGGATTCCACAATAAGCTGTAGGTCCCGTTGCTGGGTAACCAGTTGGTTCTTAGCCACGTAAAATAAATCTAATCCTTCGGGCCAGCCCTAGGAAAGCTGTCAATCAGCTCAGTGGTCTGGTTAAACTAAGGTATACTTAACTTTCGCTCATCCATTTAAAATCTATTTCTTTCCTTGATCCTAATTTCACACTTTTTGAGGGGCGGGGTTTGGGCAGTGGCAGAGTTGCTCGATGCTATTCAATGCAGTTTTATGCTCTCAAGTTATTCCATGCTTAGATTCCTGTGTTACTCATAACGCAGGTTCAGAAGTTACCAAAAAGCTGGGTTCCTCATTTATGCTGTACAATAATTATGTTTCCCGGTTAATGCTCACTCGTGCACCCAAGTTATTCATAGCTTGGGTCATCTAGTTATTTGTAACTCAAGTTCCTACGTTATGGTTAACCTAGGGTTTCAAGTTACTGAGGCCTTAGGTTCCCAATTTATGGCCGCCATTGGTAACAAGCTACTCTAACTTAAGTTTCCAGGTAACTTGATAATATTCTCAAATTACAGTTGCCTTTGCCAGCTAAGTTACTGATATCTTAGTTTTCCGGAATTCTGGCTATCTTGGGCCCCTAAGTTATGGTCAGCTGAGATCTCAAGATGTAACCTTGAATTTCAAGCTAATGATATCGGCATTCCAAATTTATGGGCCCCTTTGGCTCCCAAATTACGGATGTCTTAATTTCTCCAGGGATGGCCATTAATTTCATTCACTAGAGGTAGCAAAACACTACGGTAGAAATTCATCATAAAGCAAATTAGAGTTACATCAGAAATATATGCGCCATTTTCCTTCTGATGAAGTGTATTAGAAATAAATTAAGAATACATTATAATTACATCAGGAATGCATAAACTGTTATCTTCCAAACGAAATCAATTTAGTAATATATTAGAGACAGACTTGAATTACACCAGGAATACATGTGCAGTTATCATTCTCAATAAATACATTAGAATAAAATAAGGGATAATAAATATTACATTAGGAATAGGTGGTAATTGTCCTTCTAATGAACTTCATTAAAAATATATTAGAATTAATAAATTCAAATATAAACTGAAATTAAAGCATAATCTTTATAATTCCACTTACATGGTTGTATTAACAATGGCGTTGGGATTTCGCGAGGTCGGTTTGTTTGAATACCTCTTCTTAGTTAGGAACCCTGAGAAATGGGACCCTTGCAGTCCTGCGTGGGACGTCCGGGATATCTCTGGTATGATGGTCTCTCTCCCCTTTCTTATAAGTCCTGATCCCATCCAGTAATCCCAGTCTGTTTGCTACAAAAGGTAAAAAAATATTTCAAAGTCTGGCTTCCAGTTATAAAACATTTAGACAGTTGGAAATGACATTTTTTATAATGTCTTGATGTAAATCGAACATAAATTTACTTATTTCTACAAATCTGAACGCTTTGTATTAAACACCTAACATGTAAAAGTCCTCACTGCTTCTTGAGTAATCAGGCTACTTTGAGAGGCTTAAACAATATATGTAGACATAAGAAAATTATCTTTACACCAAAAAGTAAAAAATAAAAAAAATGAAGAGAGCTTTGTGCTTCAGTGCATTACAAATAATTTCCAAGAAAATTTAGGAAACTGAACAAAGGCTCTTTGTGTATAATTTACTCAAATAATCGTCAATCTTTTCTTTTCTTTTTTTTTTTGGAGTAAACGCAAATTAAGACATTAATTGACAAGGTGGTATGTCTAAAGATTAAGTTACAAGTTAACGTCAGGCTACAGATAATAGTGAAACGTTTGCTGTAATATAAGACTGTATAAGTTTTATCCGAGATGTAGAAAAAATTTTTAGTGCTTGCATTAATGAACTCATTGATTTCGTACCCAAGACTGGCGTTGCAACTGCTAAGTCATTTAAACATAAATATATCACTTTTATTGGTCTATTTTCAAAACCATAAAGAGGTAAAATTCTTCACGGCAAGTCTTCAATGCTCGATATTGAAACTTTTATGGTCGTTGGACGCGACTGTGACAACACATAAAAATCATGCGTACAGATAAACTTCTCACAGCCTGGTAATGAAAAAAGGACACTGAATTATGATGAGGTTTTACTGCAGCTCTTATAATTTCAGTTATCGAACTCAGTTACTCAGATATAAGCGAACAGGGGGCGTTTCTATATTTATATGAAAACTCCTGCAGCGAAAGCTGCTGCTTAATTTTTCTACACGGAAGGTTTAGCAGCAGTCCGTTGACCTCCTCACAATCACTGCTTCAGCTTCATGAATGTTTAGGTGTCTCACTTCCCAGTATCAGAATCCTATCATCCATATTCCCTGGTATACTAAGGGATGTTATGGCTTTGTAATTCTTAGTCTCTTCTCCCATCTTTACCCTTATGCAAAGGAATGATTATTCATCTCATCCACGCCTTTAAAACCGTTCCTAGCACGCTGTTGGCCCAGTGTTCGTCTCTCCGACCGGCCAATGAAGAATTAGGGGAATTAATTTCCGGTGATAGAAATTTATTTCTCGTCATGATGTGGTTCGGATTCCACAATAAGTTGTAGGTCCCGTTGCTAGGTAACCAGTTGGTTCTTAGCCACGTAAAATAAATCTAATCCTTCGGGCCAGCCCTAGGAGAGCTGTTAATCAGCTCAGTGGTCTGGTTAAACTAAGATATACTTAACTTAAAACCGTTCCTTACACCATTGGACTGCAGTATCTCAATTGTAATCCCCGCAAGGAGCATTAAATATGTTTGTAATTGAATGATTTATACTATTAAATAAAAATCTATTCGCATACTTTAGGGCCGATTATACCTACAGCAGATGCCTCTGAAAGGCAAGAAACAATTTTGATAAAATTGTATGTATTAGAAAGTACAATCCCTGGGAGAATATCACGTAGGCATTAGAATATCTGGAACACCCAGACCTACTTAGATGAAAACTATGATAAGGAAAGCTGAGGGTGAGTGGAGATTTGTGAAAGATAAAGTGCATAAAAAACACGACTGTCAGAATTTCACAGAGGCTCTTTGCGTCACGTGGCGCTGGAGGTGATAATAATGATGATGAGAAAGCAAACGGCAAACTTTTCGGAATTATAGACTTTATTGTTGCAGATTTCTTTCTCGGTGAGTTGAGGGAAGGACAAGACTCGTCCGGGCAAGATTTAAACATTTAGTTACAGAATTACCAATAGTTGACCATTAATGCTGAAGGTCTCAGGGCGATAAAACAAATCAGTAAAGCGAGATAAGATAACCCATCCTCCTTCGCTCCATTTTTCCGACTTTCCTGTTGACGTCATCGACATAAACAGTTGCATAAAGGAAATGCAATTCTTCAAACGAACTCATAAGACTATACCCCGTAGGGAGGGTTGTGCTGTCAGTGTACCTCATGCGGTGCACTGTAGGCGTTACTCAAGGTTCTTTGCACCGTGCCTTCGGCCCCTAGCTGCAACCCCTTTCGTTCCTTTTACTGTAGCTCCTTTCATATTCTCTTTCTTCCATCTTACTTTCCACCCTCTCCTAGCAACTGATTCATGGTGCAACTGCGAGGTTTCCTCCTGTTACACCTTTCAAACCCTTTACTGTCAATTTCCGTTTCAGCGCTGAATGACCTCATAGGTCCCAGTGCTTGGCCTTTGGCCTAAATTCTATATACAACTCATAGGACTATAGGAACAGCATTTTGTGATACTTATTTTTATCAGTTTCGGTAGATACTAATCTCTTTTCTGTAGTAAATCGCATGTAATTAAAGAACCTAGACATTCAACATAAGTTTTAGTCACCTGTTTCTGGTGGTCAAACAGAGTCAGGTGTAAATGCTTGATGAGTTAGTTTGAGGAAACACAAGTTGCAAAAGTCTTCAACAAGAAAACGGGAAAATATATAAAAATGGATAAGAAAGTCTGGAGCGGGCACAGAGTAGGGAGACAAGGGTAGGCGTGAGAAAACCTAACCTTTCTAAGAATGCCGCGTCCTGACCTAACCAGATCTTACCTTCCTAACCTAACTTAGGGCGCCGTGCCCCTTCTGGGCCATCCCCCCCCCCCAAATAACGCTGAATATCCCTGTCTCCCTATTCTGCATACTACCTGAAAGGCTATACAATTTTCATATAAATAACCCCTATTAGAGTTAATAATTATACGTATATATGCAAGATAAATGTGTGGAGGATATCAGCCAATCAGAATTTAGTGATGAATTCGGTATTCAAAAATGTACAGAAACCTGACGTCGCGTTTTCTTAACTAAATTGGTATAAAAATTGTTTAGTGGGCGATTCCTTGCCGTTCCTAGAACTTACGCTATTTTCTAACAAATTCTCTTGATTTTGAACATAGCAGTTCAATTATAGCTTTAATCTAAAACAATTTTATGCAGAATTCAGGCCCGAAAATTTCTACTCATTTGCATAAAAACCACGTGACTCTCTTCTGCTTAGTCTTCTTATCATTAATTAATGATATTTTGCTTTTCCAACTTTTCTACCTGACACCATTTTTCACTTTGGAGGGGTTGGCACCAGAAGGGCACAGTCTCTGTTTCTTAGCAAGTCTTTAGAGATGAGGTTGCTAACCCCATTTCCCCATTTCTTGACCTAGCAGATGTAGTTGGGAAGTGATCCGGGAGCGATTAACAGATCTAGCAAGCGTGAAGCGAGCTTTGTACCATTCAGCCATGATGCCCAATTGGACTGATTGCATCTTCTGAAGGTGAAGGTGGCAGGTGGGGTATATATATATATATATATATATATATATATATATATATATATATATATATATATATATATATATATATATATATATATATATACATACATACATACATACATACATACATACATACATACATACATACATACATACACAAATGGCGTGGGATTGGCTACCCCACCAGCCACCTTCACCTGGGATGAGTTTTCTCTCTAAGATTGTTAGATGATGCTGTATGCACAGGGTAGCTTGCTCTCGAGCAGTCTAGCAACCTCATCCCAAAAGCTTTGTTTCTGGAACTGCTCCTTTTATGGATATATATATCTATATGTGTGTGTGTATATACATACATTATATATATATATATATATATATATATATATATATATATATATATATATATATATATATATATATATATATATATATATATATATAGAATTATATGTAGGGAGGACTGGAGCAGGAAGAGCAAGCGTCCGTAAAATATTTACCAAAACCTACTATGAAATGAGCTGCTTAAGGCAGAAACAGCTAAAGAATGCTCGTTAAAAACAGCGACACCGCTTTTGCAGCACTAATCTTAACGGAACACAGTTTCCACTCACCACAAACACAGGGATCCATTTCGGCAGGATCTCGGTCAAAATGGACCTCTTGGTCATCCATCCGTACGACGGAAACGAGTGAACTCGATTGATACGAGATTCGTCGAAGGCTGTGTGTTCGTACGAGAAATGGGAATAAGCAGAGACGCTGTACACCCTTGGGTCTCTGTCCAAGATGGCGGATGTTTGTTGCATATACCTGTCCCAAAAGAGAGAGCATGAGGAATCGTGTATATATTTTAAAGAAAATAAGAAATATTTGCTGTAAAGAATGTAAGTTCTGTTCGTTATGTTGCAAAGATAAGCTGTCATGTATATTCCTTGTGAACAATGCATGAAAATTGTTTGCAAGCGCCTGTTATGAAAAAAAAATTGCTGCAAAAAAGGGAGGTTTTTTAAACTTGCAAATTAAAGGTAATGAAGAATCATCAATAACTACTGCCAAGAAATAAAGAAAATATGTTTGCATGTACCTGGTGCAAAGGCAATGGGATATCTTGTCTGTATATAGACTATCTACTAAGAGTAAGAAAAGAAATTGTGCTCATCTTTAGCAGAAAAGCTCAGAAAGTAGGAATATCAGTCATATGGAAAATACGAAATCATTTCACAAAGCTAATTAGAAACCATTTTCTATGTTTCAGTTCGTTATCTGTTATGGCGCACTATAATAAAAATAATCTTAGCACGGACGATCAAGCTAGAATGTAGTGAGTTTCCACGAGCATACAGTGAAATTGTTTGCTCACGCTTGCCTAAATATACTCTTATGTATATATTAAAATCTTTATCATTTCCTTTATGGCCAGAAGCGACGAGAAGGACGAAGTTAACCTGAAGGAAAATAAAAGTTAGTTGAGGAGAGAAAGCGTGATGCCTCTGCATTTATCTCGATCCTTGTTTATTCCAGGAAGGCCTCTTTCGCCCCTCGCACGGTCCATCAGGCGAGTCACTTTTATTGTAATAGTTTTTAGTTGTCTTGAATACAGTGGGCGTAGCTGGCATTCCATCAGTGGGGGCGCCTAGATGGGGCAACGATAGTTTTTGGGGGGCCCAAAGAAAATTACACAAAACTAGTGTACCAAGTCTGTAATGAGTAAAATATACTATTCCCGAAGGTATATATCCATGTGGATGAAGGAAAATAATAGTATTTGTAATTAGTAAACCCGTCTTTGAAATGACATAGCTCAATTTTCACTTAATTTTCAACTCTTACTCTATGCAAATGTATCAAATAGTGTAATGTAAATTTCCTCACAACCGTCTGTTCAACACTAGCCTAATTTCTATTATCAATTGTTCATTTTCAACTATAGTATAATATTCTCGTCATATAAATATATCAAAATAGTGCACATCATTCATGATCCTGCAAAATCTCTTCAAAATGTCAACGTATCCCATTACCCCTTCTTCATCTCCTCCCCCTGGAAATTAACTCTAAGTAGCAGCAGCAAATTGCGTTACACTTATTCAAAACTGTAACTACATAAGTTGATACCATTAAGTTGGATCAAAATATCATGAACAGACAGGTCGTTTGCGTTAAAAACCTATAACTATAATTCTGCTTTTGACCACCAAAGGGTTAAAGTTTAGCTGCAAAGGGAATTTCAACCAGGGGGGCCAAGCATCTGACTTGGGGGGCCCGGGCCCCCGCCTCTGGCCACCCCATAGCGACGCCAATGCTTGAAAATTTGTTTTCGTATGATATAATTGTTTTTTTAAAGTGTGACTCATTTCCTCTTGACTATCTCCAAGTATTTACATTTATTTGCTTCTTAGAACTATTTGTTGAATAGTTTGGGTGTGCCGTGTGTTCAGAAGTCCATTTTTCCTTGAATCTTCGTAGACTTATGGCTCTATTAATCTATACTCATTCGAGTTCACAATAGTTGCATGTTCAGTAGCATATTGCTCTAGCAGGTGTTTCAGACGTATAGCTTCTATATTCTTCATCTTAACGCACGCTGAAACATATTTTGTATACGGTCCTTGTTTTACTAGGCAGCCACCTAAGATCTGCTAGGTTGAACGTGACTTTATCAAGAGGGCATTTATTCATCATTAGTTTGGCTGCCTTATTATTAAATAAGCCTCGTAACAACCACTTCCCCCTCCCCCGGGAAATATTTTGGTAGACCATCAAAGAGGAACTTGTACCAATTACGTTGCTTGGTACAAATGTTTTTTATCTCCATTGAATTTTTTTTTTATTAAAGCGAAATGGTTTTTTTTCCCGGTGATATTTGTGTCGTATTTTCACTGAATTTACATCTGGTCTGTCATCTGAAGGTGTTCCTCATATTACTTGAAAACATCTTTAGTACTTTGCGTAACCAGGCAGAATTGTGTGTCCACTCTAAAAATATTTAGCTCACATTTTTTCATAATCTATGGTAGGTGTAAAATATGTTTATTATGTAAGTCTTAAAATACTACCTTGTTATACTCCCCTCGACAAAGTTTTCTTGTAAGTTTGCAGTGATCAATTAGCATTTTAGCAGTTACAGAAGACGGGTGGTTATTGAACCAGTAGAATGCTTCATCTATTAAGTTTATACAAGCAAATGCAGAATTTCCTGCAGAGGGTTCAAAGAGAAGAGCATTTACTTATTTTCTCTGAGATCAAGATACATATTTCTTTTTCTAATGAAAGAAATTGTCCAAATTATTTGCAAACTACTCTAATTTTCTGAGAGAGTTATTTTCTGCCTTTCTTAGTAAAACCGAAAGTTTATGTCCAAAGATCTTGGCTATGTCTATTTGAATCACATGAGCATCGACCTCTTGGTTAAGAGTGACTTATCAAACACGTTCATCTTATCTTGTCAAAAGAATATTCATTTATGAATAGTTAGCGGACTTACCTAGTATATTTCTCATCACGTATCAAATAATAATAATAATAATAATAATAATAATAATAATAATAATAATAATAATAATAATAATAATAATAATAATAACAGGTAGAAAAGCAGCAATAAGAGAAGCACCGTTAGCTTGTGAGTGTTGTTTAGAAGCAATTTTGAGAAAAAGTCAGTCAGCACAGAAAGAGACCCCGAGAGAAAAGTAAACGAATCCTTACCGAGTGACACTTACGAGTAGAAGTCTGGAGACAGGATGAGGTCATCCTCGAGGACGATGAACTTGTCAAAGGGAAGGACGTTCAGGGCAGAATAAAGAGCAAACCTCATATGCCTGTGTGAAAGGAAATGAACTCTGAGAAAATTGTCCGTTCTTAGGCTTCGTGGCTTATTCATTTTGACATGTGTTTACTTATATAAAATCTGAGCAGCATTCTCAAGATTGTTTATTATCCCTTTTTTCATTTTGACACATTTTCATTCACTTACAAGCAACTTTCATTTTACACTCGCATTAATAATTAATGTACGGACACTTACAGTTATTGATGTAATGAAAGAATGACAATGACTTTAAAGGATTTAGCCACAGTGGAAGGCGGAATGCGCATTGCGTATCGTCTGGAAAATTTCACTAGATGATGAAACAAGAACATATCTTGGCACCAGTGCTTAAGCATTTGCGCATCAACCTCTAAACCTGCCTGCATTTTCGAAAACTCCATACCAGGCTTTTTAGGAAAAGGTGCATCACCATTTTACCGATAGCTCCAGTAAAAATATTAAATATAAATAGATATAAAATTATTTCCTTTTGCCACTTTTTGATCAGATAAAGTGTTCCACAGCCTTTGTGCCTAGGATCAATCTGGAAAGCAGTAGTGTGTCTGATGCGATTTCAAGCGAGATCTGGAGAGCAAAACGAGGTTTCGTAATTTTGTTTGACATTCTAGTTTCCTAAAGATGGAAAATATATTGTCTACTGGCAATCTGCATTTTGTTCGTAATCAAAATTTTTCTAAAGTAAATAACTTCAATCCCTCCTATACTGATCAAATAATTTTTTATGCCTTTATGCCTATCTGAGTTCTAAAAAAATATATACTTACCCAGCCTTAGCCAAATATAATTTGGAATAAAAAACAGTACGCAGTAGTGTTAGCAAATGTTCTTTATGAGAGTAATGATATATATACCCTGCCAGCAGTCTAACTCCTTATATTAAATTCAAAAAGAACTTTATCTCGTATGATTGGTTATTCAGTAAACAACAGTTTTGTTTTTAATCAATATAAATAAAGTCTCAACAGCATGTCGCTAGGAGAAAAGACGCTCTCTCTCTCTCTCTCTCTCTCTCTCTCTCTCTCTCTCTCTCTCTCTCTCTCTCTCTCTGTAATATTACTAGTCAAACGATGGCAAGACGAAACATAAAATGCCATCAATTGACTGAGCAAACTTTCACAGAACAAAAGGCCCATACACGAATAAAAAGAACGAGGGTGATAATTCATTAAACAAGTAAATACATGCATCCAAATCAGCCCCATATTCTCACCTAGAAATCCTGGCATTATGTGTCCCTTCTGGCTGGTGAACCTTGTACTTCAGAGGGAAGAGTTCAATGAGTTTCAGAGTCTCGAGTTGTGTGCCATCAACCGAAACCAGGAGATGGTCGATATTGACTCCCGGCTGGTCTAAGACTTGCTTTAGGAGCCTGTGTAGCAAAGACGAATGGTGGTGTCAGATTTATGGGTCTATTGAACCAAACTACTGTAGAGTGGTGTTAGCTTGAAGAGTTTTTATAGCCATGAAATACTTATGGTTGCTACCTTTAGGAACCTTTATTACCGAGATAAATAGATAGGTATTGGTTTTAGGAGTCTGTTTAGCCATGATGAATTGTGGTGTTAGCTGCAGGATCCTCTAAAGCCAAGACAAAGTTGGTGCTGTTATCTCTAGGAGTCTTTATCAACTTATTCTTTGCTTTGGGAGTTAATCAAGGTAGAATGTGATGTTAGCTTAAAGAGCCTTTGTAACCAATATAAACACAATGTGATAGCCTTAGGGACCTTGATTACCGAAGTAAATAGGGTGGTATTAGCTTTAGGATTTTTTTAACCAAGATGAATTGTTGTGTCACCTTCAGGATTCAGTAGACAAATAAAGCTATGTTAGCTATGGGAATCTTTATAAACAAGATAAAGTGGGTTGGCTTTAGGAGCCTCGTTAACCGAGGTAAATGAAGTAGTACCAGCTTTTGAAACCTGTATAACTAGATGAATACAGGGGCGTTAATTGAATAATATTTTTAGCATATGATTTATTATATGTCACTAGAATTTTCGTTTAAATATGGGTATGATACAGAATAATCTGCAATGGTGTTTGTTGAAGAGCTGAGATAGTATCAGGGGCAATTTAATTAAAAAAAAAACTGGTATCATAGCGAGAGTACTGTTAACCAGTTCTCATTTGCAGTATGTACACACTGATTTCGAACTTCTTATGCTTGAGATGTTTTTGTCCTGTGTGGAAAATTGGAGATCCCGAAACGAGTAAACAGATGGCCTTGCCAGACTATGATAGTGATGATAAGGGAAATAGTTTCAAAATAGTACTCATTAGATGACACTGCAGGATTCTACCAATATTTGAGTCACACTCAAAAGATGGCCTTTGAACAACTGAATTAGACATGGCTTTTACCTTTACTGATGAAAATTATGAGAGTAGTTTTCATAATAGCTAATTTGAAAAGTAAAGTGAACTGGGTTGACTGGATTAAAACCAGGGTGAAAATAGATTATCAATCCCTGAGCAAGTAGTTTTGATATATTTGGATCTGTACTAGGGTAGTGAAGGCCTGAAAATTATTTGGAATAGGTACGTTTATTTGCTACCTCACTGAAATTTGTGTTAAGTTCAGTGAGACAACTGAAGTCAAGCAAAAAGGCAAGTAATGAAGAAAATGGGACACTGTTTAGATAGCTCTTTCAAAAAGTTTATGAGTTAAGACCCCATTTTCCTTTCCTCCCCATATTGACTTTTTCCTGTCCATACAAGCGTAATTTCTATTAGCATTTATACGTGATGCCTTTACTTTCTTAAATCCAAAACTAGCCTAAAGAAACCAGCCAATCAGTCAAAATTCATTGCCTTAATAACTAGTACTTCTTTTAGTGCACATGGTACTGGAAGTCATACCTGTAAAAATATCTGGTTCTGTTTCCAGTTAGGATCACAATTCCAATATCTTCTCGCCAAGTGTCCTGGAAGGAAGTAAATTAGAAAAACTGAAAAGGAAGCTCTCGCCCAAGAACTTAAACTACATAATTAGTCAGTATGAAAGAGGATTAACTAGAAAATGGTCAACTTCAATTAATGTCCTTTAAAAGTAGAAGAAATATCAAGAGGCATGATGGCAGAGATTAAAATGTTTAATTAATGTTACATGATGGAGCATAAGAAATGTTAAAATTTTTGCATGATACAAGACCTTGAGGTTTGATACAACTATAACTGCCATATTAAGTAAGTCCAGCGAATCAAAATCAATAACATACAGTAATTCTGGGCAGAATTATGTGAGGCAGTAAAACGAATACATACAGGCCTCAGAAGACCATTTGCCAGACAAGATAGAATAACCTTTAAAAATACACTTGATTTTTTCAGTGAGTGGAAATATATGCGGAGGTATTATCAACCAATTTTTTCACTTTTGAATTTTGCTATACATTTCAAGAACAGTTTTGCAGATTTCATTTTCCCATTGTAATTATTACTGATAAACGTAACAAATGTAAACAGTTGCATAAAAAAAGCTCACCATCTTTGGGACAGGTCTGGGATCATACCGATGTTCACAAGAACACAGATCACAGTAGCCATTATACATTTCAAGAACAGTTTTGCGGATTTCATTAATCCATTGTATTTATTACTGAGAAAAGTAACAAATGTAAAAAGTGGCATAAAAAAACTTACCATCTTTGGGACAGTTCTTGGCTCATATGGTTGTTCACAGGAACACAGATCACCGTAGCCATCATACACGTCGCAAAAATTATGTCTTTTTACCCACTTATCGTCGGCGGGCCACTTATCACACCAGCGACCTTCATCGGGAAAAGAAATAAATTTACAAATAGATGCATGAGCAAATTCGCCTTTTCTGTTTGACCCACCGACAAACTTCTTTAAGACATAAAAAAAATATATTTATCTTTACCATTTTATTACTCGATTTCTGTGCTGTTATTTTTTATTTCATCAGTCAGTCTGGTCAACTTGTTTCTGCACAGCTTCTTAAGGAAATGATTTATCGCTGAGATACTGTAATTGTGCAGGAATTATAACCCTTCCTTGTTGAACAGTGTCGTCATGTTAGGAGTTTCGTCTGATACTACGTCTATTAAGGACTCGCTGGACGGAACTCTCCCCTGCGGGGCCCTGTAGTCTTCCGGTGCCACATTTTTACTTAAAATGTCCTTAGATTCCTCTAATGCATGAGTAGCTTGACCTTATATTAAAGTAAATGCAATTTGTTTGCACATTTGCATCCTTAATATTCCTTCAGTTTCAACTCCTTACCTCAATATGAATTTCCGAATCTTTCCTAGATAGTGACCCCCAAGGGTTTTCGGGGGTCGTTATCTAGGACTAATATTTCTTGGGGGTCATTATCTTTATGATATTTACAGTCTTTTGTTTATGTTTTTACGGTAATCGCCAACGGGCTTGTACTAAACACGCCGCAAAGGTGGATACATACCGGGTTAAAACTTTGGTTGGTCGCTATCTAGGAATGATCCGAATTTCCTTCCAGTCAAATAATGAGACTCACAATGGAATTATTTTATAATGGGACATGTACACAAAAGAATTCCTAAATAATGGAAATTACCTAAACTGAAAGACACCCCAGAAAGGGTGTAATAAAATAACCTTGTGTTTTGCTTACAGAGAATTCGAGATTATTACGCTATATTGACATAGAATTCCAGGCAGAGCTGGATACTCAACTGATATCCCACCGTCATTCCATAGAATCCTAGAGGCATTCTGTAGATTCGTAAGCATACTATTCAGACGCAATTCAACAGTTTTCTGTCTAATCACTTTTTGTGGTTTCATCTGTCATTTTTCCTTAAAACTAAGAGAGGGTTAATATTGTGACTTATTTCATAAATTATCGTTGCATCTAATTAACATACCTGTAGACTCTAACGTAGGCAAAGTGACTTCAAGTTGCAAAGTTGCTGAAAGACTATAGATGCCCCACTGATTAGTAACAAGAACCTCTCCAAGAGTTCCTCTTCCAATTAACCATGCCCATGCCCAGCAGTCGCGAAACTTCAGATGTTGTGCAGAGAACGACCCCAGAGAACTTAATATTTTCTTTGATGCCTCTTCCAGACGACCAGAGACATCATACTGAAAAGACGAGGTTGATGGTTACTGCTACTATCATCACCACTGGTGCACTTGATTAGATAACCCTGTTATTATTGTGTCTCATTATCGCTGTTACCCAAAACAAGACATCCATTCAATATGATAATTGCTTTTACAGCTTTCCATTAACTCGCATTACTGGAATACCTTTTGTTCAAGTAGATATATCATGATAAGAATGTAGAATGACAAAGGCATACAACTTACAAATGATAACTTGTGATAAAATGGAGCTAACTATTACTTTATGGGGTAACAGTAAACATTAAGGCAAACACTGATAAATAGTGTCAAGGATATCGTCACTGCATTCAGGGTCTCCAAATAAATAAAATGAGATTTATGAGTCTGAAATTACCCCACCACCATGATGCTGATTTCAGCATGCTATTTAAAATTAATGCTTACTCAGTTTTATATGTATTCCACTACAACACTGGAATACTCACTATACTAGTACAACCTTCATTAAAGGATTTATTGCTAACGCTGATTGTTAATCTCCTAGATATATTATGAAAATTTACCTGAACAAGCGCCATTAACCAATATATCTGTCGTGCATAAAATTATGCAATAGTGCATTCGGCATTCCTGCCCTAGTTTTTTCAGGTAGACCAACCACTTACCTGAATAACTAGGGCAGTTATGCAGAATGCACTATTGCATTTGTGCACGACAGATATTTTGGCTAATCGCCTTTGTTCAGGTAAATCTTCATATTATATCTTAGAGATTAACAATCAGCATTAGCAACAGAACCATAACTGTTAATGAAGGCTGTATTACTATTAATGTAACGGCCCTAAACTCTCAAAGCAAAACAAAACCGTACGTACATAGGTCGTCAACAAGGCCACCCTTCCCTCCTTTAGAGATTGAAGGGTTGAGGTCAGCTCTTGATCCGCGAAATAGTCCTCTGTATTGAAATATTGACTGAAAGTAAATCGTCCAGTGTAAGGATTGAGGACCCATAAGTAGAGTCCACCAAATGGAACGATCATGACGACATTTCCCACAATCATTTCACCGATCCCGCGTTGCTGAAGGATCTGAAAGGAAAAGAATGATTCAGTGTTTCCGGATGTAAATAGATAAGACTTGTGTAAGTAGCGCATAATACTCCTCCTACATTTCAGCTGCTCAAGGTCTCTCTTAAATACAGAAGGTATTCTTTATCCATCATTCCTTGGTGTTGTCGACATTCGATTCTGCCACCTTTCACAATATGCCTGTTCTATAAGGGAGCGTCCTGACTACAGTATAACATGTCATTAACACAAGTCGGTAACCTATCGCATACATATCACAACCAGTTCGAAAACAGGTCAGCAAACGTAAAGTCCAGAATGGATTTTGGTAAAAACTGAACAATCGTGTGAAGCACTGGTTGGAAATATCGCTGAGTCGTTGGCTTGTATTCAACCTGTTTATGATGGGTGCGCGTTAAGCTGCCAACGAACGCTTATTATTACACGTTTTGCTGCAGTGTGAACGACCTAAGATGGCCAGAAAATTAAGAGAAGCCTGATCAGGAAATACTCAAGATAAAATGAGAAACATTGCTCAAAAACACATGACATACATTGGCTAGTTAGTCAAGAAAATTATAAATTATAACTGACAACTAAAAAATACCGCCTGCTGGACCAAATGAGAGTAAATAAGAGGATCGTCAAAAATAGACTCGGATGATTATAATGATTGATTGTGGATTGTTCATAAAAGTCTTTATAACTTCGTATAGGTAAAAAACTAGTACTTTCTTTGGTAGCAATGTACTTGTTAGATACAACTTGTTTAAATAAAAAAAAATAACAGAGCAATTCTGTGTAAGGTAAGATGCACATTACTAAAAAATTTCATACTTGCGGCTTAATTCGGTTGTAATGAGTCCAATAACACTCATTTTACTGGAATTCAATCGGACTGAGGACATTTCTCTAAAAACAAACTTCTTGTGCCGGTGTATAATTTCGACTTTAAACAGAAGAAATTTGTTAATTACTGTGATCATTACTTCTCACGGTGAATACCCAACGTATGCTGTCTAACCCGCCTCTTCAGCTTTCACCTCAACCCTCACACAACTGCCCTCCGAGGAAAATCCATCTTTTGGAAAGAAAAGTACGATGAATTGTGTTCATTACTGTAGCGTTCTGTCGCCTCCTGTCTTGGAATCTTGGTGGGAATGAGGGACAAAATACATTACTGAACTATGAAAGTTTTTTATGAATACTTCCAACATTTACCATCTCCGAAACGTAATTTACAAAAAAATCGAAGGGAAAACAAGTTCGACAGTTTGTAAGAGCAATTCTTTGTGGGAAGTACCGGTTTTCACTTTTTTCTTCCTATTACCATAGGTGATAGGATGCAGTTCGATAACTGCGCATCTTTTATAAGTAACCATGATTATGTAACCATTATCGTATTCAGTTTTCTTTATTGAGGCAAGGAAATTTTATCACAGTTCCGGATTCACCTATTTGTCTTTCGTTTTGTTATGGTGGTCTTGAAGCCCTTCGTTAGCTGAGTCGGTTGAGCTTCAGACTGTCACTCGATGGGCCGGAGTTCAATTCCCCCGGCCGGCTGATGAAGAGTTAGAGGAATTTGTTTCTGGTGATTGAGATTCATTTCTCGCTATAATGTGGTTCGGATTCCACAATAAGCTGTAGGTCCCGTTGCTAAGTAACCAATTGGTTCTTAGCCACGTAAAATAAATCTAATCCTTCGGGCCAGCCCTAGGAGAGCTGTTAATCAGCTCAGTGGTCTGGTTAAACTAAGGTATACTTATGGTGGGCTTGTTTCTCTGCTCATAGACTTATAAAAACTGAGAAACTGAGAGAGATGGCATCTTTTCCTCTAGCAGCTGAATCTTCTTTCTTACAGTCTCGACTCTAGCTTTATTTACTGCAAAATGAGGACAGAACTAATAGTAAGTGCCAAGTTCTGCCTCTGCCACTCGATTAACTAAACAAAATATGCAGGCAGATAGTAAGATTTAGTTTACAGAAGATTTGGTCAAGGAAAGTATGCGCGTCAGGAACGGATGCAGAGGGAAAAATGGTATAAATTAAAAGAAATTTTTACTACTTTCCCATAAATCAAATGGTGTCATCCTCTTCTGGTTATTGAACTTATTGAAAGATTTTGCATTTTCTATTGCATTATCCACTACTTCAAGAGCAGAAAAAATTGAATTTGATGGAGAAAGCAGAATGAACCAGGGAGTTGGCTTGAAGCCTACTCAACAGGAGTAAGATTCATGAAAATGGTACAAATGCTGTCTGAGTTAACTAGACATATCTGAAATTAGCTACTTTGTTTTACGAGACATTGCTATTACATTTTTCTTGAAACTTCGTAGGAATGGTTAAAGGCCATATATTTACTTTTGGCAAAAAGTAATACATACTAAGTAGAAAAAAAGACTCGAAAGTCCAGCCCTGTTGATCTTGTACAGAGGGCAACATGCTTACCGTTTTATTGTCCACCTGTAAGTATGTTTCCTGTGGTGCTGACATAAGAGTGAAGGTGAATACTCGTGGAATCTCTTCCGGAGCCTCTGACCAGTCCAGCGACACTTGGACGGGAATTACAGTAGGATCATCTGGAACAGAAGATAACAGTGTTATAAGAAACAGCAAGTCGAGAGATACAGGCGTAGAACTACTGAAGTAGATTAATCAACAAACAAACTAATGAGTTAACCACAATAAGTAAAAATAGACTACATCTGGCTAATTTTGAATAGTTAAGTAACCTTACTCCGACAAATTTAGGAAGTGATTCGGACCGTTTTTTGGAGTCAGTAAGCAGATGCCATGTGTATCATTATCCAGCGTCAGACATGATATTCATATTATTGCAAGACAAATCAATAAAGAGCTAGTTTCGAGTATATATTTCTCTCACTTGAAATTCGGTTTGTTTATGAATCATCATTATTATAAACTTCGATAGTATTAGAATCATAGGCCTAGGAACGTGATATTTCTTTTGACGGAAGCTTTCAATTTTCATATCAGTTTAAGACCGGTCATTTTGCCAAGGTTAAACAACGTTATGCCACGGAGAAACTGAGGTTAGTGCTGTTAATCACCCACCCTATAAGGGTCACACCCGAAGGGCAACTTCCGTCACAGTTTTGGGCAATGCAGTGTGCCAGAGTTGTAGATAACTTGCACGAGGCGTCTCCTCTCGTATATCCTGTAAATGAACAGTCCAAGCAAGCAATAATTCTTTTATGCAAATGGCTCATGTCCCACGTAGGTATAAAAACAGAGGTAGCAGAGAGAGAGAGAAGAGACTTCACCTCTCTCCTATTGCCTTTTTCATCGACCCTAACGGCAATACTGTCTTTTATATTAAAACCTGCATATAAACAATAGTAACCGAAAACGCTGCATCGTTTACGAAGACTAAAAACTGAAGGACAGCTCAGCCTCTGGGTACACGAATCGTCAGTTTCATTTATTTCGCAACTAGAAGTCTTAGCCATTGTCAACATTCCATCACTCAAAAAGCGAACCTCACTATAGGTAAGTGGGTAACTACAAGTATTGAGAGGTCAAAAGGCAAAAATTTAAGGAAAAAAAGAAAGAAAAACACCACCATATTTTCCAGGTAGGTGAGGCATTCTACATCCCTAGGGTCTACAAACAGCTAATGTGGTAAAAGGTGTTTGTACAGACTTGACTTTGAGCAGAAATTTACTTACCCTTGAAATCATCCATGCTGGCGTTGGTATAATTAAGGTCGCTCACAGTCCACAGAGTCTCGTTTAGCATAATAAATGAGTAGACCAACGACCTGGGGTCTTTCTTTAAGTTTAAGTGAAGAGGAATGTGCCTGTCTCCAACGACTATTTCACGAACCTAGAGGAAAAAGATGCAATGTCATATTTCATAATGAAAACCAGTTATAGTGCAACTACCTTGCTCTATAGCTTTAGTAATCCAGCAGCGGCACCAGCGGCCACTCACTGACTGAAGCAGACAATGAATGCGTCAGTACAATAAGTCAATGCAATAACCATACCCTTAACATGTATCTGTCTGTAGACTAGGCTACTCCTTTGCAAGATGAAACGGCTCATTGATTTCAGGCGCTGAGACAAGCAAGAATTTTTTAAATTGATAAAAAAAAAAGAGTTCAAGCAGCTTTGAAATACTGTAGAATTATTATTATTAAAGCTAGAACGATAATACTGTTTATTTTGGATCTTAACCAGTAACGTAAGAGCCAATCTTCTGATATCCCGACAGGTGGTGTGTGTGTGTGTGTGTGCGCCAATGTCTTCTTTTTGCACTGAAATATAGTCTACTGGAAATAAAGTTCCATGGTTTGTTTCTTGAAGTTAATACAAGCATTTATTCAGGATAAAACCTATACAGAGTAGTCCTAACACTGGTGTTTGTTGAACTGGATTTCATTAGAAGACGTAAAACAGAAGGTATATGATTTCAAGGGCCTTTGGTAAAAGGTAAAGCTTGATTTCAGATACGCATTGTATCTTTCCTATATTTTAGGAAATGTTGTTGACGTGGAAATGAAATGCTATATCTTCTTAGCGTATTTACTTATCTATTTTTTTATTTTTGTAGTTCTGGATCTTCTTGCTGACCACTAGAGCGAGGGCTTCATTGGTACTGATGAGAATGACAGGCAAGTAAGCTGGTATAATATTTCCGCAAATTAGATTGTTCTCACTATCATATTTTTCTAAATATTTGTTTCTCATCATATTTCCACATAATTATATTTATAGGTCATATGAAAAAACCACCAATGATAATTAAATCATCTACTACCCTTTCTCCTCCTTTGATTTAAGATGGAATCATTAACTCTTTCTAAGAATTCTTCTAGTCATCGGTAGATGGCGTCAGTGCTGCCTTTTATAGTAATTGCATAAATTTTGCGCTTGTATAAAAGGTCTGTTTGTGGAACACATGGTTACCTACGACACTTTTAAATATTCGAGATGGTTTGATCTGGTGCTGTTTGTATTTTAGTCCTGAAGCTGTTCTCCGTTTGGAAAAGTAAATGATCCGAAATACCATCTATGATTATGTAAAGTTTTGCATTTAGGGGAGAGTGGAATATCTGTTCTCTCGTGTTCAACATACAATTGAGGCCCAGAAAATTAATTTGCAACGCTTTTGAAGAGATGAAATTGATAATTATAAAATGTATCAAAACGTAAAACAAAGGTTATTACCTGATTTTGCTCTGGAAAGAAACAGAAGACGTTTTGATTAGTTTAATGAATACTTTAAATTTTTTCAAGTAAATTTTGAGCCTAATGAATGACGAGACAAATAGATTTTGCTGGAATTAGGACTGGTGCAAATTCTGTAGCAGTCTGAAGACTATTTTAGGAGTTTGGTTCGGTAATTTTGAAAGGAAAGATATAGCATCTAAGCTAAAGGTAACAGTTAGGCTGGAGAGTTTTCCAAATGTGATTTTTGATTAGCACTCAGTCTGTGCGAGAACAGTAATTATCCGATTTTTATACCTAAAAGGAAAATATTCCCATCAGGGCAGATTACAGTGTATGTATTTGGGTTCTTTCCCCATTGCACCTCGAGTTGGCTGGTTGGTTTAAATTAAGGACGCCCTATGACAGCATGGGTCATTATCCAAGGGCGGCCCATAAGTTTCTGTCAGTTGTCATTCACAATGGACACTAATTCTGTAATGGAAAACTTTCTGAAGAGGGGATATGAATTCAGCAAACTACGTTCACCAGGATTTATTGCACTACGTAAAAGCTATGTTATATCTCTAAGGGATGCAGAGGGCCAAGAACTGCGTGTAGGGTAGTGTGTATAATATATATATATATATATATATCTATAATATATATATATATATATATATATATATATATATATATATGTGTGTGTTTATATATAATACATTTATATGTATATATGTATATATATATGTGTGTGTGTATATATGTATATATTTAAAACAAGTATAAGGGAATTTACCCTTGGCAAAAATTTATTACAGGAAGTATGGGGTATTTAATAACTGTAGGTCATACCTGTCAGTGAACCAATTTAGACAAGCTGTAATTAAATTATTTATGATATTGTTGTATCTCATCTCTGGCAGAGTCGAATCGTGTGACTTTCACACAATATTAATACACAACTTTTATCCAGTTTATTAAAACATCTAAATACTCCAGAGTGTAAGAGATTTGCATATCCATTTGTAATTCAAAATGTGATATATGTACAAAATTGAATCCTTGTATGTGGTTTGCTTTATTAATTAGCAGAACAACGCCAAAAAGAACCTGAGACCTTGACATATATGATCAACTTACTTTACCGTCGTCGCCAGCTATGGCAAGAGACCTCTCCAGGTCTTCTTTTCGGAGCTCCAGACCCTTCAGTACTTCCTCCTCAACGTCGAAGGTTCTGGTGATGTACACACTCGGTGACATGGCAATGGTGAGGTCGAACTTCACCATGTGCCCCGCAACACCAACGTGTGACCATTCAATCAGTGGCTTGAGCAGCAGGAGGAGAGGAAGGAAGAGAGATGAGGTTGCTGAGAGTTTCCTGTTGAGGGGAGAGATTTAGTTCCATAAGTTTAGGGCCATCTTCTTTCATAACTTCTCTTGTTTTATCAAACTAACTCTGGCTTTAGTTCCAGTACCCTATAGGGAAGAGCTTACATAATGGTTCGTTCCTGTCAATCCCATTATTATCGGATAAAAATACTTCAGGAAACCATTGGTAGTTAAGTTGATCCTGTAGATCCATAATCCTCCAAATATCTCAACCTATATTCACATAGCTTTGTTAAGGGCAGAGGTCTCCTGGATGCAAGTCATTATAAAAGAGATCTGGGAGAGAGACGGAATGACGACCCAAATTCAAGCGGCCCATAATGGACTAATTATAATGCTCCTGGAGGGTTGCATAGCTTCCTCTTGAAACGGGAAAAGTGTCTCGGAAAGCCAGTAAGTGTACTGTCATGTTTTAAAGTGATTTCTTGGAAAGGTCATCAACCAGTGAAAACAAATTTTAATACTAAAGCACAAGTTTAACCCAACTGTTGACATACTAGTGAAAATGTTTGGTGAAAACAGTGAAAATAATTATTAATGTTTATGGTAAACACATAGCAATATCTGAAGGAAAGGGCAACCACATTTCAATAAATTATCAAAGGAAATAGTTTAGAATGGATACACAAACATTAAAATGATAATTTATAATAAGCAGAGAAGAATAAAACTGTCACAGCATGAAAGAGGATTAGTAAAACTTGCAATGCTTAGGTGTGTTGTGAGGGGTTTCAGTCCAGCAAAGATCAAATTGAGCGTAACAGAGAAGAAGGTTGGTGAAACCAGCTATGAAACACTCAGTGAATAATGACATTGAAATATAAAAGCAGATGGAGAAATATGATAAGAGAAAAGATGAATCTGAAGAGCTCCACCAAAGCAACTAAGATTAATGACAATAGTACTTAGGAAGAACAAATTAAGAAAAATAAAGCCAAGTTTTTCAGCTGTTAATATAATTTGAAATTTACGACCCAAAGAGACAAGCAAAAAGGAAAACCATAAAAAATAATTTATTATTATTATTATTATTATTATTATTATTATTATTATTATTATTATTGTTTCAGTATATGAAACCTATTCGCATGGAACAAGCACACAGGGGCCATTGAAAGAATGTTGGTTTCAACCTCCCACCGCAGACCCCACACCACAGCAGTAAATGATCATGATACAGAGCCAGTGATTTTTCATCGCCCTGGGGGAGGCGCGAACCCACGGCATCTCAGTGGTAATCTCACGACACTAACCACTATACCAGCGAAAAATTTTGAAGCCTATGGATCACCTTCATCAGAGCACGCCTTGTCAAAGACGAATGTTTGAGACGCATTGAACCTGACGATTTTTATAGGGAGCTGAGCGCCCTGTAAATCTAAATTGTAAGAAGTCGCGACATTTTTTTTTTCGTTGTCTTTATCCATATCTCTTTTCATCACATTTCCTCGACTTCTCTTGTTTTTGTCTTCTGGTCATACCTTCTAAACCTAAGGTTCACTTTAATACAGATCCCTCCCCTATTTAACCACCTCTCGGGGTGCACTGTGGGCATTACTAAACGTTCTTTGCAGCGTCCCTTCGCCCCCTAGCTTCAACCCCTTTCATTCCTTTTACTGCACCTCCATGCATATTCTCTTTCCTCCATCTTACTATCCACCCTCTCCTAACAATTATTTCATAGTGCAACTGCGAGGTTTTCCTCCTGTTACACCTTTCAATACTTTTTACTCTTAATTTCCTTTCCAGAGCTGAATGACCTCATAGGCCGCAGTGTTTGGCCTTTAGTCTAAGTTCTATATTCCATTCCATTCCCATATTTAACCGTGTCCACGATTTTAACGCCCTTCCCCCCAACCCACCCACCCACCCGCCCTCTCCCAGTGTCCAAGCTGTAAATTCGCATGGAGAATGACGAGTGCGACCACGTGGTTCCTAGAAAAGCACATGGGCGATTAAATTTCTTTTTTTAATCCTGCCTTTTCTTTCTCATTAAATAGGGATGAATAATTCAAAAAGTATTTACAAAGAAATGAACAGCCAAGACTGATGGTTTCGTCTGAGGGGGGAAGGGGGATAGTTCTAGTGTGGGTGTGCATATTTTTCAAATGGTACAATTTAACATAATGATAACTGGTAGCCTACGTACGAGGCTACCAGTAATATCCCGGTCACAAATAACCAGCTAAAATCTAGTGGAACTTAATACTAATGAGCAATAAAATCAGAGTTACAGTATTTCATATATAGAACACATAGGTACAACAATTCAGCGCTATTCAGATCTATCCTAAGTTTAATGTAATAAAGGAGTAAGATACCGCAAATGCCCAGTACCCCTTGTTTACTCGAGCAAAACTATTTCCCCTTTAATAAAGTAGCCTACGTCAGTCGTGATGAGTCATGGATGCTTCCTAGTGTAAAGGATATACAACATTCACACAAACTGCCTCTGAGGATGGAGTGCGTGGGCATTCTTTGCTTACAAAGGACCCCGCCTGATGGACCAAGTGCGGGCGGACCTGAAGGCCTCCAGAAGTAAACGTGGAAGATGCAAGATAGGAACCAAGCGACAAGCAATACGTCATCCCTTTATCATCTTTACAGAGCTTACGTATGCAACCTTAACATGCTCTCAAAAGTTTAGTGAATCTTTTGTCATTATTACTGGTCGCAACACTTGCAAAGTCATTTAGAACAAGAACTACCCTCGCGTTAAAAATGAACAGAACGAATGCAATAAAACAAGGGCAATATGTAATAAACAGATAAATACATAAATAGATAAATATCAATGAATAAATATACATCATTAAGTAGCAACCAAAACAGCACTGACTGATGTAGAAAATTAGCCTCCAAGCAACGATTACCGAAGCCTCGATAAGTAAATCATTTTCAGGCCCAAAATAAAATGGTAATAATTTTTCGGTGGTGGCCATTCCAAAACGTCGTAGGCTACCTCACGCAAGGCCATCTAGAGGAGGACACGAGGAACAGAGTCTTACCTGGGAGTCATAGTAAGGACGTCAGATTAGCAAATGCAGAGTAATTCCAGTCACACTCACAGCGAACGCAACCTTGGAGAACGATAAACGGACGAAACAACGCACAAACGATAACATTTAAGCTGGCTGTATATTCTCATCGTACACACGTCATGAACGGCACCACGAACACAAACGAGTGATTCTGAAGGAGGAAAAGAGACTGAAAAAGCGCCATATCTTCAGAAGGTTACTGCATAACCTTTATTATTTTTTCATTATATCAAATACTTTCGTGTTCTACTTTTAAAGGGCCAGTTTTAAGTCATTATATTAGAATCCACTATGCAGGAAGTTGTAGCACACAAGAAGAAAAAGTAAATAGAAAGAGTAGATTGAAATTTGGGCCTAGTCAGAAACTGCGTGCCCGGGAATTAATGGTCTGAATTTCCTCAACCGTATCTCGCTCCGAACCAGATCTAAATTGTAGATTATCGTACACTAACTACACTGACTGAGGAACTATAAATGCAACCGAAGCAGAGAGGTAGTTAGATAGGAAGAGAGAGAGAGACAGAGAAAGAGATTGAGAGATGGCGTAACATCACCCAAGAGCAACGTATGAGCAAGTAGAATAAAATAGTGTCGGTCCTGTGCATGGAAAGATGTGAACAGTTCCTTCTTAGCTGAGGTATTTATTTTACGTAAATTACCCTAATGGATGTTAATGTTTTGCTTACATAAATATCATTTGATAGCAGATTAGTTAACTAGTTGACAGCTTTGCTATGTAGTCACTCATGTATGGCAATTAACAAGCGTCTCAGTGCTCATGTTTGCATTTGTGGACTCATTTCCGTTCATGTTCGTTTGTGTGTGTAGGCTATATATATATATATATATATATATATATATGTGTGTGTGTGTGTGTGTGTGTGTGTGTGTGTGTGTATATACATTTTCCTATAATAAAGGCAACTTCGAGATTTATTTTATACTTTCAAAATTCCCATATCTGCATTTATATATTATATATGGCAAATCACCGTGATTCATATACAAAAATTTCCTTTAACAAAAAAAAATATATTTTCATATAAATTGCCGAAGAAAAGTTGATAAGACACTAAAAAACAGTGTTATCTGCGGACATTTTCTATAGTAACGTTTCTCAGATTTATTTTATACAAAATTCCCAACCAGTCATCTTATCTTTACAAAAAAGAAAAAAAAAAGAAAGACACTAGGAAAACAGTGTTATCTACGGACCAACGTTTCTCAGAACAAGTTAGGTAATCCCAAGGGCTACCTGTGGATTTCAGCGCGCAGCCCGACGACGACAGTGGCTCGGGATTTCCAGCGTATTCTTCAGAATAGTTATACACTCGTTAAGCCTTGTTTGGGAAGTCCTTCATCTCGTTTTTCTGACGAACGAATGACGTTCGAATGAATGTTTGGTATCTATTTGTAATGCTTTTTTTTTATTAATGTTTTAACTTAGTCTGTCTTTTATTCATACGTGTGTATTCGATTTTGTGAAAGATTCCTTTGCAAGTTAGTGTCCTATTTTGGTAAGTTCAATCTAAATCCTTGTTTGTTTCGGATTACAATGATAATAATAATGTAATATAAAAGTTACAATTATACAAAGAAATTGTACTAATATTAATATTAATAAATTAAATCAATATTTATATAATTGTGGATTTTTATTATATAACAGTTTACCACGATGTTTGGAAATTCTCACCAATAATAATAATAATAATAATAATAATAATAATAATAATAATAATAATAAAAATAATAATAATAATAATAATAATAATAATAATAATATTATTATTATTATTATTATTATTATTATTATTATTATTATTATTATTATTATTTCGGGAGAAAACCCTCTTTTAAGCAGGTAATGTTAAATGAAATTGCTGCATCAGCTGCCTTTAATTTGTATAGAGTCTTCTCAATTTTTCTAATTATTGCTTTTTCTAGCAGCAGAGAAAAAGCAATAATTAGAAAAATAGAGAACACCCTATACAAATTGAATGCAGGTAATTCAGCGATTTCATTTAACATTACCTATTATTATTATTATATTATTATTTTGTTGAATATGATGGCAGCCTTGGTTGCATTAATCTTGTCGATTATTCGTTCAACTCTTGTAATTAGTCTTTTTTCTTCTTCAGTAACAGAATTAAGTAAAATGCCGGAGTTCATTGCAGGGGTTTTATTTATAAATAAATAAAAACCCCTCTGTTACTGAAGAAGAAAAAAGACTAATTAGAAGAGCTAAACGAATAATCTACAAGATTAATGCAACCAAGACTGCCATCATATTCAACAAAACATGTTTGAAAGAGGGCCTATACCCGAAGTATTATTATTATTATTATTATTATTATTATTATTATTATTATTATTATTATTATTATTATTATTATTATTTGTTCTAAAGTTGTTTGAAATTGTGAGTGACCATTGTCTTGTTCTTTCTCAGGACCCATCCCTGACGAAGGAAATGGTTTAATGTGAAAAACAGTTATTATATCATTGATTCTTGCCTCCAGAGTGAACTGCATATAATTGTTTTAAATACGTAATTAGTGAACGAAGGTTTTAACCGAAATCTAAATATTTTGCGAATGCTACGGTGCAAGTCGAGACGATGCATATTATAGCAAGTAAACTTAATTGTCTGCTTTGATAAGGATGAGTCTAGTAATGTAGCTCTGATGATTAACCTGAAGAAATAGGAAACGGTGAAGTAACTGTAAAATGATAAAAGTTAAATTACTGACTAACGGAAAGGGATTGCAACACAAAAGACTACAGATAACTCTTGGTTGCTCACTTGATGAGTTAGAGAGCTATGCATGGTTTTGTTTCTTTTAATTTAATGGCATATCGTACTAGATTACTTTTGTTTTTTTTACTTAGGATGATATTGTTATTTATGTTATTGGTCTCTCTCGCAGATGGCGCCTTATAAGAAAATCTTTACTAAAGGTACTTTGAAACTCTCTTACGTCCCAAGGTCATATATAATTCTACCTTAGTCTAAATCCCTTAAACCAATAACAGTCATTTGTTATGCCTTGTGTGACGTCCAAGGTTACGTAAGTAATCCGTCGTTCCTCAGAACTAAAGGGTTCTGAATACGTGTTCGGAGTGGACCCAGGGTTTTGCTTCCACATAGACCGTTCCATGTGTAAACATTTACTGTGTGAACCTTAAATTACCGTTGTATTAAATTCCATAAATTCGCAAATGCATACGAAGCCATCTTCAATTTGCTTATTTTTTGTCTGAACATCATAACGGGCAACAGCTGGAATACGAGCAGGTATTTTGTGACACGATCTTATTAGGCCTAGGGCAACGATAATCTCCTACGGTGGCTCAAGTTAGATGCAGTTGCCAGTTTGTCTGGACGAGAGAAACACCGGCAACTTCTTTGGGAACAACTGGACAGGTCCCCAGGCCCGCGAGGCGCGAGATCATTATTCTCAGCCAGTTCCTACTCAGTCGTGTAACAAAGAGGTGGCTTCGACTTCCAACTTTTCTGGTGTAGCTCGGTCAGTGATCTTACTTTTATTGTGGTTTGGAAAATGATTTTGTTGATTCCAAGGCTATAACTCTGAATGAATATGTGGCGGTGTGAATTTTAGGAACTCAGGAAAATATGAGAATCGGGAAAAATAACATCTTGTAAGAGAGAATAACACATGATTCTTTAAAGAGGCAAAATACTCACTCCTCACGATTATTCGAATGTCGTGACTGTACCCAATTAAGTTACTATACGTGAACGAAGTGTACTGCGCAGCAAATGTTTAGCGTTTATAATCAGTGGTGCAATCTGAGTTCTACCTAAAAGCCTAACTTTTTGGCAAGCATAAAGCTACATCTTATGGCTTAACGGCGAGGATATTGTCAAATCCGTGACTGATTACACTCATATAAGTTGTTCAGAATAATATATAAATTTGTTTCATATCTAGGTCGCGTGAAAGCAGGTTTTCCAACACTTCTCCGAAGTTTTACAGTCTGATCGCCAGCTGACTTGCATTTTCCATTCATTGACATTCGATTGCCCAGTTTTAAAAGAGGGAAACCGGATTATGGGGTATTTTGAATCACCCAAAAATGTAAATCATGGTTCAACAGTCCTATTGTAAATTTTAACTCTACCTTTCAACATCCTCCTCTCTCTCTCTCTCTCTCTCTCTCTCTCTCTCTCTCTCTCTCTCTCTCTCTCTCTCTTCTTCTTCTTCTTTTCTTTTTTATATATCAAGAACTGAGTAGGGAAAGGCATTAGCTTCTCAGCCCAGCCAGGAAATACGTCAAAACAATAAAACAATGAGTCGTACACTTTCTAGACACTAACCTCTCAATTTCAGACTGGTGCAGTTCTCTACACTTACAATTTTAAGCAAGGGCACTAAATATATTAAATTGTTTGGACACATGATCTGAAAATGGATTTTTCACAGAAATATTGGACCTGGTTCGTTATTTCGGACTGGTCTCACGAGTAAAGGTTGCTTTAGAAAGTAATCGGCTTGTAATTTAAACAAAAACAAAAAAAAAAAAGAAAAAGAAAAACACAAACAGCTCGAGTAAAGTATGGCCCCTGTCCTCCCTTTGAAAAGTAAGTTGCTTTAGAAAATAAGCGGATCGTAATTTAAATAAAAAAGAAAACACTAACAGCTCGAGTAACAGTATGGTTGTCAATTGCCGAACAGGACCCAGTTGATTTTAGTGAATCCTTGAAGGTAACTTTTGGTTTAGTTCGTTGTATCTCACAAGAATGCCTGTAAATCGAAGTCACGCAATACTGTACGTAGGGTCGATAAACACAGAAAGCGTTAATTTACAATTTCTAACATTTACAGCAATTCCTATATGACTATATCATATAAATAGTAGCGTCTAAGAACGCACAAAATATTTTATCTTAATCAGTCCTTCCTGGAAATTACAAGGTGTCATCAACCCATCAACCACCGCGCGCCGAATAATTCACTGACTTGAATGAGCAACTGACGTCATGGAGAGTTTTTTTTTTTTCTCTCCAAAGAGAAAAAAAAAATATTCTTCGGGTAAGGAAATGACGTAATAGGAAAACAAGTTCTTGCTGTCTTGTTCTTGGAAAACATTCAGGACACTAGGAAGATTTCCCTTATTCATGGGTCTAGAGATTCCGTAAGGTGGAAAATTCGTTTTTCCCAGCCAGTGAAATCGTGGAAAATCACGCAATCTCTTTCCCCGAGGAAGAGTTAACAAAGTGTATCTGGATTCTGGATTTCATTTCGTAATCGGACTTGATGACAATCAAACTTTTATATACATATACATACATATATATATATATATATATATATATATATATATATATATATATATATATATATATATATATATATATATATATATATATATATACACACACACACACACACACACACACACACACATAAATAAAGTCAATGTCACGAAGGAAAGTGAAACAACGGGTGGTGCTAGCCTTCCGACTTACTGTCCTTTACTTTGCTAAGTAAAGGACAGTAAGTACTTACAAAGGACAGTAAGTCGAAAGGCCTAGCACCACTCCGTTGTTTCACTTTCCTTCGTGGCATTGCCTTTATTTATATATTCATCACGTTCCATATTTTCGTGATTCAATTATGCACACACACACACACACACACACACACACACACACACACACACACATATATATATATATATATATATATATATATATATATATATATATATATATATATATATATATATATACTGTATATTCGTGATGTACTTGCGCCAAAGAGTCGAAGTGGTAACAAAATTATATCGGATTTGTGCAGCGTGTAAAAATGTATCTATCTCTCCATGGATGGATAACACATTTCATGCATAATCATTGATATTTATTTTCTAATAGCCCTTCAATATCTTCATATCAGTGGACATGTTGCCTAATAATAGAATCTGTCTTCATTGAAAATTATCTGTCTTAAATAAGAGAAGGAAATGGTTTTCAAAAGTAAATTTAGTCGGCAGCAACAAAAGTCAATGAAATGTCCTTGAAGTGAGCCTCAGGGAAGGAGCTTGTTAGGTTCTCTTTATTTTATTAGATTTGTTCTTTGTTTCCTCAGACAGCCACGTCATTTTGTTCGAAATTCAAAACGTGAAAAAGTCCTGGACACATTTCTCGCTTTGCTGTCCTTCTAATCATAATTACTGCCAATGTTTACAAGTGCCCCCTCTGTGTTTGTGCGTACGTGAGCGCATGCGCATATGTTGGTGTGTATAATGCATGACTGAAGTAAACAATATGTCAAGTGGAAGAGAAGGACTCAAAATAATTTTATTTAGATTTTTCCAAAGCATCCGGGTTCATTCTGCTTGAATAACTTAGTTTAGTTTAGGCAGATGGCGGAATCCGCTCTCCCTCTGAGTGGGGCCGTGGTTGGCAGAATGCCATCTACAGTAGAAATAAGAGCAAAACAGAAGTTGGAAGACAACGAAATAGGAAAGAGTGAGCAGGACCCACTTGACCTGATTGTGACCATTCAGGCGTTTGCTTTTCAAGGTCTAAGGTTAAAGTTATGAACATCCGTGTGCTCAATGGACCTACAAATTTCGCTTCAAATTCTTTGTAATTTTTGCTTGTAAGATGTTTTCATCTCCTATTGTCTTGTATTCTATGCAATAGGCATACTCAAATACAAAACTGGGGGACAGAGAGAATGAATGGTTCTTGATAGCATTCCATCTGCTAAATTTTGACCACAAATGTAATCCTTTAAGTAGAGAAGTTGGGAAAAATCGATTTTCATATACTAAAGGTTTCATCTTCCTCTGAATGATTGACACTGACAAATGTAATCCGGTTTCCGTCTGTATATTTATTTTATCTCAACACATTGAGAGGAAATCCCCCAAAACTTAGAAAAAATTTCTGCCATAAATACCATGAATTTTCAAGTTATCGTTAACATTATTATTACCGCATGCTATATATGTTATTAGTTCATTATATTAATTTTAGATCCAGGTGACTTCCCATGAAAATGATTTAAAACTTATCCTTGTCATTATAGTTTTGAAAAGAATAGAATTATTATAAAGCATATCACCTGTATCCATAATGATTCATGTTTCATTATTACGCAGCAAAACCACATATTACATACAATATGTATAGAATTAAATAACTTACATTTACACACGTAAATATAATTAATGTCTTAAGGTATCAGTAAATCAGTTTCGATCTCGCATCTTCGAAATGATCAAAGTTATTCAAGATCAAAGTCTGCAGAATAATAATAATAATATAATAATAATAATAATAATAATAATAATAATAATAATAATAATAATAAATGAATGAATAAATAATTAAGTAAATAAGTAATTTTTATATCTTATCTATCAGTTATAAAAACGATGAAGTTTAAGAACTGATATCTGATATTTTGAAAACAATTCTTAATATCTGATAGACTGAAAACAAAGAAAAAATAAACATTCTCATTTTTAAAGGAAAAGATTCTCTCAACAGAAACTTAGAGGTCGAGGCTGAAAGTAATTACTTGTGAAAATTATTACGTTGCACAATGTACAAAAATGGTGAAAATATTTTTATATGAATATATTCTCATAAAGATCATTCCTGACAGCCATTTAGAATAAGAGTAATGATCATCATCGTAAGATAATTTTTTCTGTCATTTCAGAAGGAAAAATGAAGATTGGAGTTTTCCTTCTTAAGTTCTCGCTCGTCGCAGCTCAAGGTAAACAAAAATCCTACAGAAATTCTTGAATGATTAACCATGAAGACTTTTTTTTTTATCCCTTCTTATTTCTAAAAACTTTTTGTTTGCAAGGCTTCCTTCCTTTCTCCTATCGTAGTATGGCAGTTGAAACCGGCGTTGCCTTTTAAGATGTCAAATAACTTTTGCATTAGGACCAATGGATACCAAGTTTACCTTCAGACATTTTTTTCCAAGTGATATTTGCTTGTTTTGCCTATTGCAGTGTAACAATACTTTTTCATGTCATTCTTTCCCAAGTTTCAAACAACTTTTTGCATGTAATGTTTTAAGTTCAAAGCAACTTTTTTTTACATATGATGTTTTCTGAAGTTGTGTTTTAATTACTATTTCCAACTGAATTTCTTTATTCAAAGTAGTCTTTTTTTTTTGTAATTTGCCCTAATTATTTTTTTTTACTGAAATATGGTAACCTATACATTACAAATATTGGTTCAGACATTTACGTTTAGAAAGAGATTTCCTTTGACACTTTTTTTTTACGTTTTTCACTGCAGTATGAAACCTATTTCATTACAAATTACATTAAATTATATATAACATGTTTATTTTTAACGACCCTTCACAAATAACGTTCGCTTACCTCGCCCGTTGCTGTAAGGCAACATTAAAAAAAAAAAAGACGTTGATCAAAATCGTTATCCGTGGAACGTTTCCTTATCTTTCCTTCTTTCGCCAGGGATAGTTTTCCCCGGCGGGAACACAGCGAACAAAGAGCGCGAGGCTGAGGTGAACAACAGGTTGTCCGAACTCCTGGGAGTTGGCGTCAGGAATGGACTACCGCCTGTATCTACCACACCAGGCTCCAATGACTGCACGACGCCTTCGCAGGAAAGAGGTGAGCTGACGACGAGTGTCTTTAATTACTATTTCCGTAGGGGGGTAGTGCCGTCAGTGCGCCTCGCGCGGTGCACTGTAGGCATTACTTAAGGTTCTTTGCGGAGTCCCTTCGGCCTTTAGCTGCAACCTCTATCATTCCTTTTTGCTGTACCTCTTCTCACATTGTCTTTCTTCCTAACACCTTTCAAATCTTTTACTGTCAACTTCCGTTTCGGCGCTGAATGGCCTCGTAGGTCCCAGTGCTTGGCCTTTGGCCTAAATTCTATATCCAATTCAGTTTAATTACTCTAGGCATACAGCCTAGAGCTCAGAATCCATTTTCTTACTCATTTTAAAGGTATCTGATTTGTGTGTCTTATTAACATGCTAATTATACATTTATTTTGCTTTTATTCGTTTTTTCTTGCACGATGTACTCACTTTATTATGAGATGTGTCAGTAAACAATTCTTGTTTTTATAAAGAATAATAAATTCTGTACTAGATCTATCAGTTTTTCTTGTACGATATAGTCACTTTATTATGAAATGTATCAGTCAACGATGATTGTTTTTATAAGGAATAATAAAATTCTGTATTAGGTTTTTTTTATTAATTGCATTTAAAATTCTGTCTTTGAAGAAACTTATTCCTTTTCTTCACACGCAGGCACATGTGGTCCAATAAGTCAGTGTCAAAGTTATGTACCGCTTCTGAGACAACTCCGGGACAGCAACACCCTCACTTTTCTTCGGCGAAGGATATGCAGGTAATTCAGAGGGAGAGGAGGAGGAAGTGGGTGCTACTCTTTTATTCCTCGAGAGAGGAATCTCTGAAGGACAAACTGACAGGGGCAGATGTATGAACGCAGAAAAAAGTTCTGTGAATTTTCCTAACAATGAACAATTTGCAATGATATTGACCAGAATTTTATGAAAATTTGAATTTTTTTAGCTTGCCCTAAGAATTTAATTTAGCTGTGTTCTTTTGCCTGATAAAGCATAGCTGTGTTTCTTTCTTGTCAAGTGCTGCAAAAAATTATGATAATACGATGCCACTTTGCTTTTCTTGAAAGGCGAAAGTTTGGATAAGCATTCACTAAGTTCATCATGAAGTGAAAGAAAAGAATTACTGGAATTCTCCGAATGATTGCAGATTGCTTCCTCGTAGTCTGCACTTCTGCTGCCCAACAGCGACTTCCCCTTCAGCCACCCCAAATACTTCGGGTGGTCCGGTCGCCATCCCAAGCCAGAACGAATGCGGGTTGCCGTCCGTTGAAAGGGTCATTGGAGGTGACGAGGCAGAGGTGAGCAAAGTTCCCATGTCAGTGTTCTTGGAAGCACGCCTGATACACCTTCTCATCTAGAATGGCTTGAATTTCCTACTAACTGACTTAGCCATTCAAGGCTAGCTAGTTGATTTTTCAGACCGGAGAAATAATTGGTTTTCTCAACTGCAGGGATGACGTTATTGTTACATCGCTTTTATAGAAACCACTTACATTTGAAGTTTTAGTGATTGAAAAACAAGCAGAGAAAACTTACACTTAATGCCCAGTCATTAACATTTGGCCGTTTCCGTTAAATATCTCATACCCGAGGTGATACGTCTCGACGCAAGACTAAAAAGAGCCCAGATGATCACTCATCTAGGAAACCTGTCCATGAATAAACCTTCGAGAATCACTTATGAAACATTTTGCATCCATTTGTATGAACAGTTAAGAACGCGCTCCATAAATAAGTGAACTCCGATATTTTTACCTGTAACTCTACAAAGCTCTTGACTGATCCCCAAAAAATGTCATTTTGATTATGGTTCCACTCTGATTAGGGTATATTAGGCTGTTCATACTCACAAGGGTGATCAGTCTCATTTTCATTCTTTGTTTCATAAACCCTTTTAAACGGCTGGCAAATTTATGTAACCTTCATGTTTTAATTTCTTCTATGTCTGCGTATAGAACGTGGGCAACAAAGAACGGATGATCAAAATTATACCGCAGAAAAGTGAGTTCTTTGATATCGTGTTCGACAAAAAATGCCTAGTTCTCGTATACGTGTGCGTCTTGCGCCGTAATATTTTATTGTTATCATCAGGATCCAGAGAAGGTTATCATAAACATGTTAAAAATGCGCCAAAGTTTCTTCGGCGCAATCGATTTTCCTGTACAGCCACTACAGTGCATAATCAAGACCATCGAAAGTAGATCTGTCTTACGGTGGTCCCGGTATATTGCTGTATGAATCGCGGACCATGAAACTTTAACCACGGGTAGGTGGTAGCCTGTTCTATATCGTTGTCAGAAGCACGATCATGGCTAACTTTAACCCTACATAAAATAAAAACTACCGAGGCTAGAGGGCTGTAATTTGGTATGTTTAATGATTGGAGGGTGGATGATCAACATACCGATTTGTAGCCCTCTAGCCTCTGTAGTTTTTAAGATCTGAGGAAGGGAGGACAGAAAAAGTGTGGACAGAAAAAAAATGCGGACGGAATACGAGTAAAGTGCGGACAGAAAAAAGTGCGGACGGACAGATAAAGCCGGCACAATAGTTTTCTTTTACAGAAAACTATAAAGTGACTTGTGATTAAATTCACAAGAACAGCTATCATAGCTAAAAAAATGTCATAAACAAATCATGACCTTAGAAAATGAATCATTCTTCATTAAAAGGGAGACTAGAATAAATATGATTAGGAAAATTGTATCCAACAATATGCTTATACTCACTGATAATGCTAAGCGTGCTTTCCTCAAAACCACAGCTAACTTTGCACTGCGTAGCATGATGGTCAACTGTGGTAAAATTCCCTTCCGTGTCTTGTCAAAAATAAGCTGTTGTTGGATACAATTTTCCTAATCATATACAAATTCTAGTCTCCCCTTTCAATGAAGAATGATTCATTTTCTAAGGCATAAACTGATTTCGGTATTTTGACATTTTCCTTTCCGTGATTTGTTTATGAAATAATCTTTTTTCCATACTAAATTGCAGACCACATGTAAATTCAAGATAATGAGAACCACTTTCTCATTATCTCTTCAAGGATTTCCAATCCTGGACCATATTCTGACCCACCTTGCTTCAGTTCACATAGAGTAAGCTGATTCATTCACGTGACGGAGTCCGTTTGGTCAGACTTGAATACCACACAGGACTTGACCACACAGGACTCAGCCATTGCCTCTCTAAAACGGGTGTTAGCTGGCGAACCATTTCACCCTAAGGTTAGGGATCATATTAACGCCTGCACTGTTAGAAAGCCAATGAACAATTTGGAGTGACTTGCCAATTATGATAATTAATGGCTTACAAATAAGAGAATCTATGTCAAAATTGTGTTCGAAAAGCAAAACTGAACATGATTCTTCGATTCACCGTATTTAGTAGATTTTCGCTCGTACCCATTTCTCTTCCACAGTTTATGGTTCATGTAATTCTAATATCACATATATGCACCTTAAATTTTAGAAGCACTGAAAATTTTATCATCTCCGACCAAGCGTGTGACCAAAACAATATAAAATTGGCAATTTATCTGTAAGGTTCCTATTACTATTTTTTTATGTCCGTACAACCAAAAAAAGTACTTTGGTTAAAATAAGAACACACTAAATGTTTTGGAGTGAACGCTCCATCCATTTATTCCTTCAGTTAGAAAAGGGCGTTCTCAATTGTTCCCATCCGTTTGTTATTATTCTATCTATATTTTTCCCTTCCCAATTATTTTTCCGCGGGAAAAACTTTTAGCTTGTTTCTCAATAATAATAATAATAATAATAATAATAATAATAATAATAATAATAATAATAATATGTAAGGGTTATAATTTGCAATGTCTAAAACTACGTTCAGAAACAGTAGTGTTCTTGCATCCAAATGATCCTGTGTTACGTAAATACTAATACTAACATTCCTGTTTTAACATGTGATCGACATCGAATATAGTTTTGGTATTAAAACTGGTATCATCGATAAAATTCTCATTGATTTTTGTTAGTGCAAATTAAGAGCTGACCAATTAATTAATGACAGTGTAATAACGTGACCTTTTTCCCTGGCAACATCAGATCGGCATCTGGCCCTGGGCTACGGCTATCGGTCGGCCCACAGCCAACAACGGCTTCCAAAGCATCTGTGGAGGGTCCCTCATCACCAGGCGTCACGTTCTGTCAGCGGCCCACTGCTTCGTCGTCCCAGACGTTCCACAGGAGTAAGTACGAATTCTTGACAGGCCTTTCAACGATAATTATTACTTTTATATTATTACTGTTATTCAGAAGATAAACCCCTATTCATAAGGAACAAACCTATAGGACCGTTGACTTGAAATTCTAGCTTCCAAAGAATATGGGGTTCATTTGAAAGGTTACAAAAGATAATCTCTTAAGGCCTCTTAGAGTCTAAAAGAGCAAGGACCTCATTCATTATAGATGGATTTTATCAAAAATATCACAAACAGATGTTAGGAGCCCCTGCTTATTTTCTAAACTTTAATCCTCTTTTTTTTTTTTCGAAGGTTAAGGACCCACGTGCGGTTAGGAGAACACGATCTGACAAGCGCATCCGACGGCCTCGTCCCCCAAGACATCAAGATTGCTTCTCAGCGGACGAATGGCTACGACAGCTTCACAAAAGCTAATGACATCGAACTCTTGATCCTAGAAAAGGACGCCGTATTCCACGGTTCGTTCTCACGCTGGTCATCTATAATTCAGTTCTGTTTCTGATCTTTCTCGCTGAGTCCTTCGAGTTTCATCGAATTGGCTGCCGTAGTTTTGCTACGCAAAGGCCCGCAATGAAATTTTGCCACTCATGCCTTAATCATGATTTCGTTTCCACAGTTCTCCACCCATCTCAAACCTCTCTTCTAATCCAGATTGGCTTGAGTTTTCCCACTCTTCTGATGCCTAGCGATTACCAGCTGATAGAGTGAAGGATATGAAAATGGCATCAACTTTATATATATATATATATATATATATATATATATATATATATATATATATATATATATATATATATATATATATATATATATATATATACAGCACAGCTAAACAGCCATTTCATTCTTTCATGAAAGTCGAATCATTGACACGCCAAGGTCTCACCAGTTGCACATGATCTCCTGCCTTCTCTATATTAAGACCTGATCTTGATAACAATCGTCTGCCATCTTTCTTTCTTTCTCAAGAGTTTTTCCCTCAGCTGATACATATCCATAAGCTCTCCTTGGTCTGACAACCTCTGCACAATCTGACCAGTCTTGTCATGAACGCAAAATATTGTATTGCAGCTGCTCTCCGTCCCTTTATAACCCTAACAACAATGCTTACGCCGCGTAGACTTGGCAGATATCTAATTTCTAAATCTCTCCTTCTTTCATGGGTGTTAAACAATCTCCAGTCTCATTGACTTGATGCAATGAGAGAAAAAGAGCATTCAGTGGCATGAAGTCGGAAAGTGTTGCCATATGTTTGTGGGACAGAGATGTCTGTGAGTTGGTTGCTAATTTTTTTTTTTTTTTTTTTTCGTTAATAAGTATATTACCATTACATTTAGTAAAGCATACATATGTACTATCTTACTATATACAATTAAGTCAGGTTCAGCAGTTCAGCTTCTTCACTGGCTGTGAATGGATTATTTTATTTAGAATAATAGTATTACTTATAAAATGTGAAGGACGGGGACTAGAAATGTCTATGAATCTTAGTAATTGTGGTCTGTTTAAATTCAGAAACCGCTCGAATGGATCTATAAAGATCTTTCATGTAGGCTTAATCCACCTTTAGTATCAGGATTCTTCAGTTACCGTTATTCCTTGCGTCTGGTAAACCAAAAAATACGTATCTGTTAATCATAGACGAAGAAAAGCCCAAGTTTCATTTTGAGTTTTGGTTGTGGTGATCAGAAATACGATTGCAGTTTGGTAACGGAATCATATTCATGATTGACAACCAAACCAAACCTTTATTTTATTTGATTTCCTTTTTCCTCTTCTTTTCAGATTTTGTGAAACCAGTTTGCCTTCCTATAGCAGCGGCTTTGAAAAACAGCATGTTCGAAAACCAAAACGCAACCGTCATTGGATGGGGTCGTTTTTCATTTGGTTCGTATCTCTAATTGTTTATGTCATGTTTCTAACTACTTGTTCTGGTGACGGTTGGTCTCTCATGTTATCGTTGTTAATTTAAGACACTTTTCGTACTTTTTCTTGAGTTATTGCAGGACAATTGCTCTTTAATTCCGTTGTGTAAAATTTAATAATGTACAGTAGTTGGCTGGTTTTACTTTCGATATTTGTGGATTTTTTTTTATTAAAATTTTTGAGTTAACAGAAGCGTACTTGTAGAAGATAGTTCTTACTCGGCTTTCCCGAACCGAAATAAGTCTTATATATCATTCACGTGTGAATCCATCACGTTTACAAGAGTTTCAAAGTGGATACTTTTTGAGCATGAATACTACCAAGCTAGATTTCTCATTTATTATCAGTTTTACACGCACTTTTATCACATTGTTTATACGGGACTTGCAAAGCAAGTTGAAAGTAAAATATCTTGAAATTAATTTATATATATATATATATATATATATATATATATATATATATATATATATATATATATATATATATACACATATATATGTACACGTATATGAGTGACTCATTTTTCCATTTAAAATCTCTTGATTGGAGGAAAACTATCGAGTTATTAAGCTTTCAAGAATCTATTGCTCTACAGGTTTACTTATTTGGGTTACTATTTTTTTTATTACATGGGCAATATGTAGTGACGGCTTTCGTTGCTGAATTTTAAAGTGTAATAAAGGATCTAATATATATCTACAATTCTTTGTTTATGTTTATTTTTCTTTTGTTGATTTTTTATGGTTTATTTTATGAAAAAAAAGTCTTTATCAAAGATGTCATAAGTGTCTCCAGATAAGGAGAAAGCAGAGAAAATAGTCTCATTTCAGTTCACAAAGCACTTGTATTTCAGTATAGTTTTCCTATTTTTAAATAATATTTCTTAAAAGGTAATAGGACTGGAAGAATGTGAAGGTTTTTGAAGTCTCACTGACATTTCAGCAAATTAATTCAACTATATATTTTCTGAAGCTTCACGACATTTTTCTCGAACATTTGAGCCATATGACACTTGGCTCCAACTTCCAGTGACCTGACGTTTTCCTTTTAGAGGCTAGCGCTCCCAGATCCTCTAATGTGCTCATGGAAGCCGACGTTCCCATTGTACCTCTGGGGCCATGCAGTACCGTTTACCGAACCAGGACTCTTGGCACCGTGGTGGATCAAACAAACCTTTGCGCCGGACAAGGAACTACTGATGCCTGTAGCGTAAGTCTGACTTTTATGTATTTCATTTTTTAACTTAGACTGTTGGTTGTAGAGAAAACAACATGACAGTGACTGCAATATCTATACTGAAACGTGGAAGAACCCCGCGTGCAAAGAACTTACATTAGCACTAGCTGCTTCTTGCACCTTCACAGAAGTGTCATCAGCAGCGCGTCGAACCCCAGAAATAAATGTGCCATTCACCTCTATCTTGCGTACGTTCTCTTACGCTTCCCGGATGTAATGCCCTGCTTTTCCAATACCTGATCCATTCATCTATCCAGAGCTTTGTAGGTCTTCTTCTTCTCCTTCTTCTTCCTATCATTCTGAACTGTAAACTCTTTTCACTATCCTAACGTCCTCCAATCTTCCCACGTGACCAAATCGTTTTAAAATACTCCTGTCAATTATGCTAGCCTTTACACTACTTCTGTGTATCTACACATTTCTCACCATTGCAATTACTACGCAGACAATTCATCTTAACAGTTTCAGTCCTTTTTTTCTTCTTATTTGCAATTAACTTCCCCACCCTTCTTTTTCTAATGAAGAGCTGCTTCAGCATACCCTTTGTACATCCACTCCACCCCCACCCCCACACTTCATGCTTCCGTAGACACTCCGTCTCTTCCCAATATTTTCCACACATCCTAGCCCCCTCCTTACAGATATATATATATATATATATATATATATATATATATATATATATATATATATATGTGTGTGTGTGTGTGTGTGTGTGTGTGTGTGTGTTGCAGTCAGATAACGAAACCAGGCATTTCATGAACTGCCTGAAATTGCAGGCAGATAGCGAACTGTACTTAGGGACATTTGATCCCCAGGGGCTAGTACTAAACACGGCAAAAGAGTGACTCGCCTACACTGTTTTGCCGTATTTAGTACTAGCCCCCGGGGGGTCAAATGTTTTTCGCCGTGTTTAGTAGCTTAATAGCCCCTTGGGGGATCAAATGTCCCTAAGTGCATTTCGCTATCTGCCTGATTTCACTATTATATATATCCTGTAACATTATATATATATATATATATATATATATATATATATATATATATATATATATATATATATATATATATATATATATATATATATATATATATATATATATATATATATATAGTAGCTCTCAGGGGGCCATCCAGGAAAAGGCAGCACATATATTAAAACAACAGTTTATTTTGACAACGGTGTTGCGCAATATCTCATTGCATCTTCAAGGCTGCAGTTTACAAGAAAATTACTTAAAATCTTAAAAAAAACGCAAAAAATGTAAAATAACAATTTAAAAATCACTATAAAGACGGACATAACCCACCTAAACTGATTTAAAAAAGAAACTAAAACATCTAACAAAGAAAGAGGGCAAATAAAAGTTGAAGTACAAACCAAAATATAAACAAACAACTAGTTAGGCTATGAATAACTGTGTGAAGGCTGTCTGTGTGTTTAACGAGGGGGATGGTAGTTTTAACTACGATGTACTCTAAAATAATTAGTAACCCCTCTTCTTGCATGGAAGATATGATTTTAAAATCTGCATAATTGATGTTGGTTTCGCAGTTTTTTTTTATAAGATTTTAAGTAATTTTTTTGTAAGTTGCTGCTTTGAAGATGCAATGAGATATTGCGAAACACTGTCGGCAAAATAAACTGTTGTTTTAATATATGTGCTGCCTTTTCCGGATGCCCCCTTGTTAGCTACTATGAGCTTACAGCTATATGACCTCTTTATATATTGCTATGAATGGCGATAGGATTGGGATTTCGACTTACTTTATTGCAACATATATATATACCTTAGTTTTACCAGACCACTGAGCTGATTAACAGCTCTCCTAGGGCTGGCCCGAAGGATTAGACTTATTTTACGTGGCTAAGAACCAATTGGTTACTTAGCAACGGGACCTACAGCTTATTGTGGAATCCGAACCACATTATAGCGAGAAATTAATTTCTATCACCAGAAATAAATTCCTCTAACTCTTCATCAGCCGGCGGCGGGAATTGAACTCCGGCCCATCGAATAGCACGACTGTGTAGTTAATCGATATTCTTAGAGAAAGAGGGATTTCGTATCATTTAAGCTTAATGTAAGACTTTAAGAGAAATTCAGTGTCTACCTTAATTAGTTATAATTACATAAAATCAGAAGATTAACACAAGGGAGCTCTAAGCACTGGTTCCTTGGCACCATGTTTATGTTAACTGACAAAGCAAGGGTTACAACTCATGTGCCGGGTTTACGACGCCGACAATGCCCATCCAGTGGAAGAAATATGGCTCCAAAAAGGGCAGAATGGTCAAAATTTGGAGGTTTTTTTTAATGAAAACTCAATAAAAATGCAGTTTACGTCATTTACAAAACACCCAAAGGATTAAAAGTAAGGCTTTCTTATGATTTTCGACGATATTTCGGGTTACGACGATTTTCGGCTTACGACGTGGCATTGGGACTGAACTCTGTTGTAAACTGGGGACTCTCTTATTATTATTATTATATATATATATATATATATATATATATATATATATATATATATATATATATATATATATATATATATATATATATATATATATATATATATATATATATATATATATATATATATATATATATATATATATATATATATATATATATATATATATATATATATATATGTATGTATATAAATGTAACGAGATTAGAAAGGGGAAAATATTTTGAAATATGAAAAACAAGAATGGAGGTATAGTTCAGCTCCATGTTAATTACCTCGGGAGTATGATCTTGTTTAGCTTGTTCCCATGTATCCACTCAACCCCCATCAACGAATATCTCTCACACCTGTAGGTAGCATAATTTAGTCATTGTTAAATCCCCAAATCTGAAGCCCCAGAACCATATTTCTTCTCATTGTCATTATTTAAACTATAATGTAATTAATTGAGAGTAATAATAAGTGTCTCAATGAAATTATATGCAGTATCCATTAAAGTTTTCATGGTGATATAGGTGGTTTTAGCACTAAACATAATTCATCTGCATTCAAAAAGTAGATCATGTGTAAATAACAGCATTTTCATATCGGTAGAAAAATACAACATTCGTATGTATTGCTCAATGATAAAATGTTTCTCTGTCTTTCTAGGGAGACAGTGGCGGGCCTTTGAACTACAACAACCCAAGTAACGGCAGATATTATTTGATTGGAATCGTGTCTCATGGGGTCAGCTGCGCCACATCCGAGTTTCCAGGCGTATACACTAGAGTGGGAGCTTTTATAGACTGGATCGTGAGCAACATTCAAAGCACAGTTGTCTAGGTGGTTTCTCCTCTCTCTTTCTCTCCTGTTATCTCTCTGTAGGCAACCTGAGATATTTAAATAATATCTCCAGACCATCCGTAATATATGAAACATCATTAGAATTCTTTATTTGTACTTATTTGAACGTTAGCCTTTTGATAAGTACTGTTCTGTGGTAAGAAACTGGTGCCTGCCAATAGAACACCGTGATTTCACGTATGAACATATTTTTTCAGCATGTTACAGAAACACGAGATAATGTGATTCAATTTAGGCCACAAAAGAACAGTTACGATCTCAAGTAAAAGGTTAACAGATTACTTATTGGTTGCTCATAAGTAAAAGCAAAGACGACCTCTACCACAATAGTCAATACTACATACATAGTGCATTGTAAACATAGTAACATTTTCACATTTTTTCATGCTACTTCCGTGAAGAGAGGCTTATGTAAACAATGTAATAAAAGAAGTAGATACCGAATAATTTTGTCATGATGAGAAGTCACCAACACTGATAATGGTAGAATTAAATAAAATACTTTCACACGGAAGTGGGTCATAGTTTTCGGGCACCGTGCATAGTTAAGCTTTGGTACAGCCTCCTCCCAATTAGTTGGCATAGCTGATTAATGCTGATGGGATGTGCATTATGAACAGGCCTGTATATTGCTCTTCAAATTGATGATTTTACTCGAGGTTCAGGAGGCTGGTCTTGACTAATTTGAGGAGGGCTCTCCCCACTCCTAACCCCCTGCACTCCCCACCCCCAAGCCCCAAACCCCTAGATTTTTTTTTTTGTGCATACTTAGGCACACACCTGTTCATCACGCTGGCCTCCCATGGTACTTTACAAAGATTTATTTAAAACAACTCGAAACTTAAATGCTCACTGAAGCGTATTAAGGAGAATGTTTGGTGTGTGGAGATCTTTTAAATCTTAATTGAAATTATGACATTTATGATTCATACGGTATGCTTCTCATTCATACCAAAAGTCTTTGACGGAATATGAAGGACTGCTTCGTGTTTGCCCGACACGATGACCACCTGTGCTTTATTTTGTGAGTCAGTTGTTTTGTATTTATTTATTTAATTTCATGGTTACCTCCAAATAAGGTGAAATTTAGCTCGCCATATGCTAAGAAATGCCACTTTATTTTACAACATGAGTTTATAGATAAGTGGAACTCATTTTAGTTTAAATTATTATTATTGTTTGTAATGTAATACCTTCTGAAAATATATGAAAATATGATTAAAATTGACTAGGAACCTTCCACAGACTTGAATACCTTCAATAAAGGAATGAGTTAACGGAATAGATATTATATTCACAAACAAATGACAACGAATATGTAAGAAATAAAACCTAAAACAATAAATTAAACAAAGGAGCCATTGCTATTGTATACCCTCTTCTGCACAAGAACAAACAAATAGATGAATGTGCCGAAGTTTCTTCTGCGCAGTCGAGTTTTCTGTTCAGCGTATAATCAAGACCACCGAAAATAGATCTACCTTTCGGTGGTCTCGGTATAATGCTGTATGAGCTGTGACCCATGAAACTTTAACCACGGCCCGGTGGAGGCCTGTCCTATATCGTTGCCAGACGTACGGTTATGGCTAACTTGAACCTTAAATAAAATAAAAACTACTGAAGCTAGAGGGCTGCAATTTGGTGTGTTTGATGTTTGGAGGGTGGATGAGTAACATACGAATTTGCAGCCCTCTAGCCTCAGTAATTTTTAAGATCTGAGGACGGACAAACAAAGCCGGCACAAGAGTTTTCTTTTACAGAAAACTAAAACTCAACATTGGACAGCCCGTGATTCAGGCGTTATGGCACGGCCAGGAATCAGGGAAATATGGTTTTACGGTCAACATTCGCCATAAAGCACTAAACATGACACGTGAAATGACCCAACAGCCATAAATAATTTAGTAGGTCTAACAAACAGCGGAGCTTGATCTAATTAAAGGAACGATCTTGATCGTCCAAAAGTACCTTACTAAGTTCTGTACTCATTCACTGAAAGTACAGCTAAGTGTGATGCCGTTTTATATTCTTTAGAGTTTAAAGGTAAATTTCTCTTGTACGGAAACTGCAAGGATAGCCACTGTCATCAGAGGATCAAGAACAATTTCATGGGGGACCACCAATTTTCATATATATATTATATATATATATATATATATATATATATATATATATATATATATATATATATATATATATATATATATATATATTAATAATTTATTTCATCGATTTTTATTTTTTCCCATTTTTATATTTCTTATTTGTTTAATTTATTATTTTTCCCATCTAAATCTTCAATATTATTATTTTATAATTATATTTCATGGGGAGAGAGGCCACGTGCCCAGGTACCCCTGCACGGATCCACTAGTGGCCACAATATTGGTTACTTTCATCCTTATCAGGGCTAAAACTTGAAGTTGGATTTGTTCATGTGAATAGTCATTTGATATATATATATATATATATATATATATATATATATATATATATATATATATATATATATATATATATATATATATATATATATATATATATATATTATATAATATATTCTTAATAATTACCCATGTTATTTTCTTCAAACACATCATTTACTATTGACTTTCTGTTGTGTTTAGGCTCGACAGGGATACTATATACATTTGATCTCTACAGGTCATGTTAAAGTAAAAAAAAAAAAAAAGTGCATCTCTACAACATTTTCTCACATTCCGGAAAGCTAGTTTCGATGGCCATTCATCGTCCACTGTGCCTAAAAGTGAATAAACAAGCACTGAAACTATGTAACATCTAATTTTATGTTATAATAATTGTTAGATTATATGTTTGTTACGTTGAACAACTAAATACTGAATACGTATCTTTTTGTAATACATAAAATATCAGATTCAATCTGTGGTTTTTTTAACATCATGGATAAGAACAATTCCATTCCGTCACAGTCTTGACCCAGGAGGTTGCAGGTATATTTGATGTTAGGTATTTAAAGCAATTATCTCCGCAGAACAGTCAGTATGCATTTCATAGTCCCAAATTATTGTCTGGTTCAATGAAATCATCCTTATTTTATGACAAGACAATGCTGTCGAAAGTTAGACAGTTTTTAAAATCGTCCTCCTCGATAAATACTTAAAATAATAAAATTTATGATTCTTGAACGATGAATAATTACACTGGAGACTAATATAGATCACCTGAATCATACGGAACGAAAAAGGAAATGAAAAAAGACGATGAATCGTTGGAATCATACAAAATTACCAATACTCCTGCTGAAAGGGGCAGATAAACCATGCAAATCCATTCTGAAGATAAGGTCACATGATGCGAAGTCAGAGGATCGTCGAGAACATTCCATGCGGGATCGGGTGATGCAAGAATTAATCATCACTTGTCGAAAGATGGCGCAATATCCCTCATTCACTTGTGTTATACTGTTTGCTAACGTCTTTTAACACCATGAGAACTGATTATGTTAGGTGGAGTGCATTCACTGCCGACACAGCCGTAGAAAGAGTTAAAACACCTATGTATGGAATGTTTTTCCGGGCCTGGTGATGACGTCAGGCGTGCCATCTCACCGTGACTAGCATAAGCTTCCGCGTCCTTTGTGTTGATAACCAATGTTGCATCACGTGAGCAAATATTCTTTAAAGAACGCTGAACGTTCCCGGCGCGTCAGCCAAAAGGTTTGAGCATATTGTACGATTATTATTTATGAATTGGCGCCTCCAAAGAAGCAAGGGAAACCTAAAAAGTAAAAGAAACCTCTGGCATCGTTCCGGTTTAGTGATTGCGTCAGCCGCTGGTATAAAATCGAGCAGAGGTCCCGCCTCAGTGCAAACGTCTCACGCCGTCTGAAGGACACACCCACCGGGCAAACTACAGTAGATACCGACCGCTGGCTCTGATTCACCTTGCAACACCGTATACTACTCCCGATACATTCAGCACTGCAGTATTCTTCAACGTGGTATTCATTTGCGCAACTAAGTTCTTTCCAGTTGAATAGGTACGTATGTTTATTGTGTAAAAATGCAGTCGCTCAATTAGATTCCCTTGCAGAAGAGACTCGGGGAAGAAGCGATGACTATTCGGAAGTGTGGTCAATTTTTTCTGTTGGACTTCAGTTTTATAGTGACTACATACAAAGTGCCATCTGATGCTGACTTAATACGAAATGGAGAAGGAATAGCGATCTGGCCATGAGCTGTGTTCATGCACTTTCATTCATGATTCCTTGGTGTGATATTTTGCTGTTTCCCCATTCTCTGTTATCAGTGCATCACTGTTTGCGTTAGCTGATAACGATGACGCATGAAACTTGTGCGTCTTTCTGTCTTGCATTTCTAATGTCTTAAACACGGCGCTATTCTTGAGAAATATCACGCAAACTTCCTTTTATCTTTAAATCAGTAGGTACACACACACATATATATATATATATATATATATATATATATATATATATATATATATATATGTATATATATATATATATATATATATATATATATCATACACACACACACACACATATATATATATATATATATATATATATATATATATATATATATATATATATATATATATATATATTAACTTTATCACATACACAATTGTTCTGTGCATTAGTAGAATTACTAAAAGGACCTCGTTCAAACTGGATGGTATCTAATGGAGTTTTTATAAAAGTTACATTTCTTGGACAAACTGTCCACATTATCAAGTATATTAGATATCCAGTTTGAATGATATAGATATGTATATATATATATATATATATATATATATATATATATTATATATATATATATATATATATATATATATATATATATAATATATATATATATTATTAAATCATTTGTGATCCGTATTCATTACCTTTCACTCGACAAAGAAAACCAATAATTCGTATTTTGCTGTTAAGACCGAAATTATTCATTATATATATATATATATATATATATATATATATATATATATATATATATATATATATATATATATATATATATATATATATATATATATATATGTATATATATTATTAAATCATTTGTGACGTCCGTATTCAGCGTTACCTTTCATTCGACAAAGAAAAACCAATAATTCGGCGTATTTTGCTGTTAAGACCGAAATTATTCATTGTTTTCTTGTTCTGAACGATAAAGCAGAAAATATTTACACTTCAACGAAAATATTGGCTTAGAAACATGTGCAATAGGAAAGATTTCCGTCTGATAAACGTTTTTAAATAACAACGGGTATCAATCATGTGTCATTGTTTTAAGAAATTAGGCTCTGCTATGGTACTTTAGAAACTGGTCTATCTCAAATACAGTTTCAAGAAAGTGAGCCTCTTCAAGATAAAATAATTATCGAGATCTATGATTGCAGCTTTAAGGCTAAGAAAATTCTTAAGTTTTATTAAATTACTTTTCTCTAATTTTGTATTGTAGAAGCTTCTAAACAGAATTCGTAAAATAAACCAAATGTTACCGAGATCGAGTCAGTAGCCGGTTCCAGCGTAACTTTTCTTGTTCTGGCAACGGATTTGCTTAAAATTTAAGATTGTCCCCATCGCCTGTTGTATTGTTTACCAGTATTGCTCAGATAACTTTAACCAAAAGAGAAATTGATTGTGGTCACTGTAAAACTGAAGCTTCAGGAAATAACCAGCATTAAGAGAGAGCGTGGAATATCTCGAGTACTACATGCTATCCGGCGTTAAACACGTTTAACGTGAGTATGCATTCCGTTTGTTCCTTAACCCTCCTTTTGCAGCTGTGAAACTCTGAAGGATCTCTGCCTCAGGAAGACAGCAGCAGACGAATCCCGTGTTGTCAGTGTGATGGTTCCTGTCCTGAGATCAGAGAGCAAGGGAATGATCCTTTACTCAGCCAAGTGAGTATCATGTATGTCTCCCAAATACCTCATTTAATGTTACTAACTTTACCCAACTCTTACAGCAACCAGAATGTTCCGTCCAATGTGCTTTGGCCCACCCTCTGAAAGCTTCGGGCCCCTGTGGCATTATGGTGCTGGTCCCTTTCATGGTCCTGGAAGGTTTCGTGATTCCCATCCGATGGATCACTGGGGTCCACCTCATCCACCTATGGGGCCTGGTCACTGCAGGCCAATGGGACCTCCTCCTCATAAGAGATGGCATCATTCTGGAAGGTTCCACCACAAGCCGCATGGTCCACACCATCGCCGTCAAGGTGCTCACCCACACTGCCCACTCTACGGACCACTGAGACACAAAAAACGTTCCATGAGGCCAGGGTTTGCAATGGCTGCTTCCCATGAGCTTGCTCGCATGATGATGTCGGTGATGTCTGACCTGGAACGATTAAGTAACTATTTTCCATGGAATGATGATGATGATGATGATAATGAAGGAGATGATTGCAATAATCAAGCACCCAATGAAAGTCCAGAGGAAAGTCAAGAAAATGACGCAGAAGAGAACTGTGAAGATGATGTGTGGGTAAACACAAAGGAAGGGAATAAAACAACCCAAATTTTTATTGGACCTTATCTAGAGAAGGAAGTCGTGGTGAGAGCTGAAGGATATGATGGTGTTCTGATAGAAGCATCTCACCTTCACGATGGGAACGTCGTTGCTTCCATGATGAAGCGTCTGCCACCTCCTTTTGAAAGGGACTACACCGTTTCTCATTTTCAGGAGGGACCCATCATTTTAATTACCGCCATGAACGCAGGAACAGAGGAAGTTCCTGAAACAGATCAAGAGCAAAATTCAAGGGATATGATGAATGATGACTAATACTTCAATCACAGCGTTATTAGCTGCATTCTTTGACATGTTTCTTTCTCTGTACTGGCATGAAACTTGAAACCCTAAAATTGATTCAGTTTTTGTCCTAAAATTGTTCTGTACAATTTTGGAAATATATACTTCAATCAAAGTATAAAAAATGGTTTTATTATTTCCTTAATGAAAGCAAATATTTTTTTAGTTCCTGAACACATGAACTCAGGGGATTATTTTAGAATTTTATTTGCTAATAAAATTTCATGATTTTTCATCAAAATTTCCATCCACCTGAGATTTCTTTCAAATAGCAGCACAAGTAAGATCAGGGTGTTCATGGTGGGAAGAGTTTAGGCCCTTATTGGTTGCTGATGATATCATCAACTTACCCTGAGACTGGTTGTACGTGGTGTCTACTACTGTCCAACCCACATTGTCAAATACCACATTCCAAAAGATTTCTTTCAAGTTTTCAAAAAACATTAATGCAGCTTCTATTCACTCCATATAGTAGTTGTTCGAAGGCATGTGTTTCTTTCTCAAAAGCTTAGTAACAGACTGAACAGTTACTAAATTATCTTAATTTGGCATATGTAATCCAGAAGATGGAGTACAAAGCATAACCACATCATTTTTTATATTACTTACTTTCCCTTTTAAGAGAGCTTTACTATTAATATTGATCCTCTTGATAAAATAAAAAATTATTTAAGTTATAAGTAGTTTTAACATCAATTTTCAGGTACTCGAGTGGTTAGTTTTTTTGGCAAATCACCTAACATAACCTAGGGCACTATAAATTTATAAACAAAAAGTAGCAAATTTGCTACCTAACCTAACCACATTTAACCTAACCTAACATAGGACACCAGGTCCTTGCCAGGCCAGGGGCTTCAACACCCTGGAAACCCAGTTAACATATGGGACAAGACTCAGGTTCCTTGCTTAGCCAAAGGGAATGTCACCTGGACCACCAAACCCAACTTAACCTATGGTACTATAAAGTAAAATAAATAACAGGGTTACAACCTATACTAGCTAACCCTAGGATGCCTATTTCCTTATGTGGCTGGGAGGCTTTTCCCTTCTGGATACTCCTCCACTAACACAACCCAAATTGCCTGGTCCTTACTTAACCTAGTGCATTGTTCCACTTTAAAAACACAATAAACCTTATCTTAATCAGAATCAACTTGCAGAAGTAAGCTATCATTGGAACTTTAATACATCTTTGTATTTCACACTTTCGTATTTTCTGCCACCCAAAAACCCTCTTTTCCTATCCTGGTTCCCCAAAGGTAGGCTAAAAGAGATTTCAGTATCCTTAAACTACTAATTTATTACTGAAACACACGTTAAAAATGTTCAAAACACACTGGGAAAAATCCAGTTCAGTAAAAATAATCTGGGAAACAGGAGTTGGACATGTACGCCAAAGGAACTAAGATTAAGAACTTGGCTGGTTTTTCAGCAATTCCAGAATCCCACTTCATAAGTTGTGAAACTTAGAACAAAAGAACAAGTTGGTTTCAGCACTCTTCATGTACTCACATTTCCTTATGAATATAGCAAAAAATGTTCCAGATATGCTAGTCATCCTTATAAGGACTGTAATTCTGATTGGGAGCCCCACGCCCTTGGACATCACATTAATAAAGAATTTATATAAAAAAAAGTACAAGTGGATAACAACGTTCGTCGGTAACTGTCTCCGTGAAAGTAAATTGGCAATAGATTTTAATAAGATTTTTGCAATAAGCATACCATGGAGACTTAAGAACTGAGCAATAAAACTCAAAATCAGGAACTGGTATTAAAGTAAAATAATATCCTTACTTCTTATGATTCTGCATGCTGCCAGATATATCAAGTCAAAAAACTGCCTTGATATATAATTCTCATTCCTGAGGATATAAGTTTAACATCTTTTCTACAACTTTATCTTACTATCTGTTGTGACGCATTTTACTTAATTATTGAAATATAAATTCAACCATGATATTTATTCCAAATCAGTTCCCATACTGGCATCTGTTCTTTGCATTCTATTTGCCAAGTTTGTGATGGAGAGAAGGCTATTTGAGAAGCTTGGATGGAGACTGACTTAGAAAGAGACATGTGAGGGGCAGACAAAGGCAAAAGGAGGTAGGCTGGACACATGTCAGAAAAAACTCTTACCTGAGGTGTTATAATTCCAGAACTAACTAGAATGGATGCTGCAGACTTCCAAATTATATAGACCAGGCGAGAAAAACGTCCTCGTGCCGCTCTTGCCCTCAGGGAGGTAAGTCAAGCCTCAACACAAGTTGTTTGTTGTCCAAGTAAGGACAGGTAAACAACCAGATGCTTCTGTTCTGGTCCAAGGTTCCCAGGTGAAGAAGAGCTTTCCACAGGTTGTGGCCAGCGTAGGGTCATGGGAGCCAGTCTCATTTGCCAAGCACAGTTTACTGAAACGATCCTGGCCACAGCAGTAAAAGTCTATAGATAAAGGGAAAAATTAGGGTCAGTAATTGGCTACTCGGGACCTCTCAGGTCTAGCAAAATAAATGAGAGCTGCACTGGGTGTGTGATTCCCTTTCAGATTAGGAAGAGCCCATCAAAAATTATGGCAGCAGCACGAAAAAAGTGAATATTCATAACAATATATATATAAATATATATATATATATATATATATATATATATATATATATATATATATATATATATATATATATGATGCGTACCAAGTACCTGGTTATTACACAACTAATCTCAAAATTAAAAAATTTAACTCACTTCAGCCAGATACCTGAACTCTCATAACAATAGGAATTACGACTGAGTACTCTAAAGGTAACAGTGATCCCTTGAAAAACTTATTAATCACTTGAAAAACCAAACTAAGTTTATCAGAATATGTGTGAGGTATCAACAATTAAACAAGAAATATTCTAGAGTAAAAGGGCATCACTCCATCAAACAACTTAACCGTTTCCCTAGTCTTAATTCACTTTAGCAAAACTAAAAGAACAAAACATGTTTATCACTTTGTCTTATGCATACACAATTAATCCTATTCACTGGTGGTCAATAAATGAAACGCTGTTTTTCTGAAAATATTAAATACAAAAATTTATTTTTAAATTCAAAATTTATAATTAGAATTCACAACCTGAAAAATTTACTATTGCTTGAAAATAACACAAAACTTAATTAATTCTTGAATTACATTATGGAACAAAACTAATTCACAATAACTTTATCAGGAATTTAAATTAACCAAGAAAATTTAAACTATCAAGAATTACTCAAGATTTGAAAAGAAAACCTTAATAAATGAAAATTAAATCAAGTACGCAATGTTAAATTACCAAGAAATATTTAAAATGCTACGTAAATAAATGTTACATCAGAAACATAAAAAAAATGTGAAAATATGAAGAGATTGCAATCACAAAAACACACAAAAATACACAAAATATTCATCAATAATAATTTCAGTATGGCAAAGTTTCCTAACTTATTATACCATGGTATTAATAAGTAATAATCACGTTACTTTACAGAAGTTTGTGAAAATTTTTGTAAAATCACTTGCTGCAGCTGCTTTTCCACAAAACACACTTTTAATAAGGTGCCGTTACACTTTTCCTACCATCAGATCTCAAAAAACCTAATAGCAGTGACCATAATATTCTACGTTAATTGATAACTTCTCTCTTTTGAAGAGAGAGAGGGAGAGAGAGAGAGAGAGAGAGAGGTCTCAAGAATAAGAATGAAACAGATTTCAGAATTCCAGCAGCACATGAAACAATTACATGACGTCATTAAGGCATTTTGGTTACAAGATGCTGAAAGAGAAATTTCTAGAATGAAGGTGACGTCACTCCCAGCAAAACGTTTTGAATGCAGTCTTACAAAACATGACGTAACTGATCAGGACATGTTCTTCTTTCTCTCAAAGGGGCGTACGTGATCAGAGCCACGTACGTAACAATGCGAAATCACTCGTTTTTCGTTCGTACAGGACGAATCTTTTACAGAAACCTCTACACGATCGAAACGTTCTGCAATCGGCTAACTATGATTGACTTGTTTTATAAACAAGATGAAAAACTTAGTTGATTCCCTGAACGAATCGGCAATTGTTATTCCGAACTGTCCTTTACGTTAACCCAAAACAAAGCGCGCTCTCTTATCTCAACTAATGACAATCGAAATGAAACAAAGTTCTCACTAGGACAGACGTGTTCCTTATGCTGTGCTTTTATCAAGAAAAATATTATTCATTCTAAATTACGTTATTAAATTATTTAAATCATTATTTCCTTTGAGATCTGATGCCAAACTAAATACGACACTTCAACAATCACTATCATTACATATAACACATGATAAATAAAGGAGTAAATATATCAAAATATCGCATGACATACATATTACAAGGCAACATCATGAATATATATATATATATATATATATATATATATATATATATATATATATATATATTCACAAGACTTCCCAATACTTATTTTATACAACATTTTACATAGGCTAAAATTGTATGTGCTCTGTTCACTATGTTTTACACATCACCGATTAATACCATGCATCCGGCTATTTTTTATATACTCTTAATTGGCTTGCTTTCTCTCTATCCGTTTGCTTGTCTGGGTCAAATCTTGTAATTCAATTTTCGACCTGTTCCCTTCGTCCGATGGACTTGAAATTTAACGTGGTTACTCATGCATGATGACAATACAACCTTAAATGACCAGTAGGTCAGCAGTGGCCTCTATTGACCCTAAGTGACCTCTCCCAGTATCTCAGCATTTGTATGAAATCAATAACTCTTCGGATTTTCCATGCCTTCTTTGACTTGGGAGACTAGGTTAATAACTCTACGGATTTTTCAAACCTTTGGCTCGACAGGATATGATGGAATATCACGTTCAACTTCGTTAGCTACAATCATAAATAGGTTACAATTTCTGGCAAGACTGAAAAGTATGAAATAAAAAAAATTTAAACATTTTCAGCACGCTTTTAATAATAAAAAGTAAAAAATAATTTTTGAGACACCAGGATTTCCTTGCAATTAATCATTCTACAAAAATTATAGCTTGGGCGCCAAACATGGAAGGAAATGCTACAAGATACCCACGCTTTATTTTTGTAGACATGATTAATTGTAAGAAAATCCTGGTGTATCTCAAAAAATTATTTTTTAATTTTAGTGCGTTTCAATAAAGACATGTTTAAAAAAATTTATATATATATATTTTTTCATATCGTGCATGGGCCTGGCTACCACTTATTTGCTACTGCCCAACAAGACAACGATTCAATTCACATATAAGCAAGTGTGGACATAACAATTATGTCAAGGGGGATGGAGCCGGTTGAAGGACTAAGGCAGCCGGGAGATAACCGATCGTGTGTACAAGGCCTTAAATGCCTCCTTAAATGCCATAGTTAAGATAATAGAACTTAGGCCAAAGGCCAAGCTCTGGGATCTTTGCAGTCATTCAGCGCTGAAAGAGAAACTGACAGTCATTAAGAAGGTTTGAAAGGTGTAACAGGAGGAAAACCTCTAATTGCACTATGAAGTATTTGTTAGGAGAGGGTGGAAAGTAAGATGGAAGAAAGAGAAAATGAGCGGAGGTAAAGTGAAAGGAATAAAAGGGGTTACAGCTGGGGGCCGAAGGGTTTATACTTGTTGATGTTATTCGTCGGAATAAGCAATTTGTTTTCGCGCTTCACCTCCTCGCTCTAACTTCTGCTTAATCCTACTCGGCCTAAGCAATTTTTCATTGAGTCTGCCATCCTCAGATTAAGCAATTCCTCAACGCTCCCGTAGGTGGCTACTGCTGTCAGTGGACCTCACGTGGTGCACTGTAAGCATTACTTAAGGTTCTTTGCAGCGTCCCTCCGGCTCTTAGCGGCAACCGCTTTCATTCCTTTTTCTCTACCTCCCTTCATATTCTCTGTCTTCCATCTGACTTTCTACCCTCTTTGAACAGTTGTTTCACATTGCAGCTACAAGGTTTTCCTCATGTTACATTTTTCAAACATTTTCACTGTCAATTTCCCTGTCAGCGCTGAATGACATCAATAGGTCCCAGCACTTGGCTTTTGGCCTAAATTCTATACTCCAATTCCAATTCCTCAACTCTCTTTCCCTTCCGGCTTTTCCCCTCAAAGAACGTTCAGTTAGGGTGAAGCTCGCTTAGCAAATCTATTGGCCTTTATAGCACGATTTGCCTAAAAAGAGACTTAGCAGCATCCCGAGATGTGTCTTCGTAAAGAAACCCTTAACGGCGTTCACCTTTTTCGAAATAAACTAAGATAATCATCCTGGTAAGTAAAAGTTAAGTCTTAGTTTAAAGACCACTGCCCTGATTAACAGCTCTCCTAGGGCTGGCCCGGAGGATTAAACTTTTTTTACCAGATAAAGCCAGTTGGTTACCTTGCAATCACCTGCCTTGTGGAATCCGAGGTAAGTAAACTCCATAATTTTAGAGTTACTTCTTTCACTATAATAATGCTTATTGTTCGTGCCTGTTACCAGTTTCTCAGATTCGTTTCTTCACCATTCACTAAACGTATTTAAAAGGTAATGACATTTTACCACAACCATTCTGTTCTAGAGCAAACAGTTTATTAAAAACCGTATTGAGAATTCACTTGTAAATTATGGGGCCTATGTACCAATAAGTTTTTTATACCTGTATTTTACTTCATTCACTAATTTACAAATTCCTTCAGTAGTTTGCAATTTTCTTTTCCGTAATAAGCAGAAACGATAGCAATTAAAGATAAACATTAACACAAATATCATTTCATATGATACATCCATATGAAGCATTCCATATCTAACGACAGTCATGTTAAAATCTTCCAAACGTCTTTTTGATTACAAAACTATTTTGCTTCGATCTGTTTAGGTGCTCAAATCCACAAACTCACTAAGCCAACAGTATCCGTAATAGTTACTATCCTAAACAACCAGTCCTGAGAATTATTAGTCTTTAAATTGGTTTTATGAATAGAATGGAATAGAATTTACCATTTAAGCCTAATGAGAATGACAAGCGCTGGGATCTATGAGGTCATTCAGTGGTGAAAGGGAAAATTGAGAGTAGAAAGGTTTGAAAGGTGCAGTAGGAGAAAACCTCTCAGTGCACTATGAAACAATTGACAGGAGAGGGTGGAAAGAAAGATAAAAGAGAATACGAACGTAGGTACAGTAAAAGGAATGAAAGGTGTTGTAGCTAGTGGACGAAGGGACGCTGCAGATAGCCTTAAGTAATGCCTACAGTGCACCGCATGAGGTGCACCGACGGCACTACCATCCTACGGAGATTTCATGGGTAGTTGTGAAAATGATGGTCATTACCCTATACTACTATCCATTTCAGGGACCGAGTCGGTAGAGTTCTCGGCTAGCACTCTGCTAGGCCCGAGTTCGAGTCTCAGACCGGCCAATGAAGAGAGGAATTTATTTCTGGTGATAGAAATTCATTTCTCACTACAGTGTGGTTCGTATTCCACAATAAGCTGTAGGTCCCGTTGCTAGGTAACCAATTGGTTCTTGACCACGTAAAATAAGTCTAATCCTTCGGGCCAGCCCTAGGAGAGCTGTTAATCAGCTCAGTGGTCTGGTTAAACTAAGGTATACTTAAGGGACCGTGAGTCATCGTTTTTCTCGAATACCTTTCAAACTAATTATTTGATCGAAATGATACTTTGACACAGTGTACAAGACACCTCCCGCTCATTTTTGGTAATATAATGCATTGTCAAATGGTGTTAGTTAAGGCGTTTACTCCTGACTTTTAAAGGCAAAGCGCATGAGTCAGCAGGACTAATCTACAGAACCAAAGGTCCGTTTCCCCATCCTCCCTCCCTCCCTCTCTCTTTTCTTTATCTTTGTTTTTCTCCTCTCCCCCAGTGCCTCTGTAATTTACAATATGCAATAAAATACCATTTTTCAAGATATTTTTCAATACCAGCAGATAACTGGAGAGTTCATAATGAAAAGGACAGCGAGGTTTGATGTAACGACCATAATAATGGTTAATTTTTCCCAACGTTTTCTGTTAATAGTATCCTTGGCGTGTCAGGTAATACCGTAATAAAGGGTCGTCTTTCGGCTGCAAGCACTTGCAGTATACAAAGTATTCAATGCATAATTGATGGAGACGGGTTTTTCATCGCTGTCATGGCCGCCATGTTACTTTGTTAATTATATAATGGGTTGTAAGTTAATTAAACTATGTGACTTAATTTTGGTTACCTTATCTTACCTCCTAGTATTCAACACGTCGATACGATGGGTAAAGGGTTTAAGAGGCCTTTTTTTTATAGGTCGTGCTCCGAGTTTATGAGCGGGGCCTTTCTGGACAGATTCTACCCTTCCCTCCCCCTCCCCCCTTTCCTAACTACAACCCGGCAGTTTCGGTATTTTTACTTCTTTTCGATATTATACAGGCTGTAGAATTCAAAAGTGTTGTCTATATAATCAAACAATGACTGCTTTGCATTATATGCATTAAAAAAAAAAAAAACAGCCGAAGCAAAATCCGTTAGAGTTCAAAAGGTGTTCGAGTGTTTCAATCCGTGATAGTTGCCGTTGACCGCCGTCCAGAAAGGCCCCGCTCATAAACTCGGAGCACGACCTAGGTGGGTCTGAGATTGTGGTATGTTCACTGGGTGAACAGGGTGAAGGTCATGCGCTCTTTAGCCTACACCCATTTATATAACTTAATACAATAACAATAATTAAATGAACACAGATTCCACAAAAACCAATATATTTATGCCATCCAAAACTACTCAATGTCATACAATAGACAGGAAAGGGGGCGCGGAGACGGGGAACCAGGGAAGTGGGTTGAGGGAGGGATGAGGATGGGAAGGGGAGGGAGGGAGGTAGGGGGGACGGGATGGGGATGACGTTCGAATGCATAGGTTGGCGAAGCTTGGCAACACCATGCAAGTCAAGAGTAAACGCCTTAACTAACACCATTTGACAATGCACGTCGTCTTGTACACTGTGTCAAAGTACCATTTCGATCAAATAATTCGTTTGGAAGATATTTGAGAAAAATGATGACTCTCGGTCCCTGAAATGGATATTAGTGACGTATTAAATTGAATGGAATGTGAAATTTAGGCAAAGACCAAAGCGCTGGGACCTACGAGGTTATTCAGAATCGAAGTGGCCTATTTAAACAGAAATCGTTAAAGCAAATTATTAAATGTTTTTGGTAAAAGAAACTTTGCATCTCAAAGCTTTATGTGGTCAACAAGATTTGTTTGCCAAACGACCTCCGCTCTCCCCACCCCCCATTAAAAACCTCGCACAATACTTTAACAAGAATTCAACTTCAGTATTTTCTTTTTTAATCTATAAATTAAAGATTCTTTTCACCTGCATTAAATTCTATATTTAACCCTGTACCTTAACTTCAATGTTTAAGCATTTTTTTTTGTAAGACTTAAAATTCTTTTCACCTGCGTTAAATCCTATATTTAGCCACGTAGCTTAAGACCCTTGTCCATGGAAGTGTAAGTGATCATCACATTATCAAATTTTCATACCAATGAATGGAAAATTCTTTGTACTAGCTCCATGAAACAAATAATTTGATATTTAGTTTTACCTTCTAAATACTGTTCTAAAGTAGTAAAATTACGTAATTTACATAATTAGCTAAGGGCATTTGAGTCGTCACAAACAATACCCAAACCACAATTCCACTGTAAGTGTTGAACAAATGGAATTTTCAACAATTCTATGAGGGTGGCTTACATTAATTTGCTTACGTTTGAAATTTGATATAGGCTTTTCACGTGTATTCACTCACACGAGAATACTGTTAAACAGTCTGGTATATTTCTAAATTGAGTAGTTTTTACCTTCAACATCTGTAATTATATGGATGGTAAACCACATTCCACATACTTTGTTTTCCCCTATGAAAATACCGTGGTGGTAGTCAAGAACTGAAAACTAAAGACCCATTATTTATTAATTTAAATTATAATACACAAGAAAATGGTAAGTTTACGAATGCAGAATATCCGAGGAACCTAACTTACAAACCTACCAGAATTTTAAATGAAAAGCGCAGCATGGAAAATTTAGAAATTAAATTGAATAGAAGCCTACATCTACCTTGTCGACATATTGGATCCGTAGAAATACCAGCCTAACACTGAAAGATTCTCAAATTCGCCTCGTGTCTGCATTGAATATAGAATTGAACATAGAATTTAGGCCAAAGGCCAAGCACTGGGACCTATGAGGTCATTCAGCGTTGAAACAAATTGACAGTAAAAGGTTTGAAAGGTTTAACAGGAGGAAAACCTCGCAGTTGCGCTATTAATCAATTGCTAGGGGAGGGTGGAAAGTCAGATGGAAGAAAAAGAATATGGAAGAAGGTACAGTAAAAGGAACGAAAGGGGTTGCAGCTAGGGGCCGAAAGCACGCTGCAAAGAACCTTAAGTAATGCCTACAGTGCACCACATGAGGTGCACTGATGCATTACCACCCTACGGGGTCACCATGTACACATTTTCTTGATTTCTGGTTCATCCAGCAAGTTTGACCTGTAACAGAAAAACGACAGCAGCAGAAAACGTGAACTCTAGCTTAGATCTCTTTTACTTTAATAAGGGTAAATAGCTTATAAAAAGCGTGAGTTACGATTCTCCAATCAATGCCCAAAAAAGATTATTACCCACTGAAAACTTGCAACATCTGGAGTAAGATTGTATTGTACATTTTACACCATAATTATGCATTAAGGCTGTATAACAGACATTTATACTTTACAGTGCTACCCTGATTCTGACGCCGTTTAAAGTTAAAAATTCTCACTGTACGTAGAAACCACTCAAAATTTAAATATCAATACTAGGAAAATTTACTATTCTGGAATCCGCTAAAATCAAAATTAAGACAACCCAAATTCTATTATCAAAGTCGTATTCTTAAAAATATACATTTGGTCTCAAAATTTCAGGTAAAAGTTAAATAAACCGCTAAACTTTAAAATAAAGCTGCGAAGTTATGTAATGTGAACTCTTGTTAAGAGAGGTAATGATTACATCATTAGATCAGTTTTGCCATTAATCATTATCAAAAGACTTAAAGCTCCTACAGTACTCCCACCTTAGTATACTCAAGATTTATATTGGTACATGGATTAACTGCCTGATGACCTTTTAAACATTGCAGGTGCTATATAGCAAATACGATCAAATACCCGATCGCCATGGATAAAAACTTGGCGAACACGAACGTTCAGCAACGTTCATGACAGCATCGAATTCACTAAATTTATTGGGTGCCAGCAATTGCATCCAACTATAATATCTTCAAAACCGCATTATGGTAATGCGTATTTCACATACTGAAAGCCTTGATGGATACCACTGGAAACTTTTGCCTAATGGATAGCATCCCAAACTCACTACCTGTGCTCATGAACAGTTAATCAACGCACTGTTCAAGTTGGCATCACAGTTCCCGCTTCTGTTATGACCAGCCCCACAATGCACTGCCCTTATTTAAGGATAGTATGAATGTCTGCGCCTTGTGATCATGAACAATCATTGTGCCGATAGTACAATTTACATTGTGTATTCACGGATAGCCTAACATGCATTTGACAGTTCAGGGAAATATTCATTGTCCACGTTCATGGATGACATCACAAACTAATACCAGTATTTGTGGGTTAACATCACAAAACTATTGCTAGCTTTCATGCGTTCTTGAGTAACATTACAAACTCATTGCTAGTATTCAAGAGTAACTTCCGAACTCACTGCTTGTGTATATATATAATTATATAGTATAACTCAATTGAGTAAAACTCATTGCTTGTGTTCATAAAACAAACTATTGAATTAAGATATTACTTAGTTTAAAACAGTTCATTAGGTAGGGATTGATGGACAAAAATAATTTACGAGAAATTTTACTACTCAATTCAGTATACACAGTTCGTCCCCTGGACAGCTTTATACACCTACATGACGATACTAAGTTCCTCATAGGATCTTGGGTTCACACAGTGGTTACGGACTCTTGTCCTGTTAGTCCACTGAAGGATTTAAAGAATTTTATCGGTCCACGACTTTACAAAAGCGAAGAAAGGCATTCCTTGAAGGGATGCTAAGTCTGGCCAGGTGTACTGTTCCACTTGAAGTAGTAGTAATCCTCTGCTGATGTCTCCAAAATGGGCTATGCTAAAGACTGGTCACACATCCACATACGGAAGCATTTGGGAAGGGGAGAGATTAGTACTACACGCAGGTGTTGGACCCTTCAAAAACGTGGATAGAGACTCCCACCCCACAAAGTTATAGTCGACGTAGGCCTCTCCAGCCACGACACTCAAGTCATACGGACTGACGCTGAAAGTCCATCACAGACGGTCGCTGAGCAAGATAAGCCATCTTCCGTCTTCCACTGAAACGCCGGCTACAGCCAGAACTGCCACGCCTGTCTTTCACCGCACTCCTCTCCTCGTTCGTCGATAGCAGTTTCCTTTTCGGCTTCGGGGACTATGTAACGTCCTTTGGTTCCTGGTCCTGTTATTATTAAAAACGAGCATCAGGTTCTTCAGTGCCTTGTTTTCGATGTTAAACCCCAACTGCTGTCCTATTAGGCGTAAACTAGTAATATTTATATACTAATATTCATAACGAACCACCCCAAAGTAGTAACGACCACCCTTAAGTACAAGAACACTTGACAAATTAGCAAAGCGAATCACCTCTTAGGTGACATATTGCAATTCTGTGCAAAAAATATTCAGGACTTAATTTCCATACTTTCAACTAAAAATTGCTTTCGTGCTGTCTTAAGAACTGGAAATTCCTAGCTATGATTTACTGAAACTTCATAAAACTAATTCCATCTGCTAACAGCAGAAATCCAAACATTACTCTGGACAATCTGGGGAAATTTTTGCATGGTTTTGATGATTTTCAAGAGATTAGCTATTGAGTAAGCAAGCCCTATTTTCGTCAATGACCCGTAAATTTAGGGAGCTTCCTAGAACCCCTATAACCAGAAATTTTCTGGTTGCGAGAAAAGAAATATCAAGTTCGGATCCTCTGAAAACACTATTAAGTCAACGCCAACTTTATGCTTAAAAATTAAATTCGGTCAAAACCTTCACGAATATTGGCAAAACCTTAACCTAACCATAAAAAACCCATTTTCAGGAAGCTAAAATTCTAAAGTAAGAGACCTGTATATAGATTTGAGACCTGTATATATATTTAATCTGTTTTAAAGCTGAATATCGCCGTTTGATGGCAAAACATTAATCCAAACCTTAGGGAGCTTCTGCAAACTTCACTGAGTGGGAGGTAGCCAATCACATTTAAAATTCCTAATACCTATCTGAACTTGAACTAAGCAATATATTAAGTTTACACTTGCCACCTGGAAGAAAGTTTGATTAGTTGGCATGCACAAAACCACCCAAGAACCTGCATAGTAGGTCTTACGACCTACTATGCAGAACATGGGGGCTCCCCCACCCCTCCAGGGGTGCTGCCCCTTAAGGGGTGGAGGATATGGTAAATATTTGTATACTGTTCAAGAACAGAATATACAAATTTATAAAATGCAAAAATTTAAAAATAAAATAAAAACTAAGAAATTAAATTACAAAAACTAAAGTAAATTTAACCAAACTTAAAATTTACGACAAAAAATTACAACTAAACTTAACGGAAAATAAAATACTTCCTACATACCTGTTCTAGAGAGCAGCTTTATCATGCGTGAAGCTTTACCGTTAGAACAGGAACTCAAAAGTCGAACTCTTACCAAAAACATCCTGGAAAAGACAAAGCTTTAGAGCCGTGCAAAACTTATTCTAAATTTTGTAAGTTTTGGGCGTTTACTCACGTTTGATTATGGGTAAACGCCCACGAAAATAGTTACAATGACTGCCAAAGATTTGTACGAGACTGAACACGCGGCAAGATTCGAAAATCCCCAGAACAAATAAACAATATTAGCAATAATACAGTAACGCTCCAATGTTACCTTGTAGAAGCCCGGGTTTATTATAACTTGTCAGACGAAGTGACAACAATCGACGGAAATCTCAAGTGCCAACTGTAGTCTATCGCGAGATAAACGACTTTTTCGTATAAACTTCACAAGAGGACCAATAACGATACAATAAATTAAGGAGGAATTGAATACGC
>NC_089777.1:33346536-33381536 GCF_040412425.1 Macrobrachium rosenbergii
TATATATATATATATATATATATATATATATATATATATATATATACAAATTTTGTAATTATGCACACACACACATATATATACATGTATAACTGTATATATAAATTTTGTAATTATGCAGCAAACGAGCTGAGCTGACTATAACCATGGAGAAGCCACAAAATTATGGCCTAAGAAAATTAAACACTCATATTCTTGTTTATTCATTTTATTTCCTCCTAAACGACGCTTACAGATTAAAGAAGTTCTTTTACAGAACTAGGCTGTAAGGGCATCTTCACGCTATAAGGAATTAAAATTGATATTAGGCCATTAATTGCAGTATACATTTCAGATGTGGTAAAGAGATTTGCTCAGTAAAACCGGGTACATTGAATAGCTAATCATGAAGCGTAATGGATTCCAACTTAATATTTTAACTTGTGTTTAGTATTATCTATGACATCGTATTACTTTCCCTTGTAAGTTGTATTTTTCAAACTCTGTAGTACCCTGAAGATGACTTTGTAATGAAAGTTGAAAGTCTTTATATCACCTTCCTTTACTTTACGTGGGAATTTTTATATTCGTCAACTGGACCATCTTGGAATCTCCTATTAAAGTTGCAGCAATTTTGGAAGGTCTTCAAACAGCAACTCATAAAACCATAGCGAATGCCAGTTGCTTTGGTAACTTATGTTTATATCGATCACGGCTTAAACAAGGATTCTGGAATAAGGTTACAGTAAATAAACATATTTGTTTATAACCTAAAAAAAAAACACTCATGATATCACTATAACCTTAGAAATGCGTATGATCTGTTGGGTAATGAGAGAAAAGGCTCTCTGGAACATAGAAAAAGAAATATGAATGGAAATGCTGTCTGAATTCGCACAAAAACTCCCCATTTGATCAGAAAACGTCTCTTAATTAAAGGATAAATACAAAGGTGTAAAGCTGTGTAGTTACAATAATGTTGAGGATACAAATACTTATTTATAAAAAAAGATTTGCTTATTTATAATAGAAATATATTTGCCAAAAGTAAAAGATGTACCAGGAGAATTTTTATAATTTATCCTTCCAGTCAAAATGCCTACTTATTGTAATACAGTAATAGATATATGGGCGTCACCAACTTCCTAGAAATTTAAATTACAGATAATTTAGAAGTTATGAAGAGTTTATTTGATTTTTCAGCTTTCAAATATGACAAACTACTATCTTCCAGTAAACCAGAACTCCTTCTTTAAAACATAAATCAAAAGACATTACAGATTTACTCAAAAATGAAATCCTGGTAATCCCAATTACAGCCAGTTCAAACTCTTTTTGATCCATTCTAGGAAGCTTGGCACACGAGTATACACTCCCGGGTATTCCGGATTAGCACAGCCCACACCGAAGGATACCAGACCCATCACGTAGTATCTGTCCCTTTCAGGGTTGTAGTAATTCAGTGGTGCTCCGCCGTCACCCTGCAAAAAGACAAAGTGGCCATGATTGTCTGTCACGATCTGTAGGTTGCAAATGGGAGTCTGTTCTCAATACATAACACTTCTGATTGGGTGAGTGATCCATGAATAGTGCGAGAAGATTATTGAGTTATGAAATAAGTGTTACAGAAATAGTAACCTTTATGAGTGCTAACAAAATCATACACCATTTTCCAGATTTTTCATTTCATTTTCATTTCAGTGCCAAGTAGGTAGAATTTAGAAAGGATTCAGAAAGGTTAAACCTAGCAGGGCTAAAATCAAGATGATTAAGACTACATGAATCTATTGGGACGACTCAGAGTTATTAATAAAAAATGATAGATAATCCTAAATTCAGTGACAATGCCAATTCTAGGGCGAGCCCAACCCACAAACTAAGACAGAAAATTATATACTGTCATGAATACTAACAAATATAATATTAAATTTCAATGTTAAATTTCTGAAACAAAAAGTGTGACTTACTATAATTCATTCTGAAACTATGATAGAAATGATCTCAAGGATATTTGAGATGAGGGTCACATAATTACATAGAAATTGTAAATTTTGTTTCGAAATCATGACTTCTGGTAGTTTCTAGCTCTTCGTTGGGCGAGTCGGTAGAGCTGTCGACTGGCACTCGCCAGGCCCGAGTTCGAGTCCCCGGCCGGCTGATGAAGAGTTAGAGGAATTTATTTCTGGTGATAGAAATTCATTTCTCGCTATAATGTTGTTCGGATTCCACAATAAGCTGTAGGTCCCGTTGCTAAGTAACCAATTGGTTCTTAGCCACGTAAAAATAAGTCTAATCCTTCGGGCCAGCCCTAGGAGAGTTGTTAATCAGCTCAGTGGTCTGGTAAAACTAAGGTACACTTTTTCTGGTAGTTTCCATCCCCGCCTCAACCTCATAATAGTTTTTGTCTGATTGGATTGAACATGGCAGGACTACCTTTAAACCACACATCTCAATTTATATTTATAAGGTGAGGTGCTTTTGAAATCTGTGTTGTTATGAATTACACATTCTCCTGATGGATGACTTAATGGATGACTGAATGTTTGAAGAATCTTGATACGCGAGTCACTTCAAGGAACCTACTGGAATCAGATAGGTCACGTTTGATCTTAACGACTAAGTTAAGTTTAGTATACCTTAGTTTAACCAGATCACTGAGCTGATTAACAACTCTCCTAGGGCTGGCCCGAAGGATTAGACTTATTTTACGTGGCTAAGAACCAACTGGTTACCTAGCAATGGGACCTACAGCTTATTGTGGAATCCGAACCACATTATAGCGAGAAATGAATTTCCATCACCAGAAATAAATTCCTCTAATTCTTCATTGGCCGGTCGTAAGACTCGAACTCGGGCCTAGCAGAGTGCTAGCCGAGAACTCTACCGACTCGTCCAACGAGGAACTTTTCTGAACGACTATAAAACGTATAGCATATCAACATCTTGAGTAAATCCAGATTTGGAAATATTACATACACTACATGCATCCGTGTCACCGTCACCCGCACAGAGTTGTCTGTCGTCAATGTAGTTATTTACGCGCTTGTAGCTTTCAGCACAAGTAACCTGACTGACCACAGGCACACTGGCAGCGATGGGTACTTTGGAGGGAGAACTTCCTGACCCTGGAAAGAAAAGCAGATGACAAATGAATTTCAGATTTTCTTCTGGTAATGGATTTACCCTCGGCGGGTCAACGTCCATTGCAAGAACTAAACGAGGATACAGATAATTACAAACTTAATGGTAACATTAGAATTAATCTACAAAGAGTAAATACAAAATGGGAAACAGCCCTCATACTAAGAGCGTCAACGCATTATTTTCATAAGGAAGTTTATCAGCGTCAACAACAACTCACCAGGATCAGTTAAGTTACACAGGACTAAACTAATAATGCAGTAACACTAAACGCCCTACGCATTGCTTAACTTAAATGCTGATTAATATCCCAAATTACTGAACAGGATTACCTCTGCCCCATCCGACGACAGTCATTCTTTGTCCTGTGAAGTCTTGGCCGATGAAGGGGAAAGGAAGGCACACTGGATAGATCGTTTCTGAAAAGAAGAAAGTGTTACAACTCTCTCCTTCGAACATAAACACAATAGAGATTCGTGATGCTGAATTCTCGCGTTAAGCCAAAAATTATAATCATTAGTGTAGTGTTTTTTTAACCGAATGGCTACGATTAACAGAAGCAAAGGTGTCTGTACAGTGGAACTTCTTTTTTTTGTGCAAGCAGGAATGGAATGCTACATATTTTGGGACCTTCAATAAAAAATTTACCTAATACTAATATGGATTTTACGAATGTTTTGCTCATGTAAAAATCTAAAGGTTGTACATGTAAGAGATTTTTTTGCGCAAGCAGAAATGAAACTACATATTTTTAGGGACCTTCAATAAAATTTTATCTTAATACTAATATGGACTTTACATACAGTAAATGTTTTGCCACATATCAACATGTAAAGGTTGTACGTGTCAGAGATTTGTGTGTAGACTAAGCATATGCAATGAAGTACAGCCAGATTTGCTTCGCTTACCTGTAAAAACAACATCCCGATCAAGAGGTAAGATAATGATATCATTTGCATGGGAGGTAAAGTTGAATCGATCGGTGTTGAGGAGCAATATCCGGTAATCCTGAGGCCGTTCACCAGTTCTGTCATCTCCTACGCGATACTCTCCCAACCTCACAAACAAGCTGTTAGCATAACAAGACGCGTTCCTGGTTATTTCCGCTAATTTTCTATGGTAGTTAGTGCTTATTTTCTATGTTAGTTAGTGCTTATTTTCTATGGTAGTTAGAGCTTATTTTCTATGGTAGTTAGTACTTATTTTCTATGGTAGTTAGTATTTTTTATGGTAGTTAGCGCTTATTTTCTATGGTAGTTAGGTGCCGTCAGAAGTAAACATCTTAGGTTTGTGTGGGACACGATAGAAATAACTTTAAGGGAGTGACATTCTATAAGTAGCGGTTATGTACGATAAAACAGTAACTATTCTCATTGAAGATGCAGTATTCTGTAAGGAAAGGAGGAAAAGAGAAAGCGCCTTGCAATGAAAAAAATTAATGGATTGTCAAAGAAAAACTATTCTAGTCTGAGAAATGTCCTTGGCTGAGATTATATCCTTATCAGTCTTTTCAGTTCCTCGTTGGACGGATCGATATCGTTCTCGGCCAGCATTTTGCTGAGCTTGCGTTCGATTCTCCGGCCGGCCAATGAAGAACTAGAGGAATTTATTTCTGGTGATAGAAATTCATTTCTCGCTATAATGTGGTTCGGATTCCACAATAAGCCGTAGGTCCCGTTGCTAGGTAACCAATTGGTTCTTAGCCACGTAAAATAAGTCTAATCCTTCGGGCCAGCCCTAGGAGAGCTGTTAATCAGCTCAGTGGTCTGGTTAAACTAAGGTATACTTAACTTTTTTATCAGACTTTCCAACTTGACAACAAGAACGGCGATTGTGGACAGAGATAAGAATTGAGATATACATGTCGTTCAACACCTCAAATATTCTAATTCCAAATTATGATCCTTCAAGACAGAGCATCTTGACGAGAGCTTCCCTTTACGTTTTAAGATGATTAGTCATATTGATACATAGCCCACATTCTATACAACACTGGGAAGATGATGTGGAAGACAAACGGGAGAGCCAAGGCACAAATGATTTATGCATTTTATGGCCTGGGTTGGTGAGAGAGAGAGAGAGAGAGAGAGAGAGAGAGAGAGAGAGAGAATGTGCGTGTGTGTTGTGTGAGTTTGTGGTTCGATGCGCTATTGATCAGCCTCCGTAAGTATAATGAAACGGCTGATATTGTTACGTGTTCTGCACAGGTTTATCCTTGACATGGGAGTCACAGAAGAATGTAACAGACCGCCCCCTCCGCCCCCCCTCCACCCCCGCCCCCAATTATATCGTACGGTTTCAATTACAGTATTTCAAAAGTACACCATTTCTTGCGTCAATCTTTCCTATAATGAATACCCACGTGGCAGGACAGCAACGAAGAACTATTTCAAGTTTCAGCTGGGGCGTCCTTCAAGATTATAAGGAAATCTCAACTGGAGCTTACTTACTCGTTACGGTGAAAAGCGAAGCAGCTGGCCACTGAGAGCACGTGTCTGCGAGTGATGAGCGCCCCGGCACATAATGGAATGAAGCCTTGCGTCGGATGGTCTGAACCTATAGCTGCTAGCCAGGGCCAGGCACCTGGCTGGGACAAAGGGAAAAAGAAAAAATAACTTCACCCAAGGGTAATTATAAGCAATAAGTTGCTCCGTCACCATAGGGGGTTCGAACTGCTGCCTGGTTTAGAAACAAAATACAGTGACTTGACCCCTGAGCCATCATGAGAGGTATAAGTTCATACCGATTCTGCTGTTCATGTCTGTCGAATTCAGGTTTTTGTACATTGAATCGATATCAAAAGCCATCTTACCTGACAATTATAACTGACTGGTAAGTTTATAACATGTGGTTAATTACGAATTTTTGCCACATGTATCGTGACATTTATTTCATTAGGCCACAAAATTTAACTTAACATCCAGTTCGCTAATCTTTGGGAATAACTTACACCCAAGGGGACCGTTAGCTCTATTGCTAATTGCCTGAGAGAAAGATCATCTCTTACACAGATGTCAACAAAGTGATCTCTATAAATCTAACCTGATTGATGGTGCTTTTACGAGGAGGCACTCCACACTCAGCCTCTTTTGGAAGAGTCACGGGCGATGGGAATTCAGAGGCTGCTGCTGTAGGTCCAGGATTTTCGACGATGGGACAGCATAGCCATGGATCGGGTGGATCATACCTGTAATGGGGAAAGTCAGAATTATGCCCTCTGCATAGAAGGTTCCTTATTACAAGTAAGCAGTGATGAGGTTTAACATTACTTAAAGTCTTTCCATAGCTTTATGGTAACGCATCAGTTGCACGTACCAAGTATCTCAAGCTGTTTCTTATACTTTCTTTTCCAGGATGTAATATCGTACTGTGAGAAGACATGAAGGAATCACTGGAAAAAACATTACATTGCTTCTTAGGACTATTCCTCATAGATCATCAGAACTTCACTTCATCTGAGTCTAGCTTGCAGCGTTGTAAAGATGGAAGACTTTTTTATGATCATAAGACAGCCTATGTGAGAAAAGTGGAAAAATCGTGAAGTTCAGAAGGCGACTAGAGCATAGGACTGCAGGCCTATATGTTTTGCTGATGCAATCAAAAACCAAATATTACATACATACATATATAAATACATACATATATATATATATACTTATATATATATTACATACACAGAAACACACACATATATATACAGTATATGTGTGTGCGTGTGTGTAAGTATAATAGAGAGAGAGATGACATGTACAATTAATTTTCAGTTGGAGAGAAGAGCCAATGACTGTCATCATTCAAGTTAATCGTGAAGACCACAGCACTATGTAAATGACCCTGTAAGGTCTTATATGCTTCAATAACGAACTGCGGAAGCTCCTTACCGGCAGATTCGTTGTCTCAGGAATTCCACGCTCTCCGGTTCCTCCCTGCCCGCGTTGATGTGCTCCTTGTAAGGAGGGCAGGAAGTCCACGGGACACACGATCCTACAACATGACAGATAAACGGTTGAAGAAAATGAGCAGAGGGTGTTAATCTCCCCATATTGCACTCATGACATTGCGGGAAATTGGATCTACTAGAGTTTAAGGAAGCGACAATACAAGTAACTACTTGATTTTGTGGGGTTTCATGGTCGAGTCTCCGGCCGGCTGATGAAGAATTAGAGGAATTTATTTCTGGTAATAGAAATTCATCTCTCGCTATCATGTGGTTCGGATTCCACAATAAACTGTAGGTCCCGTTGCTAGGTAACCAACTGGTTCTTAGCCATGTAAAATAAGTCTAATCCTTCGGGCCAGCCTTAGGAGAGCTGTTAATCAGCTCAGTGGTCTGGTAAAACTAAGATATACTTAACTTTGTGGGGTTTCATTTGATCAAGTGACCTTATGCTATCACGCGCTCTTTCTCGTATAGAAACGCTGAAGTAAGACGCTTGCGTGCATGCGTACTGTTGGGTAAATTATAATACTGTAAATTTTAATTTTACAATTACACACGTATCAGTTGATTGAAAATCTATGAACGCTTAAAACGGGTGAAGCCACAAGAAGTGTTTAAAAGGAAATGACAGAGCCAAGTGTTTTCGAGTATTTTACACATCCTCTGGACACAGAGTGCCCTTGTGGGCTGTAGATGTGTGAAATACACGAAAGTACTTTGTACTCCTTGAGTACCTTTTAAATGTTTTTTGTGGCTTCTACTGCTATTTTGATCTACGAAAAAAAAAACATTTACTGCATGTCACTGTTACAGCCTAACTAGTATAATTGGTCTTGAGTAATTGGTTTTTGTTCATCCTGCCTGTTTACAAAAGTGAAATCATCCCATATACTTTTATCCTATATCCTTGAATGGCCATCAAGCTTAAAGAGAACTCGGCAGGTATTGGATCCACGGATGGGTGAATGTTTGAGTTATTTACTCAGATCACCACAATGTTATGATTAGCATCACAGTTCTTTATCAATTAAATTTCCACTTGCTGCTAAGTTCCTCATTGGACGGGTTGGTATCGTTCTCGGCTAGCATTCTGCTGGGCCAGCATTCGATTCTCCGACCGGCCAATGAAGAATTAGAGAAATTTATTTCTGGTTACAGAAATTCATCTCTCGTTATAATGTGGTTCGGATTCTACAATAAGCTGTAGGTTCCGTTGCTAGGTAACCAATTGGTTCTTAGCCACGTAAAATAAATCTAGTCCTTCGGGCCAGCCCTAGGAGAGCTGTTAATCAGCTCAGTGGTCTGGTTAAACTCAGGTATACTTTTCACTTGCTGCTGAAACCCTTCAGTCATTCTCGGTGGTTTAACTCTAACTTTGATATTCATATAACCACCGGAATGGTATAATACCACAAACTTGGCACCAATGCTTCCAGGAGGTAAAGCACACTGAATACACAAGCTTCCAAAAGTTACTTCCAAAAGTTAGTTATCTAAACTGATCATTCCATTTATTTTTAAACTTAATCATTTTTTTAAAATTCAGTATAAAATAAATGTAACGGTAAATGTACCAAAAGTTTAATCTATGCATACTAACTTTCATTTACATTCTATTTTATAATTCCTTTCAACTTCGACAAAAATACTTTATTAACTTTTTTCCAAGATGATAATAAGCACTTAATCTGATACGAGAAATAAGGAAAAAAGTTTCAGCATATATGATCATCATAATTTGGAAATCAATAATTGCTAAGTCTACTCTGACAAAGCTTGAGAGCAAAAATCTTCAAAACTAATCTGCGAAATCAGTTTTATCCCCAAAAAGAAAAATAATCAAAATGAAATATCACTAACCTTGATCTCCTGAGGGTAGGGTGCAAGACTCGGGATCTGTCCGTTAGGAAAGCCAGAGTAAGCGATGAATCAGTTGTTGAAAAAGTAAAGGATAACATTAGTTGATCAACCAACAGCTGACGTACATAGACTTAAAACTAACTCCAATTTCTGGATGCAACTACTAAAGTACTAGTACGTGATCACTCTCATACTTTTTGATTACAAAACAAATTGAATGTTAAAAGGAGTGAATTTCCTCATTTAGTTTGGTTAGCAGACATCCATGTAAAACTAGATTCTTTTATCCTTCTGTTGTAATTTTATATTTCAGCGAATCTTGCCATCTCACACTGATCAGGTTCCGCTCCTTTCACAGGAATCTAGAAATTTAATTTCTTTAATATTAGGAGCCATAATACAAGGTAAAAATGATTTAAAAATCAAGATTTTTGTGGCGATCCCAGATTGAACTTACTTTAAAGTTAAGATTCTATCGGCGAAATTAAACTGAACTACTTTCAAAATTAAGATTTTATGGGTGAAATTATCTTCAACATATTTTAAAGTTAAGATATAGGAGTGAAACTATATTGAACTTACTTTAAAGTTACGATTTGAATGGTGAAACATCCAACTTACTTTCAAGATTATAGGGCTGAAACTACATTAAACTTGGTGAAACCACGCTAAACTTATTTTAAAACTTAGTATTTTATGGGTGAAACTATCGAACTTACTTCAGTTAAGAATTTAGTGGTGAACTGCATAAAACTATTTTAAATTTAAACCTTAAATGGTAAAACGGGATCAAGCTTAATGTAATTATTAAAGGGTTGAAACTGCACTGAACTTTAAAGTTAGGAGCTTAAGAGATGAACCTGCACTGAGCTTAAAAGTTAAGATTTTAGAGACAGAACTCTGCTGAACTTACTTTGAGCTATGACAGATACCCAAAGGCAAATAATTGCCCCAAAACTCTTCATTCTCCCTTTTCCAGTAGTTCTCTGGTGCGGAATATCTTGAGAAGAAAAAAAAAAAAGAAAATCAGAAAAACCTTTCACAGAAAATCTGAGCGATCACTCTTTAATTTTGGTTTAAAGTAATCCAACAAAAGCGTGAGTAATTTTAATTGCACAAGACATAACAGCCTACCATCGTGCTTTTGTAGGTAGTGCTGGTTGTCAGAAGATATCCACCTACAAAAGGTGTCACTGATGGCTAGGAGGTTCCTACGAATGGTGTTACAGGTGGTTGAGATGGCCTTCAAATGGCATATATTGTAACATTAAAACCACTGGCAGAAACCAAGAAATCTGACTGATATATTACTGTAGAAACTGTAAATTTTCACTTTAAAGTTTAATCGCATTCTAGAGCCCAAAATACGATTCTCCTGTTTTAATGTGTGCTTTGAACATTTCTGATGTACGTGTTGTTAGCATGTAAGTAATTTTAAAGATGCTAGACCCTGGCGTTCATGTTGTTAATATGTAAGTAGTTTTAAAGGTGCTGGACCCTGACGTTCATGTAGTTAGTATGTAAGTAGTTTTAAAGATGCTCGATCCTGCGCCTTTATCATACAGTTATGGAGACCACATTGGAAAAGAATGCTTTTGGGTGGGGGTGGGGTGGAAAAAACAATGTAAGTGAAACACAGGGATGCATTGAACCTAACCTAACCTAAGGCTCCATCCTAGGGCATTGCAAAAGTTAAGTATACCTTAGTTTAACCAGACCACTGAGCTGATTAACAGCTCTCCTAGGGCTGCCCCGAAGGATTAGATTTATTTTACGTGGCTAAGAACCAATTGGTTACCTAGCAACGGGACCTACAGCTTATTGTGGAATCCGAACCGCATTATAGCGAGAAATGAATTTTTATCACCAGAAACAAATTCCTCTAATTCTTCATTGGCTGGCTAGAGACTCGAACTCGGGCCTAGCAGAGTGCTAGCCGACAACTCTACCGACTCATCCAACGAGGAACTAGGGCATTGCGAATTAAAACAGGGTTGTGACCTAACCTAACCACATCTAACCTAATTTAATCTTGGGCACTAGGTACTAACCTTCATCTAACCCCTTAGATGCGAACCTAACCTAACTCATAGCAATGCAAGTCAAAATGGCAGGGTTCTGATCTAATCTAATCACACCTAACCTAACCTAAGACGCCGGGTCCTTACCCAGCCACTTTCAGAAACATATAATAATGACGCCCGAAATACAGATATAATGAGAAAAATCAAAGCCAATATATTTCAAATAAAACCACAAATAAATCAATAGCTACCATACAAAAAACGTATATCTTAAAGTCAGATTTTAACCATTCCCTCACTTCTTCAGGCAGAGACCATTAATTGTCTTTAATGGGATCAAACATATAGACTTAACACATAGGTTTACCTCACAACTTTTCTGTACTCCTTCGACCTTACTTCTGAGTTCCTTTCCGGCTGACTCCGCATACCCTTACAGTAGTCATGATCCTATTCCTTCATCTCGCACATCAAACCTCTATTATCCTTGTCATGCATCATCAACCAGGTATGGCAAGATCCAAGAGCAAGCATAATCTAAATGAACACGGTGAGACGACACAGTGTAATAATGAAAAGCAAGGAAAAAAATCTAAGGATGCCGTAGATGCGTATGGTAAGAAATGACCTGTGGAGGCTTCGTTATCGATATCCCAGCAAGTGAAATTTATGTTTAGACAGGCGCGAGCAACGCGTTAAAAATACCAATAAAATGGGGCGAAGATAGGCTAGCACTTATATCACTCACTAGGCCCACAAAAGTCTGTTTTAACCTAAGAAACCGCACCCGCCCCCTTATATAAAGTGCTGTATCAAAAGGAAATGAGCAACGGTCATCATTTGTAAACGTGAAAAGAGCAGTTTTAACAAAAATGTTTAACGACTGTTCTACAGCGATAATGGTTTCAATGATTGTATAAAATATGACTAAAATCTTCGAGGTCAAATTAAATGCGTGTAATGTTGAGAAAACAAATAGGTAGTATTTAGTATATAATTTATTACATAACAGTACTATATACTTGGTATGGATTGTTTAACTGAAAAACACTTATCTTCCAACGAATATTTTAACATATAATTAGCAGTACATTGTTTAGTGCTTGTTTGCCTTTTTTAGGCAGACGATCAATGAAGTAGATATTATAATGTATCAACATAAATATTCAGTTATAACTCGCCAAAAGAGCAAAGCTTTTTTGTATACCTAAATGGGAAAAAACGTAGAAATAATTAGTCCCGTTGAGTATATTAATATATAATATAACTGTGTGTAGAAGACTTAGAATCTACAGTAATGCGCTTACGAATGAAAATAATGTAAATCTAAGTCCTGGCTGTTATACCCTTAACCCCAGTATACACCAGATGGCCGAAGGAGATTCAAGAAAGAAATTAAAGATTATCCACAATTCTCGTTGATGTCCTTGGCACTTCTATTTGCTTTTCCGGAATTGCTGTTCCTCCTCTAAAGGCCCACCTCAAATGCAATGACTTTGGTGTGTCTCAAGTGGTTTTATACCCCATTAATCAATATGTACACACACACACGTACACTGTACTGTATATATATATATATATATATATATATATATATATATATATATATACATATACTGTACATATATACTGTACATATATATATATATATATATATATATATATATATATATATATATATATATATATATATATATATATATATATATAAACTGCAGTATTAAAAAATCTACAAAGCAGTTCACAATTACCGATGAGCAGATTCACGAAACCTTTGTGCCATATCATGTCCAGATCTCTAGCCTTTTCTGTGCAAATAAGATCCTAAGGAGACTTTCAGTTGTCGCAGAAGCTGCAGTTGGGTCTGACAAGATCGTCTGCATTTTTCCTCAACTCTTCACTTTCACACACTTAATTCCTTCCTAATTCCTGCTACCGACCTCCTCCCTTACAACCTTCCCCCACCCCGCCCTCACACAGGATAGCACCTGGTTCTATTCTATCCAAAACAAACTCAAACTGAGGTCACTAAGTATAACATGCATTTCCCACTAGGAGATTATCGTAAAGGAGAAGAGTCACACATGAGATGAAAGCCGGCTGGTGCTTCTCTGAAAGAATAAGCATCCCCTCGCACCCCCTCCCCCGAAATCCGAACCCTTCCTCTCCCCACCCTCACAAATCAAAACAACGTTACCGTAACTATTATGCACGTAACTTCTTGATTTCCTTGTACATTGTTTAATGTATTCGTGGCTCGGCTCCACTACAATTTCCAGCGCTTTCCTAAAAGTTGGCTCGGTGATCTAAGGTCATCTTCGTACCGCAATAAATTTGCTTTTCTTTATTAACTCTTTTTAAAAAAATAATTTAGGAATCCAGTATTTCCATTGGTCAATAAACTCAAACAATTTTCTTCTTCATCTCATCCTTTTTTTTTTTTTTTAAGAAACACCATCGTCTTACGGCGAGAATATAATGCCATACCTTGAGAATGGTTGCAGACTTAGTGGCGCACTCGGTATCTTCCACACAACGCCAGAGTCCTGACAGGACGCTCTGTGGGCAGCGGAGAAAGACGTAACATCAATAGGAAGCCCTCCTGCCTCCAGGTAGGTGTTACCTATTCGGGATTTTCTGGGTAGCGAGGTACCATAATTTGGCAACCGTTCTTTCTGAGAAGTTGCGTAGAGCCTCTTCTGAGAATAACTGTGAACCTGAATGATTCCTTTAACGTACATACAAACATGCATATATATATATATATATATATATATATATATATATATATATATATATATATATATATATATATATATATATATATATATATATATATATATGTGTGTGTGTGTGTGTGTGTGTGTGTGTGTGTGTGTGTGAGAGAGAGAGAGAGAGAGAGAGAGAGAGAGAGAGAGAGAGAGAGAATATATTCATTAAGGTCTAGTTACTATATATAATTAATAGTCAATTTATATATATATATATATATATATATATATATATATATATGTAAAGCAATAAATATCTTAACCTCACCCATGCTGAATATCTAGCCCACCCTGTCAGCCTATCATCCAGCCAACCCAACCAATCCAACCCACGAACCAATTAGTAGTATCTGATCCCACATAAAGGAATCAGGCAATGACAAACATTGCTTAAACGTTTCACTGCAGGTTTAAGATAGACCAAGGACCCGATCTGGGTCTTTCTAGACCGTGGGCCACCACTCACTCCATGACCCTCTCTCGTGCTTAGGTCTTGCCTTGGGCCACCAGGCCACACCTCAAAACATAGAGCCAGCTTCCCATGTACGTTCAGTCTAGTGACTCTAGTTGTTTACAGCTCAAAGAGCAAGTATGAATCCAGAGTTATTCAGAACATACGTCTTGTACGACAAGGCAACGCCTCTTGCGTGGCCTTGCCCAAGCATGGTTTGCAAAAGTATATTCTAGAGATAAATCCATGAGATTCTGACTGCATCCTGGAGAATCAGAAAACTTGTGCAGCATACGAGACATTATTTTTGACGCTAGTTTACAAAACGACTTCAGAACTATATTCAAAACTTTGTGTTACACGACGTATGTATGAAAAATAGTTTTCATTAACCGAAATGTTTACAAGACGGTTGTCATTGTTGTTTTTAGAATCGACACAACGTGTGGGTAAGTCCCCCGAAAAACACCTTCCTGAAATTAGGAATCCCAAGGTTATGATATCATCAGTTACTTATATACATTTGACTGTTTCTTACCTAGACCTTACTTCATCTCTCTTTGAATTTTTGCTAAACAGAATCAAGTCCACCATAAGAAGACTTCATTTAATAGCCAGTCCCATGATTATATATATATATATATATATATATTATATATATATATATATATATATATATATATATATATATATATATATATATATATATATATATATATATATATATGTGTGTGTGTGTGTGTGTGTGTGTGCATTTCTGTTCGCTATTCGTTGCCTGCCAATATATGTACGTAAGTAAAAGGTCTTAAACTTACACCTCTTTTTCATGGTTATGTTTCAATTTGACTAATTAAAGTACCCGCGTAACCTATAGAAAATACCCACCAAACACTGGCATTCTCGCTCTGCTTCTGTGTTTCTTAATTATAGTATATTCTTATCCTCGTTTCCCCCCTCTATTCCTCCAGGCATTGGCTAGGAAAGGAAACTGAGCTGCCATTCCCGTCGGCCTCCGCTTTGGCGAGAATATTCCATCTGGGCCAAAATTTCTAATGAAATTATGCAATGGCTATTGTTAATATTACTACGCTTAATTATCATCCACTTCGATTTAATTAATAGAATATCGTTATCGAATTCATCTAAATTTTTTTACACTCGTAAGCTGTGTTATCGTGTTTTATTTTTATTTGCTTAAGCTTTCAAGGTCAATACCCTTTCGAAGTACTCTATAAGAGTACGCAAATGTTACCAGTAACGAGACTCATACGACAGCGCAGGGGAATCCCATCATAGAATTCTAGGTTTTCCGTTTTCGCTGGGGAATACCCAGATCAAAGACAGTAGAATGTGAAGGTCGGTTATTCCCTTGAAAAACATCAAGGTGCGTTTTACTTTCTTTGTTTGATAATAGAAGGCATAACTTAGTCTTTAAAGCATACCTAAAGTCTTTTTCTAATAATATTTGCTGGGGAAAATGGTGGCGAGGCAGATCATTAATAAAACGTACCAAAGAATCAGGTAACGACACAAGAGAATCCTGTGAACGTATAAGAGCTGTCTGCGCGGGCTGTGTTTTACGAGGTGCCAAACTTCTAATTTTCTGAAGTACGATACTTTGAAAACACGTGGATACATTCAGCTTTGGAATTAGTAGAAGCCACTATGTGCAAATGAACGAAGTAACAACCAGAATATAAACAGGAAATGAATCATGTAAGTGTTTCGAAAGGGGGCTGTTATCGAATTAAGAAAACGAATGGCAACATCGTGCTAGGGGGAAACCAAAGGTCTGGCCAACTGGCTGGATGCAGACTTCCCAGTGTAGCTCCTCAGCCGATTTCTAAGATACAGGTGCGTCAGCTAATAAAAAAAAGTGAAGGTGAGGTGAAGATGCTCCTCTAGCAGTCGATGTCAGTTTTGTATAGTTTTTGCCATAATGAGAGGATCAGATGTTTGAAAATTCATTGTCAGGGGTTGGCTGCGCTTCTCAAAATTAATACGTCACAGTAGCCCGGGATCTAATCAGTTAGTTTATATAGGCCTATATATATATATATATATATATATATATATATATATATATATATATATATATATATATATATATATATATATATATATATATATATATGTATATATATATATATATATATATATATATATATATATTGAAAATACAGTGAAAGAAGTATTATCTAAAAGATGTTTTTGCGATTCTTTTGACATGCAGAAGCCCAAATCGACAATTTGTGAACTGATCCACTCGAAAAAATACAGAACTACATGAAGTACGACGATTACAGGTGATTCTATTATTCAAAGCCATTTCCTTCCTCCTGTCCTTGGAAGTGTTAACGAACCAGATCTGACTCCCAGTGATTTTACTGCCTGAAGATGGAGCGGTTGGTCGGCCTTGCGGTGTTCCTGCCCTTAGCGTGCTCGCAGAGTAAGTGATGATTTGAGTTCTATTTTTTGTTTTTATTTGAATACCCTACTGTGAATTTGCATTCCGTTTCATTTCTATTTCTGTCAGTAAGCTGTTTTATTTGAAATAGAATATATTCACTTGTAATGGAATTTTTTACAACAATCTGTTCATCGTAGTGGGGTGCATTTAGATAGGTAATTACTACAACATTCACCCTCGAATTGCCCTATAGATAAGAAAAATTATAAGAAAAATTAACAGATGAATGTCCAGTCTCATGACCACTACACAAGTATGTAATATCTATCTATCTATCTATCTATCTATCTATATATATGAATATATATACATATATATATATATATATATATATATATATATATGTGTGTGTGTGTATTATTGCGTATATATTGGTAATACATATATTCATATATTCATATATATATATATATATATATATATATATGTGTGTGTGTGTATATATAAACATTTATATGTATATATTTATACAATACATATATACATATAAATATATATATATGTATATGTATATATAAATATAAATATATAAACATATATATATATATATATATATGTGTGTGTGTGTGTGTGTGTGTGTGTGTGTGTGTGTGTACAGGGATCAACGAGAAACGAAATTGCCAAACAGTCAACTAACAACAGCTGAATCATGGACGAGATTCCCATGATAAGCTTTTTGTGTCACAACAGTCTCTTTCCCCTGATGACAGCAGGTTTTTATTTTTAGAGAGAGAGAGAGAGAGAGAGAGAGAGAGAGAGAGAGAGAGAGAGAGAGAGAGAGAGAGAGAGAGAGCGCAAATTGACTTAGTGAGACTCTTTGAAAATATAAATAAACTCTTGGTGACCATTGTCAAGTTAAAGAAGTTGATTGCAAGAGATAAAACAGTCAGGAAATATTGGTTACAAGAAGTTTGGATTCAGGTCAGGAACAACAAAAAAGCGTACATTACGAACTATGGCAAGGTGTGCTCCGGAGAGTAATGATAATAAAACATTGATTTATGAGCCATACCGTATACAGTTTCGTAGAACTCGAAAGTAAGGTATGCGTAGAAAGACGTAGATGATTTAGCAATATTTGTACTTGCGACAACGCACGGCACAGAATGACACTTCTATGGAAGGTGTTGACAGAGTTGGTCAATGAAGATGATTTTAGCGTTAAGTGTTGCTTCTTGAAACGAAGGGATCGATTCAGAGTTGTGGCAGACTCGGAAATTTGTATTGGTGTAGAAGAAGTGGAGATATTGCTGAAAAAATGGCTAGATTAAACAAGTAAAAATGCTCCGAAGTTTCTTCGGCGCAAGCGAGTTTTCTGTACGGCCGCTACAGCGTATAATCAAAGCCATCGAAAATAGATCTGGCTTTCGGTGGTCCCGGTATAATGCTGTATGAAACTTTAACACAACCTGTGGTGGCCTACCTTATATCGTTGCCAAAAGCACGATTATGGCTAACTTTAATCTTAAATAAAATAAAAACTACTGAGGCTAGAGGGCTTCAATTTGGTATGTTTGATGATTGGAGGGTGGATGATCAACATACCAACTTGCAGCCCTCTAGCCGCAGAAGTTTTTAAGATCTGAGGGCGGACACAAAAAGTGCGGACGGACAGACAAAGCTGGCACAATAGTTTTCTTTTACAGAAAATTAAAAACAGCATGACTACAGCAAGTTAAAGCCGAAGTAAGAGATGAAAGGGGACCTACAAGTACTATAAATAAATAGACAAGGCGCACTAAACAAATTTGAAAATCAAATAAAAAGCGGGAAGGGAGTCATATAGAAAAGAAATGTATAAACACGAACAGGTAACGAATTTGACGGGCTACAGCTTAAACAAAAATCCACTAAGTCTGATAATGGTGAATAAAGACGAATGTGATTTTGCTAGTCCACATTAGTTTACTCTTTGGGCTGTGAGCATTTATGGCGCCATCAGCAAAAAGTGGTGGACTAAACGTAGGAATGATCTCTTAAATTCCATCATGGTTCTTAGTGCTTACGCATTTCGAATTAACACTCGCTTTATACGGCGTCTACATTTACATTCTGTTAAAGTTCCACAGTGCCGAGCACCGGAATTCCTTCTTCATGCTCACTGCAAAAGTGCGAAGATGTCTTCCTGGCTGCTGGTGGCGCTACGCTCCTCAAGCAAGCACGTCTGCAGGAAGATCGGACCTGAATTATAATTGGAAAGCATTAGTTTTGCTGGTTTAAAAGAGGATTAGGTTGTCTGCCTTCATCAGTTACCTCTCTTGTTTGTTTTTTCCTTTTCGATATGCGTCAAGAACAAAGAAAGCGGTGGAAAATGGGACAATGTGTTGAATAATTCAAAATTCTTACATCTTTTATCTTATTCTGCAAGCAGATTAGGGTGTTCCAAGGAATTAGGTATTAACAGAATGGAATCCAACATAAAATTGAAGTTTCTGTGAGGCAAATTAGTTATGAAAAGTGCAAAGGAAGGAAAGATTAGAGAAGGAAGAAAAATTTCACTGTTTTTGCGAGAACGAAAGAGATGACATGTAAAAGAGAGTAATGAAAAATAACAGTAAAAGAATCTCTTGTGTGGCTAAAGAAGTGAAAATTAGAAGTATCATTAGAGATTTAAAAATGGTTAGTAGTAGTTCTCATTTGTAGATAAAAACAGGTAAAAAATGCGCAGAAGTTACTTCGGCACAATCGAATTTTCTGTAAAGCGTATAATGCTGACTGAATCTCACAGCCACGTCCCATGAAACTCTCAGCCACGGCCCGTTAAACTTTCAGCCACGGCCCGGTGGTGGCCTGTGTTGTTGGCACCTATAGCGGTGCCAGACGCATGATCATGGCTAAATTAACTTTAAATAAAATAGAAACTATTGAGGTTAGAGGGCTGCAATTTGGTATGTTTGATGATTGGAGGGTGGATGATCATCATACCAATTTGCAGCCCTCTAGCCACAGTAGTTTTTAAGATCTGAGGGTGGACAAAATAAGTGCGGACGGACAGACAGAGCCATCTCAATAGTTTTCTTTTACAAAAAACTAAAACCTTGAGCCTTAAAAAAAGATAGCAATGTATGTGGAGCATGAATCTTGTTACTTTTAATGTTTTATGCATTCAATAAATAACAGATATACTTGTATCAGTTTTCCAAGCAGTTGCTATCTCATGCATGATTCTTTTAGATTCTGTACATCTTTCAGATATTTGTCACCTGTAGAAAGATTAAAGAGAATTTATTTCCATAAATATTCCACAGCGACATCCAGTTTTTTCCCATTTTGACCATTCGTTTTCCCCCATTTCAGTCCTTTTCCCAAATGAAGTTCGGATCTTGCTGTCATCAGCAAATTCATCAGCTTCAGTACTTCCTGGATTGCAAGGTTCTTCTCCCAGTCGCACAATACCACCTGCTGTCTCAGTTAAACAAACAGAAGTGATCCAACAAAGTCAGGAAGCACAGTTACCTTCAGCTACTAGAACTCCTGTGACTGATCTGAACCTAACAGTTATTTCGAGTCTAGAACCAATTCCTCCAAGAATTCCAGGGTCGTTTTCAGCCCAACCAGCAACAATAACCCCAACACTCAAGCCAACTCCAGTAGCTTTCACCTCTACTGTCAGTTCATCCCCAGAAGTTCATACAGTTGCAGACGAAGAATCATCACTAACGTCACGTACATCGACTACTACAGAAACACAGCAAGTATTTTCGATACCAGGTAGGGTGGACCAAAGTGGTGCAAGAATTACTCCAAAACCTACTTCTGTGAGCAGAACCGTTCCACCATCCGTTGCTGCATCTGATCTCCCTCACGCAAGTACAAACACAAAAGTACCCCAGGGCTCATTTGTGACGCCACAACCAGTCGGTCTTAACACAGAGTCACTCCCAAATGCAGGGGTTAGGCCCTTCATTCAGTCATCTCAGACTGACGAAGGCTTTCCATCGAGAGTTACGAATTCGCTTGTGACTCCGCCCATATCTGTAACAACTACTACTACTACTATATCCACGTCAACTTCAGCGGTCTCAGAAGAATCAGAAGCTCAGGATAAGCACGATTCCACAGATACCTTTCAGAATACTACACCAGCAATTATTCAGGATCCTTCCTCACCAGCTGGGGACATAGACGACCACCTGGTCATCAGCGTTATGGAGGATACGGATGAACCTTCAAGTACTGGAGTTGATACTAATCCACAGCCCTGCACAACGCCACTAGGTGAAAGGGGTAAGATAATTTTCTATCAAAACTGAAAAAGAAACAAAAACTAAGGAAGCACTGTACCATATAAAATATCTATATGATATTCATATTAAATTTTATCTGTTGTTATTTCAACTAGCACTATCATATACGCACGCGCGCACACACACACACACACACATATATATATGTGTGTGTGTGTATATATATACTGTATATATATAGTATGGGTGAGTATGCATACTATAAAATAAATAAACCTATTGCATGACTTCCCTTGAACTTTACTTCATCTAACTTCGTTTAGGTTCGTTTTTCTCAACACTGTTTTATTACAAGGTCAACTGTCTTTTTTCAGGAAACTGCATTCACCTGACTAGCTGTCAAGGGTACAATCCGTTAACAAACAAGACCGATAGTAGCATCGCTGTCAACTTTCTCAGAGGGCGCGTATGCAGGTAAGAAAGTTGCAATCACTTCAAGGACAAGAAATGAGAAATTAAGATATGGTAGCATATTTCATCCGGAAGAAAGTGCAGACACTATTTCTTTCATCTATTTACCCAGTAGAATTCTGTTCATGTTTCTAGTTTCCCAAGTTCCTATAATATTTCTTTTAACAGGGAGGGCTAGGAGTTGACTTTTTTCGCTCTCTCTTTTATTAGTTATCCCTTAAACTTGGGTAGCTTGTTCAGTCGACCCTCACTTAAAATAAAACCATTTTGACCTGATACTATCTTCCTTCTCTCTTTCTCCCTCCCCTTTCCCAAACAGAACGATACAGAAATGCGATATGGAGAGACTCACAATTACAGCAATTTATTTTGGTATTTTTTAAAAATCCTCAACCATAAACATATTACCAATGACTTCATATTTCACTTTCCTTTTCAGGATTCTGCCAAGATCCTTACTATTCTGCTGCCCGGACGGAGAGCCCATTCTCCCAGTAAGTTTCTAGAGAAAGTTGGAACATCGTAACACCTACACTGTCTCGGTTGGTTGGGCTTTATATCCACTTCAGCAATTTAGCATCACTTAGGGATCATTGTTTCGAAAGGGCCCGTTCTATTATAAGGCCGGCTTAATCTATACCAATAAATCAACATCTGCTTTTGATAACTCGTATCATCTGGTGCTCTAGCATATTTCACAGAGATGGAATGGTACAAGCTGAATATCATTTAGCAGTAAAACGCACAAAGCTTCCACGTCTATTCTCTGGTAGTCATATTTTCGTGATTCTAAATGGCAATGCTCTATAACAATTTACTTGAATACCTGCAGGTTTATTATTAATACGTTACATTCATTAAAAAAAATATGTATTTTATCCTATATTCAACCGGACTATTTGTACCTATGATATAATCAAAATATTTATCATTAAAATTTATTTGTCTACTCTTAAATATAGCTCTGATAAAAGTATCGTGTTTGACATCCACTTCTCAATGAACATAATCTTTGTGTCAAGTCCTCACATATAGTAGAGACATTTACAGAATCTACCCATACAACCTAATATGCTTCTTGTTTTGGAAGGGAGGTTGAACAAGAACCTCAAGGCTTTGGTCCAGCCAGGTTTGGACAGATGAAGAAAATGGTTGGAGGGGAAAAATGCTTGGTGTGATCTGATCTCGAGAAAAGGGGTCCAGCCTCCCCTTGAAAGAAGGAAGGTTATGGAACTCCCCTTGAAAGAAGGAAGGTTATGTAACTCCCCTTGAAAGAAAGAAGGTTATGGAACTCCCCTTGAAAGAAGGAAGGTTATGTAACTCCCCTTGAAAGAAGGAAGGTTATGGAACTCCCCTTGAAAAAAGGAAGGTTATGGAACTCCCCTTGAAAAAGGAAGGTTATGGAACTCCTCTTGAAAAAAGGAAGGTTATGGAACTCCCCTTGAAAAAAAGGAAGGTTATGGAACTCCCCTTGAAAAAAAGGAAGGTTATGTAACTCCCCTTGAAAGAAGGAAGGTTATGGAACTCCCCTTGAATGAAGGAGGGTTATGGAACTCGGAGTGCACGGAATTTGTAAATGTTGGAACAAATCTAATACTCATTTATAGATTGAATTCAGTAAGGAATCATCATTACTCGGGTAAAATGACTGAAGCAACAGTTTCATTCTCATCCTACATAAATATTTGGTTTCAAATCTTGGTAAAGTTCAACCGACATGTTCATTATTTCAAAAAGTCAATGTAAATTATCGTTGGAAAACTTTCTGCTTCCTCTTCTTTTATTTTTCGATATAAGACACAGTAATGATCATATTGCAGGCCATGTATTTATACATTGCGTTTTAAGTGAATATCCGCTATGCTCTCGTATTCTGAAATGTTCATTTGAAAGTATTAAATAGGTAAATTCGTTTCTCTCAGCTTGAGTAACGAACAAGATTAATAAAAGATCAATTTTAAATTTCTGAAAACATGTCACAGAGAATTATTTAACACCTGGAACCATGAAGGAAATTCCCTGAAAAATGTCATACACATCCCACTGGGTACCAGCTGTGAGATTAGTCCTCAGCATAACTTCCCAGTCACAGTTGTATCTTGATTCTACGTAAGCTTGTCGTAACTGTTGTGTAAGTTTCTGAGACTCAGGAGATGGAGCATGGCCTGGCTTGATGCAGTTCTTTGTAATTAGTATTTTGTGAAATGCACAGAAAGGTTATGATAGTTCCTGGTTCTATGATTGGTCATAATCCCATCACTCAATTGACCATTAAGAGCCAGTTTGATCGCAATTAAAAGGAAAAAAGCCATTACACTTGTAGGTAGATATTTATTATCTGGGAGAGTTGAAAGTTTTACCAAGTAAACTTTTCAACTACAACTACACTTAAATATAACGGGGAATGAAGTGATGAAAATATTTACATCAGTGGATGAATGCAAATTATGCTGTACATGAACAACCAAAGAAAAAATCACCACAGCCATCAAAATACGTGAGAAATTAGGTTCCTATTCACCATTTCCCCATCTGCTTTTATTTCAAGAAGTTCGCTCGTCTATCGTTAATGGTGATAATTAAAATTAAGTTCTCTTTCAAGGAATTTAGAAATAATAATTAGCAGATGACTGATCACACTGCCTACTGGGATGGCTGATCTTGGCAACGACGGTGGGGACCCCACGCTCTATGGTGGAATCCTCCAAAATGGCGGTGGTGATGTCCCATTAGCCCATGATGTCCCATTGGCCCGTGGTGTCCCATAGGTCCATGATGCCCCATAGGCCAGTGGTGTCCCATGGGACCGTGATGTCTCCTTGGCCCATGATGAGGACCCATGTGAAAATGTGGTGCATTCCAGTGACCGTGGTGATGCCACATGGGTGTGTGATGGGGCCCACATGGGGGGTGGTGGTGGTGGTGAGGCCCTCCTCCTGGACCGTGATGCCACCGGGGACCGGAAGCCTCCGGGGAGGAGGAAGTTTGGCCACAGAACTTCGGAGTAAACATTCTGGGTTCTGTAGAGTTAGGAGAGGATTAGTAGTAATAAGCCTTAATCTGTACGTTAATGCATCAACGTTCAAATACTCGTTTAAATGGCCGAGAGATCAAAACAGAATTACGACAGACGTAAACAGAAGCAAATGATGGTTGAATCTGCCTGCAGCTGTCATCTTTTTGGTAATTCCTGTTGTTATTGTTGATGCTGACGTGCTCACATACTTATAGTAAAGGAAGTTCGAAAGTGCTTTGAGACTGCTTTGCAAGTTTCAACAGGAAATTATCCCCATGCATGAAAGAAGAAAAAAAAGATCAAAAAGAAGAAAGTTGTATATCTGTGTATAATAACAAAGTCTAAAACGTTTAATGTGTAGCACTAAATGTATGTAATAATTAATAAAACAGTATTCGTGTAGGTGTTGGGGGCAACCATAAACACAAACACTGACGCACACAAATATATATATAATATATATATATATATATATATATATATATATATATATATATATATATATATATATATATATATATATATATATATATATATATATATATATATATATTCCATGTTTACTAAAGGCCTAAGGCTTCAAATATACCATTTTATTTCATATAATGCATTAACATTTACTGACTAGATCTATGTTTTATTTATACACATAATCACACACACATATATATATATATATATATATATATATATATTGCTATATATATGTGTGATTATGTATGTATCCATAAATAAAACATCGATTTAATCAGTAAATGTTAATGCATGATATGAAATAAAACGGTATACTTGAAGCTTTAGGCCTTTAGTAAACAAATGGAACTTAAACTTATTTAAGTATATGTCAAAGGTAAACACGGCACTTGAAAGATAAGGCCAAACTGGCTAGCAACATGGACTCTGACCTTTGTATACATCAACAATAGTTCCCAAAATAAACAGCAAACAAATGTTATTTAATGTTTTCGTAACTATGAATAGACATGGGACCGTTTTGTCCTTATATACAGTTCACTTTAACATTATAGTTATCAACAACAGTGTAAACACACGACTGTGCTACCCCGTTATCAAATGCAGAGTAAGTACATTATCTACATACGTCTGTCCAATTTAAAGTAGTTCATTTTCAATGTTTTCCAACGTAAATGCGTACCTGTAAAATGGTTGTTCGTTTCTATCTGCTATAGTGCCTCTTCGATAATAATGATTGTGTCGTTTGCAAATTGGCGAAATATGTCCGCAATGTCACAAGGAAAACAGCTGCGTCCTCTCTCTCCCTCTTCGTGATTCTAGCTGTGCGGCATAGGTGAGTCTACGGTGAACCGCACCGACCCTCCCGCATTTATATGTTGCCAGGCAAGATTATTTATTGCCAGTCATGTCTCGACCGCTGCTGACGTAATAACGCTGAACGTTTCCTCATTCGCGTCTTTGATTTTCTATGACGGTTGCTATTCATTTTGAAATAGTAACTAACATAAAACAGCCAGGTTTCATTAAGCCCATAGATTTTGTTTAAATAAAGATAATGCCAGATGGTATTCGTTTTAAACTACGTCTTCTACCTGATGCAATATGCTGTGAGACATTACTGATTTAGTATAGGATAATTAAGTTTTCTAAACGTTAAATTTCTTTATATAAATAATATTCCTGTGCCTAACAAATGCTCACACATATAAATACATACATCAATTTATACCATTCTTGTAGAACGCAATCAATAAAAAGCCAGAGTATATGATAACCAGCAACTTTTTTTTGGTCGGTGTGATGACGCATCGCCGGGAGGAACTGACCACAGAGACCGAACATTCTCGATAACCTGTTGACTCAGTCCTTATCAAACAATGTCAATCTGCTCCTGATAGACGACGTCAATTTTGAGACTCGGAGTTTCTGCTTTAACATTATAAACCACACCTTACTAAATTAGATATGATTTTATTAACATCATTTTTTATAAATAAACCTTCGGCCAGCCATAGCGGAAATAAGAATTTTAAGTTTCGTGTTGTTAGTCATTATAATAATAATTATTATAAAATAATAACAATAATAATGAAGATGGCAATAATATAACAATGTGACATCACTAGTGCTAAATCAGCCTAAAACATTAGTTTCAGGAAATGCAATAAGAACAGTTTAGTTACAGATATGTGCTTAATTATGTGTACTTGAGCTTATTTTCATTATGTATGTAATATATATATGGGGAAGGTGGGGTAAAACGGCACACTTAAGGTTTGAGTCAAATTTCTAAAAACCCTTTGCAATATATATAAAGACAGTTATTTTTTCTCATCTTTATTCATCAATAAACAAAATAAACTCTCTTTGGAAGGTATAGTTTTCATACTTTACCCAAGAAAATTGACAAAAGAAAATAGACCCAGGTGGGCCATTATGTACAACGGTTAGGGCAAAATGGCCCGGGCATATAGGGGCAAAATGGTTCCTCATGAGTAAACACTTGTTAACACATCAAAATCTGTTTTCACATAGAAATGTACCAGTAAATGTACTCAATAGGAAACTGAAATGAATTCAGCATACAACTTAAAATTGTTAAGTTTTCATAACTAGAAAGTAACTGATCTTTGGCTACATATCACTGAAAATAATGATTTCTTATCATACTACTTAGCAATGATAAGTAACGTTAACGTTGGCTTGCATGACAAGCCTACCTAAAAAGAAAGGGAAAAACAAACATTTAACAATGTGGTCAGCTTAAGTTGGAACTTCAAACTGAATTCGATAGGCCTAAACCAGTTGCCTCTATATATATATATAGTATATATATATATATATATATATATATATATATATATATATATATATATATATATATATGTGTGTGTGTGTATACTGTATTTACTTACAAGCTAATACATTTTGTTGATATTTGTGACTAGAAATTTAACTGAATAAATAAATACAATAAAGTGAAAAATTATTGTGCTAGACTTAATTAGAGCCAGCAAAGGGAAAGCCTAACTTTACGAAGAAAGAATAAATATAGAAAGTCTGCAAGAAAACAAATAATTTTTTAAAATTAACATTATAGGATATAGTAAATCCCAGAAGCTATAGGCCTATTTTGAGAATAATCATTAATATAAATGTGAAATATTTGCCCGTATTGTGTCAGAAGGTAAAACAGACCACCTTAGGGCAAGATGGACCGATGTGCCATTTTACCCCAGGCACAAAAGTGCCGTTTTGCCCCCATGGCAATAAATATGTTGACAACCACCTCACCACACTACAGGGGCTGGAAGTGCAGTGTTCTCTAGTCGGCCTCATTCACAAGATAATATTAAAGCAATGCGCAAAAGTGCATTGAATCATAAGTCACGGTATTCCTACAAACACGATTTTAGCCGACCCTTACCAGTAGATCAGGTGGTGTTGAAAATTTCAGGGGAATTTTCCACAGAAACAAAACCTACCTTTCAAACAGCATGTATGTTACAGCTGACTGAGGAACCAAAGATTTAGTACATACACTTCCCATGAGGTGGCAGCACCAAGAAACAAAGAAAACGGCTTGGGTCCATACTACCCACATGCGCCGTTTTGCCCCACCTTCCCCCTATATGTACAGTATACTGTATATATATACAGTATATACAGAAAAAAATATGAGATTCATTATAAATAAGAAGTATCGCCCGAAAATAAATGCTACAGTTAAAATATTGGTCTGAAGATTCAGTGATCGGCGTTTCAAATCCCAAGAAGGATTTTATTGTATGGATTTATTACCTTTTCTCCCTTGACGATCCACACAAATTCTTTACAACCTCCTTCAGGTATTAACCCGGTATGTATCCACTTCCTCCGAGGTGCTAGTACTAAACATGGCGGAAGCTCAATGGGGCGCCATGTTTAGTACTAGAACCTCAGGGATAAAAGTATTATATACACATATTTCTACACTGTTTGGTCGACAAAATATATTAATAAACGATATCTTTGATCCCCTAGGGGCTAGTACTAAACACGGCGTCCCATTGAGTATACCCTGGACTTTGACGAAGGTGGATACATACCGGTTTAATACTCATCCTTCAGTTCCCGTACGTAAGCTTTCTCCGGAAACCAAATTATTTTTACTTCTGTGTCTCGTCTCAGCAACTGTGCTGTAAACATTTATAGACCGATTATGGTGTTATAAAATGACCATGAGAGTTGGTGGTTTATTGCCTTTATCAGTGTGGTGATAGTTGTTGAATCACTCTTGACTGAAGTTTAGTTAATGTTCTTATCCGTGTATACTGGAGTGCGATTAAGTTGAGCAAATTTTGTTTCGTATCACTCTGATATAGGTTTTCTATCTATCTATCTATCTATCTATCTATCTATCTATCTATATGCATATGTATATGCACGCGTGTGTTGTGTATTAAGTTTTACACATACGTTACCTTTCTGAACTCACAAATATAGCTTAATATCGAGTTCACCATACTTTTGGCGCAACTTAAACCGAGGGAGAAATTATAATTGATAAGCGCATCTGCCCAGGCCAAGACTCGAACTCACTCAGTTTAGATACGGTGTTAGACCGAATCCTGGGCGGGGTAGACGTACTTACAGTATGTCATAATTCCACTCGGGTTTAAGTTATTATCAAGGTATAGTAAAATCGATATTAAGTGATACGTACAGTATGTCATAATTCCACACACACATTACACATACAAAATCATATTACACACACACACACACACACACACATATACACACACACATATATATATATATATATATATATATATATATATATATGTGTGTGTGTGTGTGTATGTGTATAGTTTGTTTGATTACATATTTGCATAAATAAGTTTGCATATATATATATTTATATAATATAATATATATATATATATATATATATATATATATATATATATATATATATATATATAAATATATATATATATATATATATATATATATATATATATATATATATATATATATATATATATATATATATGTTTGTTCATGCATCGCAAGTGTCTATTACATATTGACTCAAAAGAACTAAATCATTAAATCACGTTTCCATGACCAGCCTCCAACATAAGATACATATGTATTTTTGTGATCCCGTACACCAACAATTGTAAAAATAATAAAAATAAATAGATAAATACATCACAATAATTAGTCTCAACGCGTGATCGCCTGACAGAATATTGCATCAGGGGGAAAACCCTTCCTTCTATAGGAGGAAAAGAAGTGCGAGCATTGTACGAAAGCCAGTGAGAATGGCAGATGAGAAAGCTAGAAATTCAAGTTGATGATTCATACGGTCTTGGGTCTGAAATTTCAGCTCCAACACGTTTCAGGGCTGGAAAACGGTTCACAAAGTTTATAAACAAGTCACGGACACATATAACTAAGATATTCGTGGATTAGAAAAAGACGAAATAGGAAAAAAATAATGGATAGATTAAGAGAAATTGGGTATTTGCTCAAACAACCAAGATTACACTTGAGATACATTTCCTTGTTACCGCGCAGAGGTTAAGGCTATGTTTCCGTGACTTACACTTGAAGAGTGAAAGATCGTCCTGTTACGTAATCAGACATTCTTCTCATATTTCAACTCCTAGTTCACTGACATCGACCTCCTGTTACGCAAACTTGGAATCCCTTCGTCGGCACTCGAGGGCTGAACGTCGGAATGATGGACCGCTTTCTCCCGAAACTTTGAAGGTCCACAAAGTATTTTCTCAGAGTACTACATACTTATACGATAAAGAGGCAAAAACGAAGCAGGTGTGAGTTTTTTAATGCTTCGTTCTCCGGCTGAACGTATTACAGTTAGACGGTGCTCGGAACAATTAGCTGTGACTGAATGACTAGATTTTTAAACATATCTCTCAGCTGCGGCCCATGAAACTCTCAGCCACAGCCCGGTGGTGGCCTGTGTTGCTGGCATCTATAGCGGTGCTATACGCACGTTCATGGCTAACTTTAACCTTAAATAAAATAAAAACTATCGAGGCTAGAGGGCTGCAATTTGCTATGTTTGATGATCGGAGGGTGGATGATCAACATACCAATTTGCAGCCCTCTAGCCTCAGTAGTTTTTAAGATCTGAGGGCGGACAGAAAAAGTGAGGACGGACAGACAAAGAACGTTGAAAAGGGACCTTTAGACTGATAATGTGTGAGATAGTAATTTAACAGTGAAGAAAAATTCTAGATCTCTACTCACATAGTAATTCTCCTTCAAACGTTAGCAAAATATTATGATGAAATTATTTAATTAAGTCCCGTATATATGCTTACAACACAACTCTCCTTCATTTGTTGATAAGAAAACACAATGAGAAAATGACTCGGACTTCCTATGTCTCAGTTCCGCTTTCTTCCTTCACCGAGCGGAAACTACAATAGTGGAATGACCTAGATCGCATTCAGTTACACCAGCAAGTCTACCTCTTATTATATTGAGCATAAAATGTAACAATAACTCAGTTCTCTTCTTATTCTACTCTAGGTCTACTTTACATAATGAGAGGAAAAGTGTAACGGTAAATTTTAGATCTCGGCTCACATCTTAATTCTCCTCATATCAGAAAATTTATTAATAAAATTATTAAAAAATCCCCTACTCATTTTTTAAGTCTTCTTCTTATGATAGATGAAAAATATATTAATAAAATGTTTATAACTCTCAGTTCAAATAAAAAATATCTTAATTATGAGATGAAGTGATGGTAAAACGCCTTATATTTACTCAGTTGCGGAGAAAAATGTAATAAGATATTTAAATTTCTTCGACTCGCAGCTTTGGTCTCCTTACACTGCAGTGAAAGGAAAATGTAACTATAAATTGGCTTACTCACTCCATCCTAAGTTAATAATTAATGTTGAGAGAAAAATATGGTAACAAGATCATATCTCAGCTGATGTCGCAGGTCTCTGTCATATGATTCAGAGCTTCTCTGCTTAATTGCCGAGACGAGTGCCATTCTCATCTGTATGCATACTTACACGCTTCTGTATAATCATACATGAGAGGTAATTCCCAGTCAGTGCAAGACAGATACACAACATGACTCTGATAGAATAACTGGCAGTAGTTTTACCAACCAGAATCTGCTTGCATGTCTGATGCAGTGAAACTATTCTTTGCCAAAGTTACGAGCCTAATCAGTCATCTGCTGCATATGCTTAGTAATGGAATATAAGTGATTATATCCTTTCCCAAAGTTACAAGCCTAATAACTCATCTGCTGTATATGCTTAGTGATGGAATATAGCCGATTATATTCTTTCCCAAAGTTGCGAGCCTAATAACTCATCTGCTGTATATGTTTAGTAAGGGAATATAAGAGATTATATTCTTTCCCAAAGTTGCGAGCCTAATAACTCATCTGCTGCATATGCTTAGTAATAAAATATAAGAGATTCTAGTCTTTCCCAAAGTTGCGAGCTAATAACTCATCTGCTGTAAATGCTTAGTAAGGGAATATAACAGATTATATTCTTTGCCAAAGTTGCGAGCCTTATAACTCATTTGCTATATATGCTTAGTAAGGGAATATAAGAGATTATATTCTTTCCCAAAGTTGCAGGCCTTATAACTCGTCTGCTATATATGCTTAGTAAGGGAATATAAGAGATTATATTCTTTGCCAAAGTTGCGAGCCTTATAACTCATCTGCTATATATGCTTAGTAAGGGAATATAAGAGATTATATTCTTTGCCAAAGTTGCGAGCCTATAACTCATCTGCTGTATATGCTTAGTAAGGGGATATAATAGATTATATTCTTTACCAAAGTTGCTGAGCCTTATAACTCATCTGCTATATATGTAAGGGAATATAATAGATTATATTCTTTCCCAAAGTTGCGAGCTAATAACTCATCTGCTGTATATGCTTAGTAATAGATATAAATTCGGTATTTACCAAATATAATAATGATTATATTCTTTCCCAAAGTTATTCTTTCCAAAGATGCCTAATAACTCATCTGCTGCATATGCTTAGTAATGGAATATTATGAGAATCTAATTCTTTCCCAAATGATGTAAGCCCCAAAGATGCGAGCCTAATAACTTATCTGCTGTACATGCAGTAAGGGGAATATAAGAAATTATATTCTTTCCCAAAGATGCGAGCCTAATAACTTATCTGCTGTATCTTTAGTAAGAACAATATAAAAGATTATATTCTTTCCCAAAGATGCGAGCCTAATAACTTATCTGCTGTACATGTAGTAAAAAATATAAGAAATTATATTCTTTCCCAAAGATGCGAGCCTAATAACTTATCTGCTGTACATGCTTAGTAAGGGAATATAAGAGATTGTATTCTTACCCAGGGTTGCGAGCTTAATAACTCATCTGCTGTATATGCTTAGTAAGGGAATATAAGAGATTATATTCTTTCCCAAAGATGCGAGCCTAATAACTTATCTGCTGTACATGCTTAGTAAGGGAATATAAGAGATTATATTCTTTCTCAAAAGATGCGAGCCTAATAACTCTATCTGCTAAGTACATATTCTTTCCCAGTAAGGGCTGTAATATAAAATATAAGAGATTGTATTCTTACCCAGGGTTGCGAGCTTAATAACTCATCTGCTGTATATGTTAGTAAGGGAATATAAGAGATTATATTCTTTCCCAAAAGATGCGAGCCTAATAACTTATCTGCTGTACATGTAGTAAGGGAATATAAGAGATTATATTCTTTCCCAAAGATGCGAGCCTAATAACTTATCTGCTGTACATGCTTAGTAAGGGAATATAAGAGATTATATTCTTTCCCAAAGATGCGAGCCTAATAACTTATCTGCTGTACATGCTTAGTAAGGGAATATAAGAGATTGTATTCTTTCCCAAGATGCGAGCCTAATAACTTATCTGCTGTACATGTTAGTAAGGGAATATAAGAGAGTATTCTTTCCCAAAGATGAAAGAGCCTAATAACTTATCTGCTGTACATGCTTAGTAAGGGAATATAAGAGATTATATTCTTTCCCAAAGATGCGAGCCTAATAACTTATCTGCTGTACATGCTTAGTAAGGGAATATAAGAGATTATATTCTTTCCCAAAGATGCAAGCCTAATAACTTATCTGCTGTATATGCTTAGTAAGGGAATATAAGAGGACTATTCTTTCCCAAAGATGCAGCCTAATAACTTATCTGCTGTACATGCTTAGTAAGGGAATATAAGAGATTATATTCTTTCCCAAAGATGCGAGCCTAATAACTTATCTGCTGTACATGCTTAGTAAGGGAATATAAATAGATTATATTCTTTCCCAAAGATGCGAGCCTAATAACTTATCTGCTGTACATGCTAGTAAGGGAATATAAGAGATTGTATTCTTTAGGGTTGGTTCCTAATAACTCATCTGCTGTACATGCTTAGTAAGGGAATATAAGAGATTATATTCTTTCCCAAAGATGCGAGCCTAATAACTTATCTGCTGTACATGCTTAGTAAGGGAATATAAAGAGATTATATTCTTTCCCAAAGATGCAAGCCTAATAACTTATCTGCTGTACATGCTTAGTAAGGGAATATAAGAGATTATAAAAGATGCGAGCCTATATTCTTTCCCAAAGATGCGAACCTAATAACTTATCTGCTGTATATGCTAGTAAGGAATATAAGAGACTATTCTTTCCCAGGGTTGCAGTGGCTAATAACTCATCTGCTGTATATGCTTAGTAAGGGAATATAAGAGATTATATTCTTTCCCAAAGATGCAGCCCTAATAACTTATCTGCTGTACATGCTAGTAAGGGAATATAAGAGATTATATTCTTTCCCAAAGATGCGAGCCTAATAACTTATCTGCTGTACATGCTTAGTAAGGGAATATAAGAGATTATATTCTTTCCCAAAGATGCGAGCCTAATAACTTATCTGCTGTATATGCTTAGTAAGGGAATATAAGAGATTATATTCTTTCCCAAAGATGCGAGCCTAATAACTTATCTGCTGTACATGCTTAGTAAGGGAATATAAGAGATTGTATTCTTACCCAGGGTTGCGAGCTTAATAACTCATCTGCTGTATATGCTTAGTAAGGGAATATAGATTATATTCTTCCCAAAGATATAATAACTTTCTGCTGTAATGCTTAGTATATAAGAGATTATATAACTTATCTGCTGTACATGCTTAGTAAGGGAATATAAGAGATTATATTCTTTCCCAAAGATATATAATAACTTATCTGCTGTACATGCTTAGTAAGGGAATATAAGAGATTGTATTCTTATCTGCCAGGTAAGTATAAGAGATTGTAGGGTTGAGCTTAATAACTCATCTGCTGTATATGCTTAGTAAGGGAATATAAGAGATTATATTCTTTCCCAAAGTTGCTAGCCAAATAACTTATCTGCTGTATATGCTTAGTAATGGAATATAAACTTTGAATAACAACTAACTCTTAGATTATTATCATTCATATCTTTGAAAGTGAACAATGTTGCAGATTATTAGCCACTGAGTAGGCGCTCTCGCTCTTATGAACAGTCTAAAAAAAAAAAAAACTTGTAAGTATACAATACCAGACGACCTCACTCGAAGGTTGAGTAAGGCGTAATGCCCAGATCATGAAATTCTAAATCAGTGGTTCTCAACCTTTTTTGCCCCGTGCACCCTTTGACCATATGTCAGAATGTCATTC
>NC_089777.1:33386536-33486536 GCF_040412425.1 Macrobrachium rosenbergii
TCATATCTCCATCTTTCACCCCGTCATATATTCTTAATGTCTCCTCCGTTCTTGGTCTCTGAATTCTGCCATTGCTTTTGTTTTTCATTAGACCTATACCTTCATTCTTATTTCTTGTTTTCTTTCTTGGCGGAACACTTACTTCGTCATGTAACCCGACTCATGACTCTGTGAAAGCACATACTTAAGCAGTAGACCAACAGCTCAACTTAAGCCTGAAGTGTGTGCTGGTTTTACTGACGTGGGTTGCGTTCTCTGTTGTGTTATCTTGATAAAGTAATGCACCACCATTAGAGGCCGATTTTAGTTAGTACTGTAATTGCTTTTAACCGATGTTTATCTTCAGTGGGATCAATGCCTTATTTATGGTACATTTTCTAATGTTTACAAAGATCAAGTTAATCTGAGCATGGTTTAAATACAAAAGACAGCAGGCTGTAAGCAGCATCTCTTGATACGATTGCTATAGTCATCCAAATATTCTGCATCGTTTACATTTTCTTTCACAAATACAAGGTTGTGATGAACTCAGCAACCCGAATTCCGTTTTCTTTGAATATAAGTCGGTGAGATTAACAGCGAATCGAAGGGAAAAGCTAGATCCAGATTGATTTCGATTCACGCCAAATTCTAATTGGTTGTTGCCCAGAGCATGTCGAATCTTGAATATAAGAATTGCAAAAATCTGTTCGGCAGTTTATACCTTCTTGCAAACACGCAAAAAGGTGACAGACAGGCGTAACAAAACCATAATGATCTCTTGGCAGAGGTAATAACAGCCCACTTTAAGGGAATTCCCTGTTTTCAGGAGGAAATCTCTCGCGATCCTTATAGATGTCTCAGGGACTTTTCCCAAGTATGAGAAGGGATTTCTTATCTTGGACTGCTTATTTCATGGAATTTCCGGACATGTCAAAATAATTGCTTAAGAAACCAGTTATTCGTGTGAGTAAGGGGCTACCTTTGTCTACAGGCCACTGACATTATTTTTTTTACCCTGATTTAAAAACAAGTAACACTTTTTTTTTTTAAGTTAATTGAGGATTCGTTAATTTTCATTCTAGTCAAAAACAGAATTATAATTATAATTATAAGTGACAGATCGGTTAGTGAAATTACTTACGATCTCTTGACAACAAGAGAATATCAATATTGCAAGTGGTTTAAAGTTTGCTGATAAGTAGCTGTAACATCACAAATTATTGAGAATTGTTTTCTATAAAAACTGAAGACTCGCAGTTGGCTGCTTTATAGAAACCGATAACTGCAGAAGCAAAAAGGACCTTGTTCACAAGTCAACTTTATTAGTGATGCCATAAGTTGCCAGGATTTTAATTGCTTTTAAAGTGTTCTGCCATTGCAAAATTAATGATGTTCCTTATGATGTTAGTCAACTGTACACTATGGGTTTGTTTAATATTCATATCATACTCAAATCAAACAGTGGAAGCATGCATGAACTTTATTTCTTTAGTTATCATTACTTTCATTTTGCAAAAGAGAGAACAATAATGAAACAATCCAAATTGAAATGAATTGTGGTAAAATATTTATATTATAATGCATGGCCTTATGCTTAATTCTTTCGTGCGTAGTTTTACTTACATAATTGAATTTATTCTCCTTTTTTTTAAATATAATTTTTTTCTATTATACCTTTAATCATTTCCAGGTAACATGAGAGTCTTTGGGTTAGCCCTGTTATTCTTATCGACAACCTACGCTCAAGGTAAGTTTTCAGAAACGTTTTAATGTGCACTGCAATATCCTGTCAGACCATTCTCTCTTTCCTTCGTGACTCGATGAAGTAAGAAAATGACCTCGATGAGGTAACTCCCATCCAGTCTGGGCTGGAACCTTTCCACAGCTATTCTCTCTCTCTCTCTCTCTCTCTCTCTCTCTCTCTCTCTCTCCATGTGTGGAAAGAAATCTGTTGGTAGCTTACCCATTATTTCCGTTTGAGCTGGCCCCATGTCAAATCTAGATAAAGAGGCACTAGCACAATTTTTTTACATGTACGTCATTTTCTGGTGATGGAAGAGGACTCGTATTAGTTATTAAATAGATTAAACATCCCTTAAGCTTTAGAGGTAAATCTGAAGATTAAGCAGTCTTGCAGTAACACAGACTAGGATAGCGCTTGCTGACTGGTGGTAAAACAAATAAATTTACTGCATAGTTTATGTATCCGTTAATACATGTATATACTTTTTAAAGATTTGCTTTTAGATGACATTTATAAAGATTTTTTTTATTATTCGGATTTCCTAAGCAGTTCGCCTGCAGTTTAAAAAAATTAATCCTTGTACATAGGTTGACATCGTTTTTGGTGTATCTTAGAATTTAAGAAACAAAATTCTGAAGCATATTCTCGAGATATATTTAACGTCAAAGCAACCGTGCTTTCCAGGATTGATGACAAATGCAATACTGATAAGTTAATCCAAATTTCAATGAGTCTCGTACTCTGTTCTTGCTTATTATTGAAATGCAAATGGTATATTTACGTAATGACACCAGATTCCATATATCGCTTTTTAGTTTTCTGTAAAAGAAAACTATTTAGATGGTTTTTTGTCTGTCCGTCCGCTCTCAGATCTTAAAAACTACTGAGGCTAGAGGGCTGCAAATTGGTATGTAGATCATCCACCCTCCAATCATCAAACTTACCACATTGGACCCATCTAGCCTCGCTAGTTTTGATTTTATTTAAGGTTAAAGTTAGTCATGACCGTGCGTCTGGCACCACTATAGGTGCCAACAACACAGGCCACCACCGGGCTGTGGCTGAGAGTTTCATGGGCCGCGGCTGAGAGTTTCATGAGCCGTGGCCAAGAGTTTCATACAGCATTATACGCCGTACAGAAACGCATTTTTTACTTGTTTTCTGAAGTTTTCAACAAAGCCCTCATTTTTCACATCCTCCTTTCTCTCTTCCAGATGTCATATTCCCAGACGAAGTGGGAGGAGATGAACCTGCGATCCAAGCGGTAGACCAACAGCTCAACGAAGGGCTGAACATCACGAATCGACAGAACTTCAACTTCTTCTCCGGATTCACGTCTTCAAGTGGGTGTTTCACTCCCATCGGAGAAAGAGGTGCGTGTTTATGAACATGACAACGATTTGTTTTCTGTGGTCGTCTTTGGCATGGAGAAACCAAGTGAAGCTTTTGGAATTAGCATCGCTAGTGCTAATTGAGGATTCGAATGGTAGTTTTGATATATCATTCGTGGAAACCTCTTGTAATAATGATAAGTCTAGGATTATGAATAGGACAGAAGCGACGTGAAACATGCTGGATGTGACAGAGGAAATTACAGTGTTAACACCAAACATAGATAAACGATAGCAAATATACTGCATTCATTCATTAGTACTATAGATAGATCTACCTTCCTGCCTTGTATGATAGCAATCCAGGAATTACTCATTCGTAGTTCAGAAATCTTCCGTATTTGTTCAGTTTGTAGTCGAATAACACTGTTGTGGCTGAGCCTGGAGGCATATTAAGCTTAAATTTGCTCTAAGCGAGTGAAATATTACGACTTTGGCTTTAAAAACAAAGCAGAAACGACATCATTACTGAATTATGGTTGAGTGATAAAATGCATAAATCATTCTACATTTCACTTTTGTCATTTCCCGTTGGGTATTCTCACTGGCACGACGCAGGTCTGAAATCTGTTTGTAAAGAACAACTCAGAAGTAACAAAGCAGCAAAAAAACTACTTATATCGTATTCTCTCGTACCTGACAATCAGTGGTTTCCGTCTTTGTCTCATTCTAAGGTAGAAGTACCATTGAATTTCTGGATAGCTGGATGCTGATGGTTACTCCACAGTCTTTGCTACTTAAGGTTAAGGTTTAGAGCAAAGGACAATGGTATGCGTGACTTAATGTCCTTTTCTAACCCCGCCTCGAAGAACAAAAGAAATTGATATCAATCAATTCTGCAACATTCAAATAGATCTTAGGTTATTTACGTTAATTTTCACTGAAAGCTGACACCAGTCTCATGCGACCTCAATGACATTTCAGGGATATGTGGGCGTCTCAGTCAGTGTGGTCAGTTCATTCCCCTGCTGCAGCAGCTGAACGATCCTGCGGTACAGAGGTTCTTCAGGGAACGCATCTGCAGGTAAGCCAAAGATCCACTTGAAAAAAAAAAATGATAACAAGTCACTCCTGATTGGATTTGCCTTTTCACTGCATTTCATGTTTTCTGTTTCCATTCCGTGCTGTTTTAGCTTGCCGTGTGAATGTGTGCAATGAAATGTGATTGTAATTATATAACGTATACATGGACTTAGGTTTGCAATGTGTTTAAACAAACTGTAACGTGCATAATCCAGTACTTTAATATATGAACTTTATAAAAGACAAAAACCATAGTAGTGTATTGAGTGTATTCATTCCCAGTAACTTTAGGTAGATTTTTTCACATGAATATCATGCATTTTGGTAAGCATTTGCTTCAAAACCAGTATCAGAAAGCTATTATGAATTATTGAATAATGAATGAATAATTTTGAGATCATCGTCAAATGTCAGTGTCAAAAAAGCATGCATTGTGCAAAAAGTCTAAATAAAATTAATAAATACTCGAAATATTTATGTTTAAACCCATATTCAGCCTTGCAAATGGTTGTTTTTAAACTGATCCGGAGTTTCGACTTACAAATCGAAGCAACAAACGGTTCGTATTCTAGGGACTAATTACCCCTTCTCTGCGCTGCTAATAATAAACCTCCTTGTTTCATTTGAGAGTCGCTCGCTGTTTTCATTTGTCGTCATAGTTCCTCTGAGGGTTATAGTTTGTAGCTCTCCTCTGACAGACTTTTCCCCTAGTTTGTAAAGTTGTATGGAACTGTTCATTGCTTCGGTGCACGAGATCGAGACCAAACCTTTTTACGAAACGCAAGGCTGTGTCGAACTCTTGGTTACTTCACGCAAAGAAAGCCTCTGTTTACCTCCATTTCTTCAACGATATGGCCCCTTAGAGGGTTAGTGTCGTCAGTGCACCTCATGCGGTGCGCTGTGTGCATTACTTAAGGTTCTCTGCAGCGTCCCTTCGGCTGCTAGCTGCGACCCCTTTCATTTCTTTCACTGTACTTCCGTTCACATTCTTTTTCTTCCATCTTTCTTTCCACCCTCTTCTAACAATTGATTCACAGTGCAGCTGCGAGGTTTTCCTTCTGTTACACCTTTCAAACCTTTTTGCTGCCAATTTCTGTTTCAGCGCTGAATTACCTCATAGGGCCCAGCACTTGGCCTTTGGCCTAAATTCAATATTCTATTCTATATTCTATTCAACGACAGGGTGTTTGCTCGAAGTGTCTTCGTGTGCTGCCCCTTCGGCCAACCCGTGTTACCCGCGAACAACCTTCCTACCTTTTCTGTGAACGTCCCCCAACGACTGCCCCAGACCTCCGTCATTCCCTCGGAGAACGAGTGCGGGGTCCCGGGCGTCCCTCGAGTGACCGGTGGAGTGGAATCTCAGGTAAGCCTTACACAGGAACCACTGAGTCTTATTGGGCCCTGGCCTTGCATAAGCCAGGACGGCCAGATCCTTCTGAATGTGCATTTTCAGTGGAGCTGATAATAGCCCTATGGAGACGAAGTTGAGCTGAGGGATACAAAAGATTGTCACGTACAAATGTATTTTTCATAAATTAATTATTCATTTGATAGAGAGAGCATTCATAAATCAAATCGTAGACATTTGTGTTAAAAAACACAATCTTTTCCATATTCATATTCCCTCGTCCGCTCACTGGATTTCTACACATAACTAGGATAACTTATTTAAAAAATATTTTAAACATGATGCTTTTTGATAGACCTGACTGGTGAGTGGAGTCTGGCAGACTGTCAGTCTCTAAACAGCTGTGAGCTAAGGGTGTCACTTAATTCCCACGGTGACATTCAGAGATTAATCGGCGTTGATCAAGTGTATAAGCGTGCTATGATAACGACCGAATGACTTATAGTAAAGTTGAACAAGTACTACTTAATTATCATTTTCATATCCTACCGACGTTAATCGCGGTTATCAAAAGCAAATGTATAGTGAGTACTTGTCTATGCAACAGAAAGACAGCCCATGTGTCGCATATGCAACAGCTCATTTTTAATGAGGCCACGAACCCATCAAAACTTTTGGTATCTAAAAAATTTTTGATTATTTCTTTAATTTGAAAAGGATTGTTAAAAGCAAAAAAAATTTTCTTTATTCAAATAAAATAAACACAGTAGCAAATGCGGATGAAATGATTACGTCTTTTGCAATTGTACAAATCTTTGAAGGATGAGTCTTATACTTTTATCTAATTGCCCGTTACCTATATATGTATATATATATATATATATATATATATATATATATATATATATATATATATATATATATATATATATATATATATATATATATATATATATATATATATATATATATATATATGTGTGTGTGTGTGTGTGTGTGTGTGTGTGTGTACAGACTAATACACACATAAACAAAGCCACTCAAACATCTTCTAAAAACATAACAGACACCTCACATGTCTCGAACTGTCGACCTAACCGCCCAGTTCTCCTCGCTGCTGGAAGAAAGGGAGCTGGGGATTGGTACGATACACGTACACATCGTTACCGGGGTCTAAGCGATGTCAGGCAGGGCAGCCGATCGAGGCTACGGCCTACCCCACCGCCAAATCAAAGTCCTTCGAAAAGAAGGCATCGCGCTTACCGCATGTATAAATGGGAAAAAGCACGTTAAAACGAAGAAGATATATATATATATATATATATATATATATATATATATATATATATATATATATATATATATGTGTGTGTGTGTGTGTGTGTGTAATTGTAATAGCCACAATGCCCTCTTAACTTGGCTATTACAATTACATATGTATCTATTAAAAGTGACCAGTAGATTCTACATATATATATATATATATATATATATATATATATATATATATATATATATATATATATATATATATATATAATGTGTTTGTGTAATATCCTCATATACTCGTTTCTATGTATGGATGAAGACAAACAGTCGGAAACGCCTTTCTATCCATTTCTTCAACGTGATTTACACCTTTTCATGGTGATCAATTCCACAGCCTGGATTCTGGCCCTGGTTAGCAGCGTTGGGACAGAGAATTTCCGGAAACCAGTTCTTCGTCAACTGTGGAGGAACTCTCATCACTGCCAGACACGTTATCACTGCTGCTCACTGCTTCGGTGGAGATAGTGATCCGTAAGTCATCAGTCCTTAGCAGCTTCTTTGTTCTTAATTGCATGCTTTTAGTTTCTTAATTATCCCAGGATAACATGATTAATTATAGATTCCTTAAAGAGAATGAGGAAAGTAATCCGCTAACTACAATGTTTTGACAGGGACTTTCGAGTCATGAAAATGTTTTTACAGTCAATAAACGGCATCTTTGTACTTCACTAACAGATTTTATTTTCAAAATTATTCAGAGAAAATATTATTCAAATAAATTGTGGAATTTAAGATGAGAATATTTGAAGTGAATCGTGAGATTATTTCCTAACTTTTTCTAATGGATTTTGAGACAAGCAATTTTGTTCATGTCAGATATACTTGTTCTGGCCCACGGGGATTTTATACGTATTTGCATAAGATAACCAGCATTAGAGAAAAACAGGAATGAAACTGTAAGTAGACAAAATACCTTAGCACTTCGTACGTCATTAATATGCAAAATGAAAATAATCTGAAGTTTAAGCAAACTGAAATATTTAAGTTCATTTTTCTGTAGCATACAAAAGAGGATGCTTCTTCTGACGTATTATCTTACAAAAATAGTGCGCACTACAGAGGTGATGTAACCTCGAACAAATATTTACACGCTGAATATATTAAAGAGAAAACATTTCTTTTTAATGTTTTTAGCATTTAGAAGAGTCATCCTTTGTATTTTTGTCTTTTCATTTATGCGCTGTGATATTTTGCGCAATTAATCAGAAATTCTTCTCAAAAGCTTCTAGTTTCTAGCATAAATCTGTTTAGCATTTCTTGGGGGAGTTTTGCTACGTGTTCGATTAATGTTTGATGGTACAAAGGTAAGGAAATGTTACATTATTACCCATGAGCCAAATTTAGTGTACATCATTTACCTAAGCCATTGTCACAAGAGCCACTTTAGTATTTTATTTAGTTATTTATTTTTGCAAAATTTTTACATACCTTACAAGGAAGTATGAACCTCAAAAACTCTCGGCCTCAGAACCCTGATGAGACACTTTTTCTTATTTGAAGAAATGTTGATATTGTAAATATCTTTTCAAAGCCCGCTCTTAATGTTTATCTTAGCAATATCAGATGTTACACATCCCTCAATATTCACCAAAGGTTTTGGTTGGGTGTGTAAAGGACATTGTGTTCCACGTACGACCGCCGAAAATAACCAGTTTTCTGTATACAAAAAAAAAAAAAAACTGAACCTGTTTTGTTTTTTGCTCCAAATATATATATCGTTCATATCCTTCGTCCTCTTATAAGTTTGGAGTAAGAAAATGTAATGATGACAGTCAGCCAAATGTATTAGCCCAGAAGTGGTAAGCTGTTTACCTTGGTTCGCGTTCAAGTGACTTGCTTCTCTGGTGGGATTTTCCATGGAGAGAGGCGGGACGGGTCGTGAAGGAGGAAAATTGCCGTTATTATTAATTCAAGCCTCAAAGAGAAAGAAGGGGCACACGAGAATTCGGGTGAAACGGGTTATCCTCTCTGGAAGTAGAGTCGCCATTCCAGGAATGAGCTCAGAGCTTAGCGTTCGCAGAAGAAAGAGCCTTCCGAGCCGATCAAGTTGTGGTTAGGTGACCCCATAATAGATTTAAGAGGCTACCTGCGAGGAGCGTCTACCCAGTCTCCCATCACATCGATACATTAAATAAACTAATGTTTTTAAATATGGATAGTGAAGTTTCATTGCAGTGGAGAGAGAGGGGTTCGAAAGTTAACTCTCATGCATGAAGTATTGAAGAAAGAAACTAAGAATAAAATCATTGTCAATAAAAGAACTGTACTTCACACAGAAATAAACAAAGCTTATAGAAAATGTCAATTTGACGTTTAGCAGGAAAAAGTTCCAGCAGAAGAGATATGATTCTGCCAGCTTAAGGTTTCAGGCACCGAAGAAACATACAATTTCTCTAGCTGAAGATTTTATGGACAGAGGAGCATTTGATTCTGCCAGCTCAGGGTTTCAGCTATTGAAGCAACATAAGATTCTGCCAGCTCAAGATTTCAGGTACTGAAGCAACGTACGATTCCGGCAGCTCAAGATTTCAGGTACTGAAGCCCATGCCATTCCGACAGCGTAGGATTTCAAGTACTGAAAAGTAACAAATTATTCCGCCACATCATTGTTTAAGGTGTTGAAAGCAACAGGCTCCACACAGAAAATTAAGGAAAAAGTTTCACATATTCATTTGCAGGAATGCTTCAAGTGCCATCGAGACCACTATGTGGTGGTGAAATAAAGCAACAACTAAAAGGAAAATGGTTAGAAACCCTGTATGGTGGAGCTGTTTGCAGAGATAACAAACTCTAGCTACCCGGTAAAAAAAAAATACTCTTAAGTGCAGTGAAAAGGTATCAGAAACATGCACTTGAGTGCTGATTTGCTTTTATTTTTTCATACTCTAATATATAATGAACAGCTAAGGCAACGATCTCATTATAACTTTTATTTCAGGAACCTAGTGAGGCTAGGGGAGCACCATCTTGACAACGATAACGCTGGTGAGAGGCCGCAGGAATTTCGCATCGCGGGAAGAAGAACCAGTTCGTATAGGTCTAACACCCATGAAAACGATATCGCCATTGCCATTCTGGATCGCGCAGTTTTTTATAATGGTATGTAAACTAAAAACTGTAAAGTAACATTTTGACAACTAAACTTAAAGGTTAACTTTCAGGGCAACTGGACTTCCAAAATGAAATAGATCTTTCCAGACATCATCTTCCATGTACTAGACTGCTAAATATGCAGTTATTTCTAACGGAATGTCTTTTCTTTTACGACGGTCATTTCCACTCAGTTTTTTTTTTTTAAGTTTTATTCCAGCTACGGCCAAATTACGGAATGATCTTCCTAAGCCTGTAGTTGAATCTTTGGAATTAAAAAGTTCAAACTTGATGCAAATGATCTATCATAGTTCAGTTGTTTTAGCTTATTTACTTTTCTGTTATTTCTCTTTTCTAGTTGATCTGCTTTCTGCACTAGGGCCATTAGGCTCTTAGCATTATGCTTTTCCAGCTAAGGTTGCAGCTTTGATAATAATAATAATAATAATAATAATAATAATAATAATAATAATAATAATAATAATAATAATAATAATAATAATTGTCATCATACCCCTACCACTACAGACTCCATACATCAGGCATTTCGTTATGACAGTTTTACTGGCCAATAAGTCCAATAAATTCAGATACTGTAGCCAGTATTCCTCAGGTCCAAAGCCTATTTGTTGAAGAAACCATTGTTAATACATAACTTATTTATTAATTGTGGACGATAATCCCCTAATGCGTTACTAGCAAGACAAGTATTAAAAACAATAATTATAACCATAATAATGAACTAGAATCTAGTATTCAAGGGTAGTACATCATCCCAGGAAGAGAAGCAACACAAGCAACTGTAACTTCATCTCGCTGGCAACTAAGGATCGGAATAAATATTCATCTTATACAATAAGTTTTTAGATAGATATTTACAGTGGTTAGGGACACTTTTGTGTTTAGTGATGTGAAGATTGCAAACAAAATTGCTTGCACCTCATCAATATATAAATAATAAATATATATATATATATATATATATATTTATATATATTTATATATATGTACTGTATATATACATATGTATATACAAATAAAGAATGGAAGGAAAGTGAAACGACTGAGTGGTGCTAGGCCTTCCGACTTACTGTCCTTCACTTAGCAGAGTCATTATTGCCTTTATTTATATATTCATCATATTTTCGTGATTCAATTATACATACATTCATCATATTCCATATTTTATATGATTCAATTATATATATATATATATATATATATATATATATATATATATATATATATATATATATATATATATATATATGTGTGTGTGTGTGTGTGTGTGTGTGTGTGTGTGTGTGTGTGTGTGTATTAGAACGTTCTATTAATTGAAGGACTGTTTCCTTTCAGACTTTATTCGACCAATTTGCCTCCCATTCAACTTCAGAAATGACGAGTTTGTGGGAAGATCGCTGACTGTCGTCGGATGGGGAAGAACAGCATTTGGTAAGATGATTATATTTCTCATCATTCTTTATTATATCTTTAGTCGTTAACACAGATTATTTAATGTAAACTGACCGAGATAAAGAAAAGAGCCTGATAAAAAATGAGAATGGTTGCTGAAGTTACCATCATTTATGAAAGGCGATATCATGTCATACCTCGAAGCTCTAGGTATTGTTTTCTAGTTCTGAAAGCTCGTTCTTCGTGCCCAAGATATTGTTCTGTCTCGAACTGTAATGAATCTAACAGTACCACAAGTTCGAAGATGAAAATACAATTTACGAAGAGGTTCGAGAAATCGGATCTCTCCTAGATAGTGACCCCCAAGGGTTTTCAGGGGTCGTTATCTAGGACTAATATTTCTTGGGGGTCATTATCTTTATTATATTTACAGTCTTTGGTTCATGTTTTTACGGTAATCCCCAGCGGGCTTGTACTAAACACGCCGCAAAGGTGGATACATACCGGGTTAAAACCCCTGGGGGTCACTATCCAGAAAAGATCCGAGAAATCTCACTAATGATGAGACGTAATACCTCGAAACCGCTTGAGAATTACACTTTCCTCCTTGTGGTCCCATTACAATTTATTCTATTTCTTATTTTTAAACACTAATCGGTTAAAGTTGCGCAGTAGGGTGACATAACAAACAGAGTTATTTCTGGTAGCAATCTTGTTCTTTCTTTCTGTTGTACAAAATGCAAAAGTTAAGATCATACTGAAGGTTACAAATCAGCTTTCTTGATTTTATATTTCACACCCTTATGGCAGCCATTTTTTTTTATGTACGCTAACGTTCTTTCTCGTATGACTAGAAAAAAAGATACAATGGAAGTGAACTCATACGCTGAAATCTATTAAGAACCACACTGACCCCTTTTGATTTCCTCACAGTTTTTTTTGTAACGTTTAGTGATTAATAAGCGTTTTTAAATATTATGAGGAATTAGATAAAATAAGAGACCATTATGATTATTAATGTTATATATATATATATATATATATATATATATATATATATATATATATATATATATATATACTGTATATATATATATATAGATAGATAGATAGGTAGACAGATATACATATAACTAAATAAATTATATATGGCTATATAAACTATTTTTATTATATATCAATATCATTAATAACATATTTTTATTTTTTCTAATTCCCAGAACCGAAAACGCAACTATATATATATATAAAGTGCCGATATATATATATATATTATAGTCGTACCGATGTATTTATATATTTATATATATGTATGTGTTGTACAAACATATCTTATATGTATGTGTGGCTGAGTATAACAACCTGTTTTTGAAAAAAAATCCTTTGATAAAGTTTATTTTTGCGCCAGTATTCCGGAGAGACCACTGAGCTCTGATGTCATCTGTTTTTCAAGCCTATAATATTCCTTATAGCTCTGCCAAAACTTTCTTTTTCAGAGCATCAATCTCATTCCATATTTTATGTTGCAGATCTATTCCAAAGTCTATGCAGGCCTAAGTTCCAGTCTACCGAGGAGTATCTATCTTATCAGCGGCTGAAACAGACCTGTTGTGAACGATAAAGTTCTATGCGCCGGGACTGGAGGCCAGGATTCTTGTAACGTAGTATACAGTATACCATGGCTTTATCTATCTGGCCATCTATCTATCTATCTACCTAACTATCTATCTATCTATCTATCTATAAAAATATATATATATATATATATATATATATATATATATGAATATATTTATATGTACATATATAAAATATATATATATATATATATATATATATATATATATATATATATATATATATATATATATATATATATATATATATATATACACACACACACACACACACACACACACACATATATATATATATATATATATATATATATATATATATATATATATATATATATATATATATATATATATATATATATATATATATATATATTATATTAAAGGTGCTGAGTTCTCTTGAATCAGATTCCAAAATACCCCCCTTAATGAAACAAATTCGTTTTATCCTAAGAGTAAAGGTTCCCATTTCACTTATTCTGCCACAGTATTCTGTATGGGTAAAAAAACTGTCACTTTAAGGTAATACTTCCATCAGTAACAGTTGTTTAGTTTATTCAAGTTAGAAAACGAAGTTCCGGCCCATATATTTTGGAGACAAGCAAAAGAAAATGTTAATGATTTTTTGATGAAAGGAAACAAAGGGGTTATATATATTTAAGAAGCCAATAAAAGGTTACATAGACTTTTCAGGGAATTAAACAGAAGAATTACATACGTTTTCGAAGCAAGGAAGCGAAAGGTTATAGAATTTTGAGGCCAGGAGACAAAAGGGTTTCATGTATTTTTTACTCAAGGAAATAAAAGAGTAATGCAGAAGCTTATCTGAAGAATAGTAAGATACAACAACGTTAAGCATATTATGAACAATCAAACTAAAACATTATTAGCCATAAAATCATTACATATTCAAAGTTACGGGTCATTAATGGGAAATAAAAATCTGAATATATCAAAAGATGTCTATTTAGCCAACAAAATGATTATAGGGTGTATTCTTCATTTAATTGCATAGGCCCACGCATTTGTCTGAATTCAATGAAATCCTTCGAGACTTATCTATCAGACCCCGGCAATATAACCTGATATTTCTTTGCTAGTCTCATCAAACCAAGAATCAGTTAAAATTGATAGCTCAGTGGTTTCGTCGATTCTCTTTAGGTTCTTAGTTCAAACCTCGCACAGGATATGATAGATTTTCACTAGCGTACAACTTTTCTGTCAATGTGGGAACTCAGAAGGGTGAGGCTGTGTAGGTCTACCTACTGAGACATCAGCAGCAGTTGCCTTGCCCTCCCTGATCTCACTTGAATGGAGAAGAGACTTCGGCGCCAATCATTTGTTTGCGTAAGTTCGGTCTCTAGGCATTGACCTGTTCCTTGCCTATACTGCTCATTGGTGGCCTTTAAACCCTCTCTCTAAAAAAAAAAAAAAAAAAAAAAAAACAGTAACAAAAAAAGACCTAGTCAATGGAAAATTGCTTTTCTTATTGGAATTTTTTTGTAAAAAAAAAAAAAAGGCGGGGTGTGCTTTTTGGAAGCCATGCTTGGCTCAGTATTTTAACTATAAAACAATTTCACCCAGTATGACTATTTCCCTTATCCCTTACATGAACCCTACATGCTAATTCATTGCATTCTAATAAGTGAATAAACAGTGTGCTACAGAGCCTCTAGGCTGTGTCTGTCCCTCAAGTTTCTAGTCCAAAATATGTTATTCTTTATTAATCTTGCTGTTCTTTTAACATCTTATTCTTTTTTCCTTTCGTTTTTTTAACGGTTAAGTCCTGAAAAAGTCTTGAAAAGCATTTAAATACGTATCAAATGAAGTGCCAGATAACTAGGAAATTGTTTTGTTTTGCTGCTAAGTTTTGTTAACTTCTAGACAGAATTCAAGTGAAACAATCAAGTTGACAGCTTTTTTTCTGGGAGGGACTGCTTTAAAAAAACTGGTGAATATTCCCATGACTGCCACTGTTTTATCATTTGTGTATGGGTAAAAGTATCACTTATCTTTGTTATTGTAATTTTTACGGCAAATTTTTACCTCACATTTCAATATTTTGCTAATTATCATTCGCAGGGTGACAGCGGTGGCCCTCTGAACTACCTCCACTTACCCAATGGCCGATTTTACCTGGTGGGCATTGTCTCCTTCGGTGTTGAGTGCGCTCGGCCTGACTACCCAGGTGTCTATACCCGCGTGACCTCGTTCCTGGACTGGATTCAACAAAATGTACAATAGAGGATCGGATCACGAACTCTGACGAAGAATTCATTTAGGATAACGAATGCCCATCCCTTCTAGAGGCTACAAAACATTTAGTTTACTTGTGAAAGGAACATGGATATGTGGGTGGCTTGTTCGAAATAATATGAATGTGGATTTTGTTAAGCAAGGCGGGGAAATAAGGTCGTGATCACTGCCATGAAAAGTGGAAATTACTCACCAGTTCTGTCCAGAAATGTGCAAAATTTATCTCAGCTTATATAGCTGTTGACTTCGACTGATATACGTACAGTACTTATGAGATGAATAATTATCATTCTTATTGTAATGATTCAAGCACTGAAGGAATTTCCGCTCAAGGGTCGTTGTTCCTGACTCGGTTATTCAAAGGGTTTCAGCGGAAATCTTATTGAAATAAACAGACCCACTGCTCATCGACGTTATGTTTGTAACTAGGTTTTTCTGTGATAAGACAAGAGAATGTAACTGAATCCAGTAACCATTGTGTGAATGAAGAGTCTAAAACGTAACTGAGTTTGGAAAGAGACTACGATGTAATCTCTAAATAAATTATTAATTCTGTTAGTGGCCGTTGTTAGTTATTACCTGTGCTTAAAATTGTCTTTAATAATCAATAAAGTGTTTCATGTCAGTTCTATATATATATATATATATATATATATATATATATATATATATATATATATATATATATATATATATATACACACATATATACACGTATGTATATATACATATAATATATATATATATATATATATATATATATATATATATATAAAATATATATATATATATATATATATATATATATATATATATATATATATATATATATATATATATATATATGTGTGTGTGTGTGTGAGCGTCGGTGTACACTTATGGAGGAGATTTTGTGAGGACGTAAGTGGGTTAGTGTTGTTGTTTATGATAAAGTTGGCTTTATACCAGCACGGGCTCTTGCTCACAGAGCAGCCCGTAAAGGAGCAAACGTGAGCCGGTCAATTAAGGGGCTGCCGGAGTAGAAACACACCAGGTGTTAATGGGATTACACCAGTGAGGCTGTGGTTTGGTGATAATATTTTGACTAGAGTCCAGAAGGTCTGTCTCTGAAAGAATGGATGAGACGAGTAATTGCTTCGTTATGAAAGGGTAAAGATGATAGGGGTAACTGAAAACTTGTATGGGCATATCATTACTTGTACCAGGAAATGTGGATGGTAGGATTTGGACTGAAAAAGTAAGAGATGACAGAAGGAGTGACATGGGAAGAACAGTGGAAATTTACAGAATAAAGAAGTTGTGCAGATTAAAATCTTAATATGAAACAGAAGTAGTTATCTGAAAAGTATGAAAGTAGAGGGGAAACCTGTATATGGCCTACGAGAACCTAAGATAAGCTTATGGTGGAATCCCTGTAGATGAAATGTAGAGGGTGCTGACGATGTATAGTATTGAAGAAAAACTGTTGAGAAATATTAAAAGTATTTATGACGAGCTTGTTGGCGCGCCGGAACACGGCCCTGCTTCCTCCCCTGCCCTCCCGATCCCTTACCTACCCCGGCCCCATCCAGGGTGTACAAACAGGTTTGCAGGAGGAGGGTGGATGTCTCCCCCACCTTTCAGTTCCCCTACCTACCCCGCCCCCACCCATGGCGGACAAACAGGTTTGCGGGAGGAGGGTGGATGTCTCCCCCACCTTCCAGGTCCCCTACCTACCCCATCCCCACCCAGGGCAGACCAACAGGTTTGCGGGAGGAGGGTGGATGTCTCCCCTACCCTCCAGTTCCCCTACCTACCCAGCCCCACCCAGGGCGGACAAACAGGTTAGCAGGAGGAGGGTGGATGTCTCCCCTACCCTCCCGATCCCTTACCTACCTCGCCCCCACCCAGGGTGGACAAACAGGTTTGCAGGAGGAGGATGTCTCCCCTACCCTCTCGTTCCCCTACCTACCCAGCTCCACCCGGGGAGGACAAACCAGTTTCTAGTGGGTGGGTGGCTGTGTCATGTCTCCCTTACTGCCACCCGGGGGAGACAAACAAGATCAGATCCACTCGGATTTTATTATTGTAGATAGTAGCAATTTTTGTGTCACAATAGGCAGATGGTACAATAACAAATATGGTTTAAAAGGGATTATGTGAAAAATATATCCTACACTACAATGGCAGTTTCATGTTTGTATGTTCAAAGTTGTGGAATAAGAAAATAAGTTATTAATGGAATGAGGAATGGTTATTTTTGCGAAGAGCCTCCAAAGACCTTTGTTCCTTATGAAGCACTAATTCTCAATTTCATTTTCGCCTTTGCCCGGATAACAAGCAATTATCGTTAGAATAATTTCATGCATGACTGTAGTAAGATTCCAACGCGACGACGGTGATCATATGAGTCAATTTTGTATTCAAATCCGGCCTGTAAATCATTGCTCGTTATCCTGCTTCCAACAGTAATTAATGGCGTTTTTTTTTTCTCACGGCAAATTAAAAGAGAAATAGATGACTTCGATATTATGTATAATGGTGACATGCCATAGTTTTCTCAACAATATTGTTCTCTTTGCTTTTAGGTTTTTAAGTTAACTGTTGATGTTATAGTTTACCATGACAATTGAAGAACCATTTTCTGTGTGTTGCAGGGGAAACCCAAAAATGTTGTACGTTTCTAACCTGTTTACTAGGAAATAAATTTTTATAATTCATTGACACTTCACATGATTTTTCTCAATTCGCTTTAAATATTAAATACTAACCTGCAGTAATCTTGGTCGCGACTATGTAATATAAAATACTAGTGTCAAAAAAATGTCAATCTAAGCGTTCCTGGACAGTGCTTATGTTTTAAGTTTGCCTTAGTGTTTTCAAAAACAGTGTCCAAAATGTTACTGTCTAATTATTACAGACTGAGCCAGATGATCAATGTGTTATAACCCAAACATTCCTACTGTAGACAGTTGCCAATGGGTTTAGATACTAATGTCCATTGGAATGGAAATATAAAATTTAGGCCCAAGGAGAAGCGCTGGGACCTATTGAGAGTTAATAGGTGTAACAGAAGGAAAACTTATAAAACAATAGTTAGGAGAGGGCGGAAAGTATTTGGAAGAAAGAGAATATGAACGGATGTATAGTAAAAAGAATGAAAAGGGTTGCAGCTAGGGGCCGAGGGAATGCCGTAAAGAACCTTAAGTAATGCCTACAATGCACCGCTTGAGGAGCACAGACAGCACTAGTCTCTTACGGGGTAGCAATGTTCTTCGGCTTTGTCCAGAAATTGTAGATCTGAAACTTTCCCAGACTGCTCTTGAAGTTTCTATCTAGGTACTTCTGGACGGGGTCCAAAATGATACGTATATTAATACCCTTAATGAAGAACTATAGTCCAGTAAAAAAAAAAAAACCGTTGGTTGGTTTATATAGACACGGGTCCTTAAGTGACAATGATGTATTTAAGTGAACGAATGGCCCTATATGGACCCTCTGGACTCGGCCCTATCAACAGAGACCAGGGGAGAAAAAGATCTGTTATCGGGAATTTCTGCCAAGCCAGCTCATTTAGAATCAAACAATCGTTTGTGATCTTGTAATCTGTTCTATTAAGTTTTTATCAGTATATTGATATTTTGCTTCGTTGTGTTTTGCGTACTGCATTTATGTGCATTCTTTTATTTACATACAAACTTATTGAATAATAATACAGCAGTAATAATAATAATCGTTATTATACTCTTTCACAACTATTTGCGTGCAAATAGGTTTCTTCTAACAGGATGTGGCTAAAAAAATGGTCACCGTCACATTCATATTTTAACTGTCGAATTGTGGATTAACCATCTGTGCAGAAAACCTCCATAGTATGATCTTTTCATAAACCTACTGTCTAGCACACACTCGACCTTCCAGGATATGTCTTCCTTGCCTAATATCTCCTTCGCTTCACAAAATAATAATTATTACCAAACATACACGCTCTTTTGAAACAAGTCTAAAGTTGCGTATATTTAATTTGACAATTGCTTGTTGGACTTATTGTACAGGCCCAATTGTATAAAGAGCGTTCTCGCCAAATTCAAATGCCAGAAACCGTTAACCCATAGTCTATCAGTTACAGAAATGACGCTAGCTCCCCACTACTTCTTTCCTTTATGGTCATTCTTGCTTACAGATGAAATAAGTAAACCATAGAAAATAAAAGACAAAAACTGATTTAAAAATACAACAGGTCAACCAATGCACAAGCAGCATGCGTTACTCATGACGTCACAGTCAAGCCACAGTAGTTTTACTGGGAAAGTTGACACCAAAATCTCTCAATAAGTCTTGTTGACATGCTTTTAGGTTAATCTTTATTATCTCGACTCTCGAGCAACCTAGTTTTGCTTATGTGTTTCAAAGATGAAATAACAACGAAATTTTCAATGATATTTTCCAAAAGCAAAACAAATTTAATATACATAGATTAATATACATAAGTCTTGTCTTTCACTGATTCATTTCTAGTCAGAAAACTACAAACGTATAAAGAAGATAGAGAAAAAGTGCTTGAAGTCTCTATTACACGAAAATGAAGGCTTTCAAGTTCAGCACCTATTAAGCGGACTTACAATAATACCTGTTGATAGTAGGATGAAGATTACAGTTGCACGTGTTCTTACAATGTGCAACGCTACTTGTTTCAAGTGCTACCACTTCATTGTTAGTGTTCACCTCATTATTTCATGATGATTTGTATAACTTCTATTATATTTCCCTTTATCATCTTGTGCACCAGATTATGAAGTCCTGACGATGTGTTTTAAAGCACGGTTATCAACCTACGTGATATTTTTAATTTTACCTTGTAACAATTCATACGCGTGCTGAAAGTTATTACTGCAATAGTGATTTGATGTCAGAACAGAAAACCGGTTTTTACTGCATTTAAAAAAATTAAACTTACGTAAATGAGTATGTGATTCAAAACAATATTCGTAGGCCTTCCAAAAACTTACATAGAAGATCGTTTTAATTCCATGTATGAAATAAAGCTTGATTATGTTATCACAATGTGTCCCATATATAAAAAAAATAGTCAGTGCTTCTTAGGCCTATCGATGTCGTTTTTTTTAAGCAACTTTCGGTTCTCAGTGGTTAAGTGTTTTGTGGCCAGAGAGAGAGAGAGAGAGAGAGAGAGAGAGGGTGTGGCCGGGTCGCGGGGTGGATATTAAATATCTGGGTATAGGTAAGATATGACCAACGATTAAAAGTTTTCGGCATCTATGACGTAATATATGAGATTAGTCGTAATGCTGATCCTGGATTAAAGCTGGACATTTTTTGCCCTTCGCTTGTCCTAAAGAGTATAGTAGTATTCGCCAGCCAAGGTCCTTGGGGTCTACCAAAAGAGTATCCGATACCACGGAGGTTTAATGACCAATACCCTTTCCCAGACCCATGAGACCTTGATGGTAGTAGGTTGTTCCTCCCTACGGTAGGTCTTTGATTTGGAATTCAGTTCTTTGTTCTGTGGGTGTTCATATCGTATGTTCTGTGTTGATGAAAATATACTAAGCATTCTCTATTCTAGCAGATGGACATTCATTATTACTAAAGTTACGCTCATAGGAAAAGAAGAAACTTGATTTACCAAGACTTCAGATAAATTGAGGGAACTCTGGCTTGAAATAAACGAGTTTTTCGTTGATAGCAGTTCACAACACAGGAATTCGTCCGTTGATTATTGCAAGCTGAACTCATTTAGATATTTGAATGAAGTTGATCAATAACGCCACACCTGTTAAAAGCTGATAAACACCTGCCCAGTGAACGAGCTAGCGGCTGTTTCCCACTAAAGCGGTTGAATCATATGGGGGTGGGATCTCCATGGGGAGGGGGGTAGGGATTCGTGAGAGATGGAAGCGCAACTCCCAGTGGGAGGATTTCTTTGCCTGGAATTTCTCTCTCTCTCTCTCTTGCTAGGCACTGACCACTTGTTTCCAATATGAGGAGTTTCTCGCCACTTTTCTATTAAAAATTTCCCCATTTAATAAGTTATATTGACTCATATCCTCTGTTGTATTTGATAGATTATCATTTCAAGTTATTTGCGGGGGATGCTCAGGTATCCCTTCCCTCCACCACCGTTTCACCCGCGCTGTGCCCGGGGCACAACCTCAGCCCCTCCCACGAGATATAGTTGCCAATTGGTCTTTTTAGTAATAAGTTTGATCATTATCCTGACAACTGCGTGTTGCTGTAATTTGTTACATTTCAAAACGCAATAAGTTAGTGTGCTGAGGGCAGGGTGCATTTGAATTGACAACGTGCAGTTGGCCGAACCGAACATCGGTTGATTATCACCCATATACCACATTTCACTTACAATTTCCATAACAAATAATTTTCGCAGAGTTTTTGAAAATGCTTTGTGTAAATTAGCACCGTCAAAGGACTCATGAACAAAGGCGGAGACATCACATGGTAACTTTAACACAAGACGTAGGAGGATTTTTAATTGGGTTTTAATTCTCAAAAACTGGAAGTTATCGTACCCCACCCGAGACCTTTTTTGCCAAACATCTAGGTTCGAAGCTCACACGTTTTGGTGTACCTAGACCTGGTCCTGGTGGCTGGTCGTCATAGTAGCGTGGGGTTCGGTTGGTGCATAACCTGTTGCACATGAAGTGTTTTTATGTGCTTATGCGTTGAGTGAAATCATGGTGTTCCGTGGGAGGCGAAGTGTTTGTGCTTAGAGGAAATGGAAAGTGGTCAGCGTCATGGAATGGTTCAGTGATCAGTAATGTCCAGGTAAAGACCAAGGCGGAGGCGCCACTGGAGGAGGAGGAGAAGGGCATGTTTGGGCAAGGCTGAGAGGAGGGGGTGGAGGAGGCGTACTATGAGGTCCACTGCTATGGCCTCTTCGATTTACTCGGTGTACATGCTTAGCGGGGGACTCGTAAATAAGGTACATGAGGAGAGTCTTGTTTTTCCCGAAGTGAGGCTCGAGTGTTTCCCCCATAAGGCTGTTTGCCAGTGTTGTGAGTAGGAAGTGATGCTGGGATGCCAGTGGCAGAATGGTGATAGTTTTGTATTTTTTTTTAGAAATATTTGAATGGAGTGTGTTGTCTTGGGCAGGGGATCCGAAGTGGAAAGATGGGGAATTAAAGTGGTTGTACTTCGGAGTTATACTTCTGGTGTAAAAAAAAAAAAAATCTCAGCAGAAACTTAGGCTATTATAGGCCTATTCATAATTCCCTGAAAAAAAAGAGAAAACCGATGTGAGAAAGGAAGTTGACAACCTTTCTTAATCAGTTTCGTGAGATACTGATTTTTCTACATTGTGATTAGAGAAAAAGTTGGAAGTGTTCGTAATGTAAAGTGCGCTAAGTGGTAGAGAAGCAAGTGTACTTAAAGGGCGGGGTTTTTCAAGACTATGGCCTCTGAGCTCCTCCTGGAGGGTTTGCCGCACCCTTGGAATTTTGCTGTGACGCGAGATGGACGAATCTTCTTCATTAAGTAAGCAGTTGGTTATTTTATGTATATTCTCGCTTTAATAATACCTTGTTGCTCGGTAAATGATGCCGGTGGTTATGAGTAGGCCTAAGTTTTGAGTTCAGGTAGGTTAGGTTTTTCTGAATTAGCTTCGTTGAATAGACTTTATTTTAGATACAAGGACGTCTAACGTCATGCTCTGGCCGGTAATGAGAAGTCCAGGGATCCATACCAGGCCACATGTATTAACACCGTACTTTTGGGCAAGGAACCGTGTTGGCACGAGGCCGGTTTACTCCAAACCAACCACCAACATCCTTCACAGGTGTTACATGTCTAAGAGTTATTTTTTTTTCTGTCATTCCGTTCGTTACAGGTCACGTGACTTGGGCTTAAGGCCGCTACGGAATAGGGTCGATATCCATGGGAAGTATGACAAAATGAAGTATCCACGTAACGTCATACAAAGAGGACCCTTCATTATTTATGTTGTTCTTTTGCTTCGGAGTGTGATGTAATTGGAAATTTCCCTTATACGGCAAAGGAATCTTGGTAATCACAGCAGTAGCCTACATAAACTAATGTATAAACATGCATTACTGGCTGGTGCAAGGCAAATTTATCACACAATAGCAAGAAAACAACATTTGGAGCACACCCAAACGAACCAGTGCTCCGACTGGTACATTTAGCCTATTAACAAGAAACCCTAATGTACCATCTATAGATTGACAGTTACAGTAATTGCCATCTTTAAGATTTTATATTTTAGAACGAAGTGTAGAAAGGCAGATTTGTTTCTTTAAACCGGAACGTTAAAGTCGTATTATGAAGCGGCAGTTGGCGAGAAAAAATAGATTTAATGAATTAGCTAGTGGTTGCGAAAAATATACCAAGAATATTATTCTGTTGAGTAATAAGTATAAAATAATTTGACTTGGGATTCGAAGTTAAGTGACTGATTGCTTGTTTGGCCTAATACGATTTTTTTATATACATTATTCCGTATCGAAGTTTCCTGTATGGGTTAGGCATAATAGGTCTAGGCCTATTTGCTGGTGGTAAGATTAATGTTTTTGTGTGCGATTTGACGGATTTTTTTTTTCTTTCTTTCGCTGCTCATCCTGGTTCCATAACTTAGTTCATTGAATGAATACGAAGGTGGTTTTCGTCATGTATTTTGCTCTGACGACATACCCTTTAAGTTAATGAACGTATTTTTTTTTCTTTTATCGATTGCGTAACTCAAATCCCCCTAATCAAGTTCACATACTAGGCCCTCTGAATACCGCTGATTAAAATCGATGGGAACTCGTGAAGAGCCTTATTAATTTTATTTAAGCTTTTAATGCTCAACCGATATAAGCAAATTCACTAAACAGTAAAACGTCTGGTGCCCTTTTAAGTTATTCCATCATTTCGGAGCAACCAGCCAGCCGCCTCATTCCTCAAACGCCCGTGTTGCTTGATGGAAATCTCATTAACTACTGCAGCAACGTCTGCAAGCCTGCAGCAAGGAAATGGGGAAAGGGGGCTGCTGTTTTCCTGCTGCATGTGCGGGAGAGGAAAATGCAACAGATGCGTCTGCAGCGATGCAAGGAAGATTAATTTCGGTTGCAACGTCTTTAATAATTTTTGACTGATCAGCTTGTTGTCGGGATATAATCTTTGATAAAATATTTATTTAATTCTCATGCATTTCTTTAAAGCTAACCTTGAATAAACACCCACACCATTACTTTTAAATATGTTTAGGACTTTGCCGTTCAGCGTTGTGCTTAGTGGACAGTGAAGAACCAAGTGTTATTTTCAGTGAAAAATGGTTCACTTAGGCATGTATGAAAAAGTATCCTATTATGGGCATGAATGATTGCAAATTTGAAAAACTGTCGAAAAAGGTGAAGGAAAATTTGTAAAGGTGTGTTATTACTGGAGGGAATTTTATGAATGAAACCACCAAAACTTAAGTGACAGGAATAAAAATCTTTAGGTTAACATGTAATTCTTATTTTTTTCTGTAATTGACGCCTTGTTGCAGTTATATACATACACACACACACACACATATATATATATATATATATATATATATATATATATATATATATATATATATATATATATATTTTTGTTCTTTTTGCCTTTTTCTGTCATAAGCGGTTTTTTCACCCGGGAACAAAAACTTAACATTAAAAGCTACAACTCTTTCTTTCCCGTGAGCTTTTGTATGTCTTTAATGCTTTGGTTTTAATTTCAATCTGCTTAATAGAAAATTAACTCGAGTATCCAAAGGAGTTCGAACCTGTTATGTTTATATTCATTATTTAAAAAGAAGGTTTGTTCCAGTTTTTTTTTTTTAATCTATACAACGTTTAGTAATAGATCATCTTTCTGTCAGCAAAAACGCCTGGTATTGCTTACGTTGTCAAACTAGCAGAACCTTTTGCTGCCGTAAACATAATCTTTTATCCTTTCGAAAGAGTTCTACACATATTTATCTACTGCTATTTATCGTAAATGTTATCGAACATAATATTGATAAATGATTACTAATTGTCCGTTGGTGTATGTCTGAACCTCCTTATTATAGTAGCCTAAGCCTAATACAAAAAATATTATTTATTGTTTTCCAGCAAAATTGTGGATGAAATATTGAAAATATATACAGTGTCAGAAACTAAGATCATAATCATGTTGCCATGTAATGAAAATTATCTGTTAATGGTCGATTTCTTATTAGTTATTCCTCTGATTCAAATGTGAGAAATAGAAAAAATATTCTGACCAAGGTCTCCTTGTATCAGATAGCCTAGTATGCATTGCTTTAGATAAACCAGTTTTAGTCCTTGCTTGTTAAAACATACAAACGCTTATAAATGTATGATAGTGAAATAAGTTCAAAATAACATTAAAACATTAGGAAATTATACTGTATACATACATATAATATATATGTATACATATATATATATATATATATATATACTGTATATATATATATATATATATATATATATATATACTATATATATATATATATATATATATATATATATATATATATATATATATATATATATATATATATATATATATATATATATATATATATATATATATATATATATATATATATATATATATATATATATATATATATATATACTATATATATATATATATATATATATATATATATATATATATATATATATATATATATATATATATATATAGAGTGAAAAAGAATGAAATTTGAGAATGTGTACAAAGGTTGAAGCAGCAAAAAGGTGTGCTTAGATGAAAAGATAGATCAGTTGTTTGAAATGGTTTGATCGTGTGGAGAAATTGAAGAACAGTAGAATAAGTGAGAGTATAATTCCAAGGTAGCGTCTGTAAGGGTGTTCGACACAGGTGAAAATCCCTCCTTGTAGGTGGATGAAGGAGGTAAAAGTTGAATTTTTCTGTGAAAAGGGACAATTCTCGATTCGGCTGTCAGTTTTAAAGTGGCAGTGACGTTTCTTTTATTCTCGGAGGCCACCCTGTGTTAGAGGAAATGGCATGATGTTGGCGGTATTATGTGCCTAACCTTTTATATATATGTAATGAAATTTAGATTAAACCTAATAGCTACATGGTAGGAATTATTTTCAATGTTTTTTATATACAGCTGTCTGCGTTGTTAATTTTCTAGGGGGCTGGATACCTTATAGAGATGCCTTATGGGAGAATCTTGTCTTCCGGTTATGTCTGCCAGACCACAATGGTCCATTGTTCTTTAATGAGAAGGTTGGCCACCTTGACTGCCGAGACTGCCTTAAGGGACCCGAAATTAATCAACGGCTGCGTTGGATAATTTTTCATCTATTGATAGAATAATGGCTTAATCTCCGAACTATATTTTTTATATTTAATACAAGGTTATATACAAATACTTTTTAGTTGTCTGTAAAAGAAAAGTATTGTGCCGGCTTTGTCTGTCCGTCAGCACTTTTCCTGTCCGCCCTCATCTTAAAAATTACTGAGGCTAGAGGGCTGCAAATTGCTATGTTGATCATCCACTCTCCAGTCATCAAACATACCAAATTGCAGCCCTCTAGCCTCCTCAATAGTTTTTATTTGATTAAAGGTTAAAGTTAGCCACAAACGTGCTTCCGGCAACGATATAGGATAGGCCACCATCAGGCCGTGGTTAAAGTTTCATGGGCCGCGGCTCATAGAGCATTATACCGAGACCACCGAAAGGTAGATCTGTTTTCGGTGGCCTTGATTACACGCTGTAGCGGCTGTACAGAAAACTCGATTATGCCAAAGAAACTTCGGCTCATTTTTTTACTTGTTTTTAGAAGAGTATGGTTTTAGGATCTAGGACTATTGGCTATAGCCAGCTAGTCGTAGCCCAGTGAATAGCGGCCAATTTGCTGTAGCCAGCCGTTCGCTAGGCTATATAAGAAACGCGATTGCTTGTGGGTTGGAAAACAAGTATGTTACAGTGTATTTTTTAAATAATTTTATTGAATAAAAAATGAAATAAAAAATACAAGTACCAGTGAAAAGCAATGGACAATTCTTCTGGGTATTCAACAGATTTTTTCCGTAATCAGTTGCCCACCATCTATATAGATCCCTCCTGCATAATTTTTTGTTTATATATCAGTAAATTTCCAAACCTCACATGTTGTACCAAACTCTGCTTTGCTTATACATACATACATACATACATACGTGTGTATATATATATATGTATATGTGTGTGTGTGTGTGTGTGTGTGTGTGTGTGTGTGTGAGGTTTGGAAATTTACTAATGGATGTAGAAAAAAAATTAGGTAGGGAGGGATCTATATAGATCCAGGGCAACTGGCTACGGAACAAGATCTGTTGAATACCGAAGAAGTGGTGCCCACTACTTTTCGCTGGTATTCGTATTTTTTCATCTCATTTTTTATTCAATAAAAATTGTTTTATAAACACACTGTAACACATTTGTTTTTCAACCCACAAGCTGTCGTATTTCTTACATTATGCAAACAGCATATGTAAGAGAAACTTGTATATATGTAGTCATGTGTATGTATGTATATATATATATATATATATATATATATATATATATGTGTGTGTGTGTGTGTGTGTGTATATTTATATTGTATGTGTGTGTGTGAGTTAGGCAGTGATGTATTTGTCTGGTCAGTGGTTGGATGGTTGGCCACCAGAAAAATGCGAGACGCTGCCAGTACATGAACATCAGTGGAGCAGGGCGTGGGACTCGTAAACTCATCCCAAAGGAACTTGCTGGAAAATGGAAGGTCATGGGAAAAAGGCGAAGCTGGTGGCTTTCATTTATATATCCTTAGGTACTTGGAATTATGTTATGAATATTTGCAACAAGAGTCTTGGTGTGTGAGGCTATTTGTTGATGTTAGCACCGCGCAGAATTGCGAGAATGCTATTAGTTTTATTTCTCTCATCATATGGGGGTGGAAAAGTTTTATTTGCCGTAAGGCCTAGGGAGAACATGTTTCCTCTGTAAACTCCACATTTCTTGGGAATAATACTATCGGTTACAAAGCATCTAATATTAAAACCATAACTCACCATTTACAAATCAAATGTTATCATGCCTCTTGAGTTTCGTATTTTTCATTCTCGGAAAAAAGTGAAAAACAATATAAAGTAGACCATTTTTGTACGTTGTATCTAAGTAGAGCATAAAGCTTATATATATGAAATATGAGACATCTGTGATATAGCAGGGCTTGATTGTTAATATGAAAACTAAACAGTGCAAACCCCGTTAGTTGGTAACGCTGCCTGGGATGGCCAGCCCTCTTGTTGGGCGTGCGTAGAGGAAAGGATGATAGGTCATGTGAGTAGGATAATATGCAATAGACCCAGGATTGGCTGTAGGTTTTTTAAAATCACTGTTTAAGATAACTGAGAGATGGCATCTAAGGACCACTCTTCCATTCTTGCTGGGAGCATTTTCTACGAGATTAGCCTCGTTGCGAAGGATATTTCCTGTTGAGTTAGTTGCCAAATTCCATTGTCTGTTCTGACAGTTGGGAAAAGAATGTTTCGCTAGTGGCTGTTTTTATCAAATACCCGCGAGGTCAAGCTTTTTTTTATAGGATTGTGAATTTGATAATTTTCACTAACCCAAATCGGCGGGAGAAGTTTCAGAAGTTCAGTGTAAAAAAGACCGGTTTATGCGGCGCTCCATCCATCTCTCCGAGGGGAAAGGGATCCCGGCGTCTCCTTCGCCAGTGTTGCCAACTTCATTGATTTGCTCACCTGCATGGCGTTAGGGAACGCAACATTGATTTACAGGTTACTGGCATTATTTTTTTGTTTGTTTAATATGAAATGTGTACTAAAGTGAATTTTTTTTTCTTTTATTTAATTATATATTGACCTTTGAAGGATTAGATCGTCTGTTTTGATAATACGCCTGGCACCATTACAGTAGATTCATTCATTTGACACAGACTTGAGTTGTGTCATTTCCGTGGTTTTTACGAGGCTATTGTTTATTAAAGAATATGTAACTGCTACGTGTATCTTAATGGCAAATAAGTATTCTTGAAATGAAGTAGTAAGAACAAGCGCCGGGTAAACCGAACGCTACTAGGAGTGAGGCAATCCTTTGGTATCTGGCAACATTGACTGTCCCGGCACCTACCTTAAGAATCCCCCTCCTTCGGCTCATCAGTGGACATCTGACAGGTGTGTTGCACGAACACTGCTTGGTACGCACGGTGCGATTCCCTCCGCGTCACTGAGAGTGTCTAGGTGCCGTTACGTTACGTTACCTTAGCAGTTGATAATGGTATCTGTAGCTAGAGTCGCTCCAGTGACATACAGGTATTAATGACGATGAGTCGTTGTGTACAGGAGCCGTGTTGTGTGTTCAGAGATATAGGTTGCAGCAATAGGTTTAATTCACTTCGCAAATTTGTAATGTTGATAGGTTTTAGGATCTGCTAATCAGGCGCTAACTGGATGTTGTTAGTAGATGTTGTCGACTTATTGTTCTTTATTTCGCTTATTGTACTGTATTTTAATATTTGTTTCCCTTAGTTACTCACATAAATCCTGTTGTGTTATTAAACTATTGACTTTCATTTCCTTTCTTTTCTCATTGTTTTCTGAAATTTCAATGTTATACTTTGTTTTATTTCTTTTCAGTTGTAATTTATTTGAAGTAAAATTAAACTAAAACTTAAGATTGTCGTTACCATTCGTTGAAAGTTGTCTGTTTCCCTTTCATAAATGAATATTGTTTATTCCAGGTGACAGCTCGCATATCGATAAACAGTAAACTTTTCTTCAACGTTGTTGTTATACATTCCTCTGTAAGGAAGAGGATTGAAGATGTTGAACGCATTTTTATTTTAAAAAAATAACTTTCCTTAAGTAAAGGTTACTTATAAAGACCTAAAATAAAAGAAGAGAAAAGCCCAAAGATATTTGCTAGTGACCCTCCCCCAAAGAGGCTTGAGCAGTCTGTATTAAAATAGAAAAAAAAAAGAATACTCCCCCTTTAAATAATCTAAGGTGAAATGTGTGTATGAGGTTATTCTATTGACACTTTGGACATGTTTGTGTGTTGCAGTGAGGAGGCACGACTGACCACGTGGCTGCATCCCGTCTCTAAGGAACCCGTGCTCACAGGACACACGCCCTTGGAAGGTAAGTGCTGTAGGGCTCCTCTGCCTGTCTCATTTTAATTTTAATACACGAGGCCACTGGGACGGGCATACTATTGCTCTTATGTACCCCAGGCCCGAAAATTTTGAGAAAAAAGTGGTAAGAAAGGTTAAACACGAAGGCAGCTTGGCTATTTGGATAGGGTCGAATGGAGCCAGTTGCCCGGTGGGAGGGGAGGAAGGGATACCTTTCAGCAACTGAGGGAGGGGAAGAGTAGTTCTGCCGCGCTTGTCTTATTGCTTGAATTTTTTTTATTAAATTACTTATCTGTTTGCTTATTTGTTGTCACGTATGGCCATAAAGAGTCAATAAATAGAATAGATGTCAATTATTTTCTTCTTGTGCAAGGCAAATCAAAATAACTTGAGATGAAATATTTGATTGGGTGTTTATGATAGGGTTTTAATGGTTTTAAAATTCTCAAATTATGTGAAACTTACTATCTCGTGATGTTTGGTGAAGTTAGGAAAAAGTTAAAGCAAATATTTTATGCCAACCAGGCCTCGTGGCTGAATTTAGTTTTTTTTTATGCTTCTCAGAAGCATTTAATATTTATCTCTGTTGTTGCTGTTATTTTTCTATTTTATGGTTATAATCTTATTATTAATATTATTGCTACAGTTCTAGTGCAATGTCAGGATTGTTATTGTCTCTGAACTGTGTTTAAATATTATCAATACAAAAAACATTCTAAGTCGAGCGAAAATTATATTTTATTTCGGTTGCTAATTTGTATATTCCCCCTTGCTAAGAGTAAAGTTTTTCTTTCTGTTATCTTCAAATACTTGAACGAGTAATTTACGAAGCTCCCACTGTCCGGCCTATCAAATGTACTAAAACATAATTTCAATAAATCTGTGCGTTATGCTAGTCAGTGTTGCAGAAAGGGATAAATGCCTGAATTAAATCGCCCAGCAAAACGCGATTGCATTCCGTTAGGAAATACTGAACATTCTACGGTAGAGGATTAGTTTACTAAATTGTGATATAGAGCTCCCTTAGGGTGTGTGCGTGAGCCAAAGATGGAGAGGAAGAAGGAACTGGTGAGCTCGCTTTCCTTTGTGAATGTGAGATGTGGATGTTAAATGCAAGTACAATTAGAAGATAAAAATGTTTTCATGTAAATGTGGAGTAAGAAGAATTGGAAAGATGGGAAGTTGGATCAATAGAAGTGTTAAAAAGGTAAGAGTAGGTAAAAGTCGGATCAGAAAGTTTCGAGATGATATAGTCATCTGGAGAGAGAGAGAGAGAGGAGGTCGATAGTTTAGTGAGGGATATGATTCGGAATTGGTGGTAGGAAGGAAGACATAGAGAGTGCTCGATAAATTAAGAGGAAAAGGAATTGAAGTGCCCTGATATCCAGGAAGCGAGATTTCCTGCGCAAGGTAAGAGATGGATGACGCTGTTTGTGTAGGGGCGTTTGTTTATTTATGGGTATTATTTTGGATGTATTAGTGTTCTAAAAGTTTTTTCTACTTATCGCATCATCCTTCCCCTGCTAAAATAGGAATGTGGTCATGAATATTTTGAAACGGTAAAATGGCTTAGTTATGAATCTCTCTCTCTCTCTCTCTCTCTCTCTCTCTCTCTCTCTCTCTCTCTCTCTCTCTCTCTCTCTCATATATATATATATATATATATATATATATATATATATATATATATATATATATATATATATAAAGGAAAAGGAAGAACGAATGAACGTTATCTGCTGGGTAGTATTTCCACTCCTTTACAAAAAATAATCCTTTATTTATCGTAAAAGGGTGGAGATAATGCCCGAAATTAATGCTTTTCAGTACTTTACTGTGTTATTTATATGAATACACTCTTTACTGTACGTGTTTTTACATTTTTAGCATATCTTTATATATATATATATATATATATATATATATATATATATATATATATATATATATATATATATATATATATATATATATATATATATGTATATATACATTTGTATATATAATATATATATGTATATATATATTTGAAGCGTATATACAGATGTCAGATTATCGTTGCCGGCCGTTCGTGGTTTGCTTTGGGCGGTGCCTCAAGGACTTAAGAAGGGATGTTGCTTGGCCTTTGGTGAAAGCCCTCATGTCCCTCGAGGGGCGCGGTGTGTCTGGCATTTTGGGACTGTCTGGACCCGGTTCGCTTTCGTATTCCTCCTCTTACTGGAGTTGAGAACGTGATCCGACTCTTGCTGAATATTTAAAGTCGGTTTTTGGTTGGAGAAGCTTTTAGTTTCGGCTATTAAAATGGTTCTGTATTAGTTTGCTGTAAAAGAAAACTATAGAGATGGCTTTACATGTCCGGTCGCACTGTTTCTGTCCGCCCTCAGATCTTAAAAACTACTGAGGCTAGAGGCCTGCAAATTGGTATGTTGATCATCCACCCTCCACTCATCAAACATACCAAATTGCAGCCCTCTAGCCTCAGTAGTTTTTATTTTTATTCAAGGTTAAATTTAGCCATGATCGTGCTTCTGGCACCCTATAGGACAGACCACAACCGGGCCGTGGCTGAAAGCTTCATGGGTCGCGGCTCATACAACATTATACACTGCAGAAAACTAGATTGCGCCGAAGAAACTTCGGCGAATTTTTTACTTGTTTTTTGTTGTAGTTCTTGCTATGGATGACCCGGGTACCTTTGGTTAGCTGTAGTAGGGATGGCTTCCTGAAGGGCATTCATAAAACCATCTTTGGCCCCTTGTTTCTAAGGGCCTGACTAAGTTTCTGTAGGGTCGTTGTTTTGTGATTGATGTAGTTTTTGCTGTGAGTTTCCGACATTTCTGGGAATGTGAATTTATATACTATGCGGGTGCGAAGAAAACAAGAAAAAGGACAAAAAATGAAGAAAGGCAAAGGGGCCTAACCACGAAAGACCGGAGGGGGGCGGATAGTACCGTCAGTACACCTCACATGGTGCACTGTTGGCATTACTTAAGGTTCTTTGCAGCGTCACTTTGGCTTTTAGATGCAACCCCTTTCATTCCTTTTACTATACTTCCGTTCATATACTTTTTCGGCCATCTTACTTTCCACCTCCTAACAATTTTTTCATGGTGCAACTGCAAGGTTTACTTGTTACACTTATAAAACCTTATTACCGTCAATTCCCCTTTCAGCGCTGAATGACCTCATAGCCACAGCTCTTGGCCTTTGGCCTAAATTTTATATTCCGTTCCTAAGCACGAAACAGGCAGTAAACCTCCCTTATTAGAAAAGAAATATTTCAAGTCTGTAAGATCGTAAGAAGAAGAGCTGTATATGGAGATGTAATAGTCTAAATCGTTGATTGGTTTATTGATTCCTTTTTCCTTATCTGGCTTCGTGACAGCAATGGTCATTGACTCCGGTATTGAATTAAACGATACATTATTCTCTGAATTGTGTAACCCGATTATTACTTGTCAGGCCTGTCCACAGAATAAATGTGGGAACGATAACCTATATTCACAGAATAAAAGTGGGAACGATAACCTATATTCACAGAATAAAAGTGGGAACGATAACCTATATTCACAGAATAAAAGTGGGAACGATAACCTATATTCACAGAATAAAAGTGGGAACGATAACCTATATTCACAAAATAAAAGTGGGAACGATAACCTATATTCACAGAATAAAAGTGGGAACGATAACCTATATTCACAGAATAAAAGTGGGAACGATAACCTATATTCACAGAATAGTAAGTTTTGGAACCATAACTTATATTCACAGAATAGTAAATGTGGGAACGATAACTTATATTCACAGAATAAATGTGGGAACGATAACCTGTATTCACAGAATAGTAAATGTGGGAACGATAACATATTCACAGAATAGTAAATGTGGGAACGATAACCTATATTCACAGAATAGTAAATGTGGGAACGATAACCTATATTCACAGAATAGTAATTGTGGGAACCATAACCTATATTCACAGAATAGTAAATGTGGGAACGATAACCTATATTCACAATAAATGTGGGAACGATAACCTATATTCACAGAATAGTAAATGTGGGAACGATAACCTATATTCACTGAATAAATGTGGGAACGATAACCTGTATTCACAGAATAGTAAATGTGGGAACCATAACCTACATTCACAGAATAGTAAATGTGGGAACGATAACTTGTATTCACAGAATAAATGTGGGAACGATAACCTATATTCACAGAATAAATGTGTGAAGGATTACCTTTTTATCCGCAGAGTTAATGTGGCAAGAGGCGACCTAAAAGGTGTTAAGAGGAATTCTCCCTCTGTGAGCGTTATGAAATCCATTAGGTTTTTGGTTTTTTGTTATTCGTTAACAACAAAGAAATTGCGTCGGGCAATCTCGTATAATCTCCAGGGGAAGCCTTCCAAGCGCAAAATTCTTATCATGAAAAGGTTGGCTGGTGGTGAGTTGTGGGGTTTCATTTGCTTACGAATAATCGTTATTCGGAAGGGAAAATGACAGGTTTAGGTCGCCTGTTAGTTAGTCTGTTTTCAAAGTGAGAGAGAGAGAGAGAGAGAGAGAGAGAAACTCTCACTTATGAAAGAATTTAGATTGATATTTCGAAAAGACTCATGCTAATTATTCTGCATTTTGATGGAACCTGTTTGAAACGATGAGATACTTTGTTTTCATAAATCGATTTGTATTGTAAAGTTGCGATTAATCGGTTATAATTTATGTAATTCAGATACAAAAAATCTCCGAAAGTTAGCTTCCTTGATTGAGAGTTTTTTATATATATATTTGGAAATAGTTTTTCTAATAATTCAGCTGCGGATAGGCTAATCTGTATTTATGTGCAATTCTCTACTTCAGTGACCTGTTTAGTTAGTACGCGAACAATTCGGCAATGAATTTCCGTATATTTTACCTCGTAATTTATCTTGATTTAGCAGTGAAATATAGCTTAACACTGATATTCTTTACGACTCAGCTGTGAAATCCATCGTTTCAAAGCATTCCTTGTGTTCGCCATTGAAAATTCATAAAACTTTTTTATTTAGCGTTAAAAACTCTCATACGTATGTAGTCAAGATTGTATTTCTTTTTTCGTTATCTACATAATGCAACGGGAAAAAATCTCTGCGATCTAACTGTTAACTTCTTTGGATCTCTTTTGTTGTAATCTACATAACTCATTAAGAAAAAGTCTCTGTGATTCAAATTTAATATCTTTGAGTTTAGCTGTCAAAATCTTTGTTGAATCAGCAGTCAAAACTATATTTCAGCTGTCATTTAATTCACCAGCTAAAGTCTTATTACTTCATCTCTCAAATTTTTACCGGTAATTAGCTCAAATCTTAGTAGTTCGTCTGTCAAAATCTTTGTTGTGCAGTCTGTCAGAAACCTGGTAATGCAGCAGCTAAAATATATATAGTTTATCTGTAATTTAGTAACTAAAATCTTTGTAGTTCACTTGTAAAAATCATTATGATTCAGTATCTAAAATCTGATATTCTTTGTCGTTCACTTGTAAAAATCATTATGAATCAGTATCTAAAATCTGAAAATCTTTGTAGTTCACTTGTAAAAATCATTATGATTCAGTATCTAAAATCTGCCTTTGCAGTCCAGCTATCAAAATGGTCAAAATTCAGTTGCCAAAATGTCATTGTAGTTCAGCCGTCAAAATGTAATAATTCATCAGTCAGCATTGTGTACATCATTTGCCAAAAAGTTAATATTTTATCAGCCCTAATTTTTGTAATGCATCTGTCGGTATTTTATTAATGTAGCAGAAGATTTTTATCAGCAGATTCTTAAAAATTCAGCAGCCTACGATCCTTGTAATTCAGCTGCCAGAATCTTTATAACTGAGTACTCAAAATCTTTGAAGTTCAGGTGTCGGAATTTTTTTGTTATAATTTAATACCGGTAGTCAGAATCTCAGTATGCCAGCAGTCAAATGACTCATAGTTTAGGTGCAACGATATTCCACTTCAGCCAATAAAACCTTTGCAATTAAGCACTGAAAACCTCACAGCTCTGTAGTCGATTGAAGTAGTTGTCTCTTATCCTGCTATTTAGTCCTGCTAGTTTTTCCCCTACGCAGATTCCCCAGTAAAGTCCCTTTGTACAGGTACGAGTTCGACCTGTAGGGTTTCAGTGTTTTGATAGCCAGTGTACACTTCAGTCACATTGAATCATGTCGGTGTGGAAGCTTTGCTTGTGAATACTATCGCTTGATCGCACGTTCTTGGTAATAGTAGTTACATTTGGAGATAGTTATATTCGTAGTTGAAGATTATTAAAGAGGAATAAAGAGCATTGCTTTATGAAAAATAAGAGTGAGCTGGTTTTGGTTTATTAATTATCTCGCGTGAGAAATTTTAAATGTCAAACGATTATGGTTATGCAATGACACTTTTTGTTGTGGAAGGTTTTAAGAAATTCCAAAGGTCATATGAGCGCGGCTGACCAGGTAGACATTTTGTTGTGGAATAGTGTGAAACATGTCCGATTCCCCAGTTTATTTTGCTGTAGATCTCGGGAAGACATTTGACCCCCTTGATGATGATTGCCTTGTGGCTTTGTTTGAGGATGAAGGTAAGGAAAAAAGGCCCTTGCTTCAGTTGTTAGTTGTGGATAGTAACCTATATTTCGTCTTTAGTGAAGATGAAGTGTACTGAACTACCTGTTTATATTCACTGTAATTGTGAAATGACGATTCAGAAAAAAGGCAAGTATGTCGATTTTTTTTTCCAACATTTAAATGTATTCCGTAACAAGGAATTTACTCTAGAAAAAATCAAGAAAATTACCATTACTACCTTCATACTTTGCTTTCTGAATCTTAGATAAACTCCAGTGCAGAAAAAAAACTTTTGCAAGCATTAGCCTCTCTATACACTGACACACAAGGTTCAAGAGTGCATTGAACACCCTTACATATACAGCACCATTGACCTCTATCTTGCATGCAGTCTTACGCGTCTTTGATATGAAGACCTTTCCTTTCTAGTACCTCTTCCATTCCATCTAGCCAGCACCTTCTACCAGTTATGCGCTTTCTTCACCAACTAATCGCCCCCATTTCTCTCCACATGAAAAGTCTTTCTGAAATTACTCTGGCCCAAGATTTCACCCTTGGCGCATCCGAGTTTTCCCCATCTCATAACATTTATATTCTGAGTGTGCCACATATATTCTGGAAGTAACACCCTAACACTTGCAACATATTTTTTCCGTTCGCACTTCATTTTCATAAAAGAGATCTGATTTAATAGTTTTTTCATGCATTCGAACCTTGGGTTCCTTAAAATAAGTAATTAAGTATTTCCCAGACCTTTTGCCTATTCCCTCCTAACCACTTTGCTTCACTTATTCTGTGAATTGCTTCATCTCTCATGCTACCATCATCTGTTACTTTATCTCCTATATACCTAGATGAATCCAGCCTCATTTTTCTATCTATTTTACCTTCATCTTGGTTTCCTTTTACCTTCATAACTTCACTCTTGCTCACATTTACTCTCAATCGTCTCCTCTTGCTAACACTTTCACAGGTGGCTGCAATTACTCTATACTTTTCCTACTTGATAATGTTATGTAAACAAACATCAACCATTCCACACTGCAGTCACAACGCGTTTTCTTATCCCACATCTTTGATCTCACGTCTAATGTCCATTCTCTGACTTCTCAAATCACTCACCCCATAAAGGTATTAAATTGCAATGGATCTTGCCTTAGATCCATTTTTACAAAAACCAGTCGCCTTTTTGTCGTCTTGTTCTTAGCTTTGCTTTACGTCTAACATAAAATATTTAAATACTCTCATCATCTTATATTTAATGTATTCCAACACCCTCCACATTGTTTGCCTCTACTATATCATAAGCTTCTTCCGTTCATGTGTGTGTGTATATATATATATATATATATATATATATATATATATATATATATATGTATATATATATATATATATATGTATATACATATATAGAATCTATATATATATATATATATCACTTATATATATATATATGTAGAATCTACTGGTCACTTTTAATAGACACATATGTAATTCTTAATAATGTTTCCTAACTTCTCGAATTCTTCATGAAGAATTGAGAAGTTAAGAGGGGCATTGTGGCTATTAGAATTACACACACATATATATATACTCATTATATATATATATATATATATATATATATATATATATATATATATATATATATATATATATATATATATATATATATATATATATCTTCTTCTTTTTTTAACGTGCTTTTTCCCATTTTTGTATGGGGTAAGCACGATGCCTTCTTTTTGAAGGACTTTTGATTTGGCTTTGGGGTAGACCTGTAGTCTCGATCGGCTGCCCTGCCTGACATCGCTTAGACCCCGGTAGCGTATGTTTCATGTATCATACCCGACCCAACGCCCTTTCTTCCCAGCAGCGAGAAGTTGTTGCGCGGGTAGGTCGAGAGTTCGAGACGTGAGATGTTTGTTATGTTTTTAGAAGGTGTTGTATGGCTTTGTTTTGTGTGTATTTAGTCTGTAACACCCCATTTGCTTTTTAAGCAAACCTATCCGTTGATTACATATATATATATATATATATATATATATATATATATATATATATATATATATATATATATATATATATATGTGTGTGTGTGTGTGTGTGTGTGTGTGTGTGTGTGTGTGTGTGTGTATGTACACACATGAGGTGAGTCTATTAAATAACGAGACTGATTAAATAACTGACCTGTATTTATATGTATTACAAATTAAATGCTTGTCCCCTTCAGTATACTCCCCATTTACACTAGTACATTGCTGCAGTCTTCTTTTCCTCTGGTCGAAGGCAAGGAGGAGGAAATTAATTTCTGTCAACTGTTTCAACACATCCGCCCTTTTCTTCTTTACAGCATCAACAGACCCAAAACGTGTCCCTTTAAGTACTGATATAGAAGGGGACAGGCATTAAATTTCTAATGCTTATAAATAAAGGTGAATTATCTGATCAGCCTCGTTATTTAGTAGACACACCTTGTGTGTGTGTATATATATATATATATATATATATATATATATATATATATATATATATATATATATAGTATATATATATATATATATATATATATATATATATATATATATATATATATATATATATAATCATATATATACATGCATATGCATACTTATATTGAAAATATATTTTTCACATGATATGTATGACAGTTAATGTAAATGCCAAATAAATGAGAGCCATCAAGCCGATTTGATCTTGCATCCATTATGCTTCGAGTTATAAGCACACAGTGTAATCGGCTACTCCATGGCATACAGTAGGCCTTTGCCCTTTATGTATACATATATATATATATATATATATATATATATATATATATATATATATATATATATATATATATATTTATATATATTTTATATATATATGTATATAAAACTTTTCGCTTATTTTTTATTCTGTTTCAGCTACTTTAATGACGTCCTAATGACTTTTGCGGGTTTGAAGCAAGCATGTATCTCTCTCTCTCTCTCTCTCTCTCTCTCTCTCTCTCTCTCTCTCTCTCTCTCTCTCTCTCTCTCTCTGTCACATGAAGACTTCGGGTGAATCTGTCACAGTAGAGAAACTCGACATAGGAGACCTGACCCCAGCTTAACGGGGCAAAGGATCCAGACGGGGCTTACATCCACTCCTAATGCAACATCCTCTCTTGCAACTTCCCTTTCCGGCAGGTCAAAGAAAGTTTCGCACCGATAATGACTAACTGTACTCAAAGTCATGAGAGAGAAAGAGAGAGAGAGAGAGAGAAACCCAACAGGAAATGAATCTCGCTAATTACCGATGCCTCGTAAAGGCTCAAGATCGTGTGTCTTGCTTTTTCTTTTAGCGGTATAATTTTTTTTTTTTTTTTTTTTTTTTTTTAGTGACGTTCTCCATTAATGCATCCGGGTAAGTGAATCTCTGCTATCTCAGCAAAGTAAACACGGATGAAAGTACCGTAAGGGTTCGATCCTGTAAGCTTGAGATTAAGATTAAAAAAAAAAAAAAAAAAATCGGCTGTCGACTTAACCCGTCTTGAATATGTTTAGAACTGAAGTATTTACTGTGAAATTTTAATTTTTCCTATCCAGTTTTTCCATCATGAACCTTTGCAACCAAATCTTCTGCTTTGCGAAGCACTGGAACCTAATTTTCTTGCTTTTCGAAGTCGTGGGATCCAATTCTGTTGCTTTTTAAATTACTGGGACCCAATATTTCTACTTTGCAGTTAGCCTAGTGTGACACAATCCTCATGTTTTAAGAAGTAACGGGATCCAGCCTTCCTACTTTGCCAAGAACAGCAGCACAATGTTGCGTAATACTTTGATAAGTTGCGTATCGTTAGTCCGAAGTTACCTTCTCGAAGTGTTCTGCGTTCTGTCCAAAGTCCCAGACGCAGTAAAAACCCGTATTTGCAGGATAACGGTTATACATAAGGTAAAGAAATTCATTTTCTGAAACTAAAGTGGTGGGGTTCGAATTTCTAGGAAATTGGTAGAGTGTGGGAAAAGTCTCTTAGAAAACTTCATAAACTTTTCTCAGTGACCTAGAAAACTTTGAATCTATTCTCCCTAACTTTGAAAACTTCATAATATATTGTCGTCGACTTCTGTACTCTTTTCTTTTTCCTGACTCGGATCTGTTTTCTTTCCTTCACCCGTTTCCTGTTAGACTAAGGTTCTGTTAAGATGATGGCTCACGAAATACACAGTCGGCTGTTTTGATAGTTCCCGCACGAAATACAAATTTTATTTAGATATATGCAAATGTCAAATGCTGGTGAGAACATGCTTTATTTAGTACATTTTAAAGATGTAATTACTTAGTAAAATTTACTTAACACGTTACAAGAAACTTCGAGTATATCCAGAATGACATTATCTCGTTTTTGTAGTCTGGTCTTCCAGTAAGCGCTTCACCCTTCCCTAATCCACCCTAACGGTACTCGTAAGTGCTCGTCTTTTTATTTTCTTCCGTCAGATTATTTTTTTATTTTTTTATTTTTACTGCCATCCAGTTGCATCTGTTATTCGCCCTCGTAGGTAAAAAGTTTCATGATATTTTTGTTTAACTGTACCGTAGCAGTTTCAAGTCTGGCGGTTACATCCAGCTGTTATCTCAGTTGTTTTACTAACATTTCTTGATCGTCAATCTCATGTTATTGTGATATTCTGTTCTGTACACTTTTCGAATGTTTGCTTCTCTTCAGCCGGTTCTGCAACTATAAGTTTTTTCTTTATTTAAGTTGAAGTAAATACAGTAAATATCCGTTATCTGGCATCAAGGGACCCTCTATCTTCTGACGGGCCGATGTCTTCGAAGTGTAACCTTTGGTGGATGAGAACAGCATATTCTTCCGCCAATCACGATTAGCTCAACCAGTACTCAGGCTTTCACGTGCCTTTGTTTTGCCTGGTGAGCGACTGTCTTTCTTTCACTTGGCAGAGATATATACCCAGGCTTGTGTTCATTTTTTCAAATACCATTTCTTCTTTCCCAGTAACGACTGAATAAATGAAAACCTACAGGCGTTATCTTTTGTTTATCTGTTTTGCTGATGCTTATCTTAATGTATTTGATATTTTCTTTTCTTTATCACAAAAAGACTCGCTATTCTTTGGTAGTTTACTTTGCAGATTAATAGTCTTTTGTGCTTGTTTGGTGTGAATGTGTGGTCCTTTTTAATAATAATTTCAATAAATGTCTTCATGTCATGATCGTACCCGAAAGTCAGAAAGTGCCCCCTTGCCTCACTTTAAAGGTCCTGGGTTCGATGCATAGTGATGTAGAAATTTATTGTCGTATTTCGCACGTTAGTGTGTTGTGGTGTCCAATAATAATAATAATAATAATAATAATAATAATAATAATAATAATAATAATAATAATTTCCCATTAACGTGTTATTATGGCTGTTCGTGCTGTGCTTTCTTTACGCAAATTCCCCTAAAATGTTTCATCTTTAATTTTCGTTTTTCTCTCTATAACCTTGTTTAATATTCCTAGGTATCACTGTGGCATCAATTGATTTTATAATTAGTTTTCTTCTACAACCTCTTTTTTTTCTGAAACTCGGTCTTTCTCACTCATTTACATATGCCTATATAATATAAACTCGGTCACAACCATAACTTGAACTAGAAAGTTTCCGCTCCAAAATCAGTGAAATGCAGCATCGTATTTCAAAAAAACAGTTGGGATTAAAAATTAACAAAAAATCTTAATCGCTGTCAGGGAAGAAGCATTTTTTAAATCTTGATGGTATTTTGCTCCCTGAATATCAAGTAAAAGAGTCATGGAGGTGTTGAAATCCGAGTAAGAGAAGGTAGATTTGCTCATTTAAACACACTTGGAAACCCCAAGATTCGACTGTAATCAAATAGGTTAGTAAAATGTGCACAAATAAAAATTAAAAATAGAGTTGTGAAAACAATATGTTGACATGAAATTTTTAGAATGAAGAGCAAACACTGAATGAGGCCTAAGACACTACTAATTGTTTTTGTTGGAAAAAATAAAACTGATGACAGGGGGCCCAGTAAGGAAAGAACAAAGTTGGTTTAGTCAAGGAATGTGATGTGGGGAATGAATTATATGAGAAATTTGAAAGTGAAAGTCCAAACCTGTATGGGCAGACATGAACCTTGAAAAAGATTATAACAGAATCGATGGAGAGGTAATGTGGGAATGCTGAGGGTGCATGGCGCCGTGTAAAATTAAGTTGCTTAGAGCGATTATAACTTTTTATGATGGAAGTGAAGCATGTGCCAGAATATATTGAGGGGAGAGTCACTGGTATAAATTTAGATATGAGCTAAAAGTGAGTTTTTTCTTCATGGCCGTTCATTATCTTTATGGATGGTGTGGCGCGTGAGACGATAGAAATTAGACTTGGTTGCAAAGTTACGGGACAAGTCGTAAATGAAGTAGTGATGGTTGATATTTGTAGATGATGCAGTAGAATTAGGATAGTAAAGAGAGGCTGGAGAATCTTAAGTACTGTCAGTATGAGGAAGTTATGTCTAAATGTAAACAGAAAATGACGTTATGAGGATAAGTGGAAAATTGGGAGCAGTGGGTTCTTATCGGTGTTTGGGAATAAATAAATCGGATGGAGTGGGATGAGAAAAGAGGCGAGTCACAGTAAATTGTAATGAAGATAGATGCTAGTTGTTCCTCGTAAATCTTAATCTGAGTAAGAAAATCTTCAGCAGCTAAATCTTTCTCCCCGATTAATTCGCGGTCTTTCATCATCGTATATTTATGACTGTTATTGGTAATATAAGGGGATACCAAAGTACACGTTATATAATTCTACTATGTTTTGTAACTTTAAGATGTAAAAGACTTTTGTACTATCATTAGTATCTTTATAACTAATAGTGTTAATCATGGCTCTTAGTTTTCATTATAAAATGCATTATTATCATATCTTTTATCATTATTATCAACCTCAACTTTATAATAAGCATTATTATTAAACCCAGCTAAACCACATTATCATTATCATAGCCACCCATTTACTTATCATCATCATTATCGTCAGTATTATCGAACGCTCGCACTGTTCCTCTTATTAGATATCTTAGTTGGTTGTGATTTTTTATCGTCAGTTTTTTCTGATGGGTTCTCCTTTTATTGTCACGAACATCTCCCCGGTAATTTCTGTGTGCTATGTAGCCTATATCGTCTGTTGCTCCTTTGTTTCTTGTTTTTGTTGACCACAAAAATAACATCCGGTTCTGGATTGCGTTGTCAGTGTTCAGCATGTCGGCCATGATTTACTGCCTTTATTACCATTAATACACTCCGGGGAAGAAGAAAGGTGTGTTGAGAGAGAGAGAGAGAGAGAGAGAGAGAGAGGAGAGAGAGAGAGCGAGCAAATATCTTTAGAGTGGTTTCACCCCGATGGGCTGAGGATTATCTCCTGTTTTTGATTTTGACGATTGCATTCGGTACATTAAGTTGAAGTACCCTGTACTGTTCATTCTCTCTCTCTCTCTCTCTCTCTCTCTCTCTCTCTCTCAACAACAGTTGGAATTCGCAACAGCTGACCAGTAACCAGGTACATAATTCACTGATAATTCACTGCTTATGTGTAGAAGTATACTGGATTTTGAAGGATGCTTTACCGTTCATGTCTTTGCTTGACCCGGAGATCGAGCGCAGTTCCCTCATTTGTGAGCCGTAAGTGGTGCCATTACGTCAAGTGAGAAAGAGGGAGAAGTCATTAGGACGTAGGCTTAATCATGCTTCCCTAAATTGACTGTTGAGTATAATCTTGTATGATTAGCCAAGTTCGTTTTACTCTCTCTAATTTAAGTATTTGTATGAAACTTTCTGGGTCTTTCTTCTGATTTTTCTTTTTCCACATGAGAGAAGTTTGTTTGGTGGAAGTTTTATCGTCAGGTATATTTATGACCTTTTCATTTATTCCATTTATTTGAAGAGGAGTTTTTAAAGTGCAGTGACTTACAGGACGAACAGTCTAAAGCCATTTTCCAGCCCAGGCCAGGAGAAGACGCACACACACACACACACATACACAAAAGAAAAACAGGAAGGAAAGAAAGGGCTTAACTTACCTTCTAAAGAAAAAGAAAAATTTATTGGCTATCTAAGATTCAGGAAAATACTGAAGTAGGAAGAGAATTCTGAAACTGGTAGCAGAAGAAAAATACATGCAGGAAGACAATTAAATGAACAAATCAGTTTGAATGTGCGCAGCGTACAATTACTACTAATAGTATCATTACTGTTGCCACTAATAATGATACTAATTTGAAGTCGTTCATGAGTATTATATCTTGTGCAGATTTTAGTTATAGATAGTAACATATATTTGAATTTTTTTTTTTTTTCTTCATGTGTTTGCTTTTTTTTTTATCCGAAACACATCACTGCGTCACATTCATTCGAACATTGTGATAAACAAGAACCAGGAAAGGTCCGAATTTAAAAGCGATAAGATTTTTTGTCCCCTGAAATTGATTCTTATATATATATATATATATATATATATATATATATATATATATATATATATATATATATATATATATATATATATATATATATATATATATATATATATATATATATATATATATATATATTTGTATGTGTTTGTATGTACGTATGTATGCATGTGCTTGTGTGTGTATATGTGTGTGCATATATGTATATGTACATATGTATCATGGGAATTAAAACGTATGAAATACAGAGTACTATGACCACAAGGAAAGTAAAACAGTGGAATGAAAGATCTTTCGCCCATACTCTAAAACAAACTCAGAGCAGACTACTTACAACCAGAAAAAAGGACAACAAGGAAAACCCTGCTTATAAAAAAAACTACAATTCAAGGAAAAGAAAACCATTTCAGCGCGTGCAAACGATATTAAATGTCACGTTGATTTTCAGGTGGAACGGATTAACTCTGCTCGTGGATTAAGTAAGGAGAGGTTAAGGGTATCAGGAAGAATTACTGTAATCTAAAGTTTTTCTTTCCAGTATCGTGCGCAGAACTGAGTCAAGAACTTAAGGTCCGGACTCAGAATAATATTTACATTTGTTTGCTGCATTACGACAGATTCTAAGACGTTTCTTGTTTAGTGTTATTATACTATTATTGGCCAATCAGTGCTGTGATTTTTTCACGGGAGTGCACGAAAAGAAGATTAGGCTTACGGCCTCTTCTAACTGAATATTTATGATGATTTATTCAGATACTTAATTCCTTACTCGTCTGGCCCCATTAAAATGTATCGCAGTCCATTTAAAGGATTTTGAAAACGATATTACTACTCTGTTAAGAACAGTTTCTTATGAGTGAGTTTTTATAGTGTTGGATGGAAAGATTACATTTACATAGAATGTTTTCAGCTTTAATTTATTAAATCAAAGCGAGTGAAATAAAATAAAGCAAACAAAGGGAGTTCTTAGGTAATTTTGTCTTTCTTCCAGTTTTATTGAAAAAAACGTCGTCACAGCTTTCTTGCTGCAATATCTAAAATATAAACTGATTCTTATCTGAAGATCAGGCTTGAATGCGATATCCTAAGTATGCACTCTGAAAAGGTTTTTCATTTCTTAAGCTTAGTTTTTCTTTTTAAATCTGAGTTTTCTTTGTAAACTTTTTCTGCTGTATATAGTTTGCCCAGGAATGCCTCAAGGTAAAGACGAAAGGTCTTGCACCCTTTTGCTTCACTTTCCTCATGAATATATATATATATATATATATATATATATATATATATATATATATATATATATATATATAACCCTTTGATATATAATATGACCTTTTCCCCTGCTCTTGATTTGAATCTGTAACTTTTGGATTGGAAGGAGAGTGACATTGACTGAGACCACCCACCCACAAGATATTTATATATTACAGACACATTACATATATAGCCTACTGTATATATTATATAATGTGTGTAATTTATGTATATATATATAATATTCATATATATATACATATGTATATGGATTTTGAGCCATCTTTCATCTCTCGAATTGATATTGAATGCTGAAAGCAATTAAAAATAAAAAGTCGGAAACTGTCTAGTAAAATTGTTTCGTAGCATAATTATGTGGTGTAAGAAATGAATGAATGAAAAGTGTATAGATACATAGAAGTGTTTAAAAATAATAGCGTAGGGGAAGGGTGGATCGGTGTTGTGATATGGCTTAATCATTTGGGAACAATGGAGGACAATAGCTTAGTAGCAAGAGTATTCAATTCGAAAGTTTTAGGTGGAAGAAGAAGAAAACCTTGAAATGCTAAGTAGATAAATTGGACGAGGTTTTCGAAGGCCTTAATAGTTAGGAATCGTTAGACTGTGCAGATGTTTTAAGTAAACGGCATAGTGTTTGTAAGTTCATCCAGGAGCTGGCAGTGAAAGTATGGATGTGGCAGTGACCATTGTCCTGTTTTTTTGGGGGTTGCGGGGCCCCACCTTTCGTTTGAGTAAAGAGTCAGTACTCCAAAAATTCATTGTTCCCTGTTTATGTAAGCAGTGAACCATGTACTTGACGGTCTGTCAGCTGTGGTGAGTTGCAGCTAGTGTTGAGAATGGCATGGGGCTAGCAGCCTCATCCTAATAAGACTTGCCGAGAGCCAGAAGGTTAATACTAAGTGGAGTCACCTCTTCTAAGGAATAAAGCGTTACTATATATATATATATATATATATATATATATATATATATATATATATATATATATATATATATATATATATATATATATATATATATATACAGTATATATATATGTGTGTGTAAGTATGTATGTAGGGTTATGTAATCTTAGAACATCCTTGGAATCCCAGAGGCTATTTTTGCTGCAGATAGAATTTTTTTTCATAATTTTATTTCGAAATAACACTAATTGTTATGTAATTATAAGAAACGTTGTAATGCCTGGTACAGGTAATTATAACTGACGACTTCCTTTTGCAGACTCGACATTTGCTTTTGACTTTCCTGAACATTTCTTATGGCTTTAATGAAGAAACGTATCAGGTTCTCATTATCTTCGTCGTGTCTACGTTATCACATTATCCCGCCTTGTTTTATGAATAACATTGAATAATACTTCGTTACCTTCATCGAATTCGTCGTCTTATCAAAACTTTTCGCATTTTCCATAACTTACCGAAGTCACAAGACTTGAAGTGTAAATAAAGAGGAGTCTGAGACTTGGGTTATAGCACTGAAAATTGGATAGTGTTGTACTGTACTTATCCATGGAAAATCTGGCTAAGCTTATTTGTATGGATGGTTAACATTGTATTTTACCCTAACTTGTGGTTCTGGCATCGGTTTCATGCAGTATCCCTGTGTTTGTATACTCTCTGTGGTGAACAAAATGTCTGTGGGTATTAACAAAATGTGTATTTGTATGCGTAGGAATAATTTAATATGAGAGCATTGAAAAATACCGATGCCATTTACGTAACCCCTCGCGTTTTGACCTTCTGCTTTAACTATTACGATATCTAAACCATTCTGTGTGAATTGTGCCGTATTTCATTAAAGGCCGTTGTATATGTGACGTATTTTAATTATTTATTTTTGGGTGTCTTGTCATAGAAACCTGTTTTAAACGCGAGCTGTGAAGAAAATATTGTATTCGGGATATTTTAAAACAAATTCTTTTGCGCATGTGTTCTGTGAAGATTTAAGTTATCGGTGACGTATCTTAAAAACAACTTGATACCTATTCAGAAGAAATCTTGGTAACTGGACATATAGGCCTACCTACTGTATAGCCTGCAGGATGCTATAGACTAGGATAAGAGTTTCGTTCAAGTTGCAGTGACGTTTAAAAAGTTTTTTTTTTTTTTTTTTTTTTTTTTTTGGTTATATAACCGTAAGTACCTTTTTAACAGAGCCACTTTAGTATCATAACACCAACATGGCCTGGTGAAGGATAAATTGTTATGATGTAAAAGTAAAACATTTATGTAGGGTGAAAAATCGATTCATAAGAAATGATATTAAACATCGAATGTAAATTTTGAGGAGGAATTTTTTAATACATTGCTAATGTTATGCAACAGAGAGAGAGAGAGAGAGAGAGAGAGAGAGAGAGAGAGAGAGAGAGAGAGAGAGAGAGAGAAAGCTTTGAAATTCACCTTTTTCGTTTTAACGTGGTGGTTGACCAAGAAGGAAAAGGAGGAGGAAGAGTAGTTTAAAGAAGATCTAGGCGGTCGCTCAGGTAATTAGGAGTGGAGCAATATAAGGAAAGAAAGTAAATAAAGCACTAGAGAAAAGAAAAGTATGACAGACCCACTTGCTCGTTTCTGTAACCACGAGGGAATTTTTCTTTTTAATAATGCACTCTTAGGACGCCCATCTATATGACAACCTTTCCATTTCAAAAGAACCCCAAAAAATGACAATTTCGAAAGTCAGTGGATTATTTTGGGCACAGTAATACTATTAGTTTTATTTTATTTTATTTTTATTATACTTTCATGACAAATATTGTGTCTCGCAAGGCAGAAGAAAATTACCATTTCCTAGCCACGGGATTATGTTGTTCTCATTCAAACCAGAAGTTGGAGGATTAAAGTGCAATTTACAAAGTTTCAAGATTACGTCTCTTCTGCAGTTTGGAGAGATGAGGTGTCTCGTAACTATGAAGAAAATAGACATATTTAATCTTTCAGTGATTAACGGTAACTCTAAAACTTGTACTCATTACAGTTCAGTATTGAGCTTCCGTCAACGGTTCAGTTTCGAACTTCCGTCAACCGTTTTGGTGTGTTCAGTTTTTGCGGATAAAACTAATTTATTTCCAGTTAGAAGCAGTGAAAAGGTATCTATCTTTAAAGTGGGTTGGAGAGAACCCAGTCCAGATTACCTAACAGTGAAGTCTTACGATACAGCTACAAGATCCTTAGCAGCCACAGTCCCTTAACAAAATGTTTCCCATAAATTTAAAACCACCAAGATTTTATTTATCTTGTAAAATCATGTAAGCACTGGTCAATAAGAAAACTAATTTTTTGTCATCAAAAAGATATTCACAAATCGGTTACCGGGTTAACTTCCATTCAAGGACTATAACTGGAACATCATTGTTGATGACTGGACTGGGAATAATATTATAGAGTTTATTTTAATTTTATAAATCTGTTTTTAAGTACATGTATAACAGTTAATGTTGTAAAACATTTATCAAAGACTTTTTCGTATCCATATGCCATTGAAGGAACTTTGTGCATTTTTTTTTTGCATTGTTCCTTATTTCAAAAATGGACTTTATAAAAGAGGGGCCGATTGCAGATCCGGAATGTGATCGTCTGGTTATTTTTAGTTTGGTCAGTATGGTATGTAGCTTTTTTGTGTCGCTGACTTTTCGTGACTTCAACTGAGTGATAATCAAATATACCTCCAGCCACTCTTCTCACCATTGCATCCGTCAACCAACAATTTCATCTATAACAAACTCAATTTTTTAAAGCTTGTAATAACAAAAAGGACCGTCTCCAACACCATGGATAGCTTTATCATTTCGCATTTCTTAATTCCACTAGCTATTGTTACTATTTTTCAAAATGATCAAACATCCAGATAGAGTAGGAATGAAAGGCCATTATCATGCCAACAAAGCTCTCACACAATAGAATGCTGCGGTTGTGTGAAGAAAGGGTAAATATGGGAGAGAAAATAACAAAAGAAGAGGAGCTGAATAAATGTTTGCTTACGAAAATATCAATGCAAATCAACAAAGAAAACTACGGCCCTGTAAACTTTTTTTATGAATATTGGTGTCAATAATACTTCCCGGGAGACTAAGCTGGGGACAGGTTTTTTTCACCAAGATGCTTTTTTGTAGCTTCATTCCCATGTCTTTACTCCACTGTGAGATGACGTAGGATTTCAGTTTTTCAGTGGACAATAAAAATGCAATTTTGTTTCGTTATATTCATACAATCATCATAGGATTTTGTAAGGAAATATACTTAAAATAATTATATTTAAAAGAGATTTATTCCATTTAATAGTAAAGAATATTGCCCTTCTTACCGATGTGTTTGTTGAATGAGCTGTATGATTATGCTCATTACTGAATGATCTATAACATTTCATCACTTAATATCACGAGAGTTTTTTACTAAATTGTTTCAGTTATGTAAAAGGCAAAACCAAGGGGAAGTAATCTGATGAAGAGGCAAGTGAGGTTGTAGGAAATGGTGAAAAACCGACGGGATTTTATGTCAGTAAATACCCCAGTACTGCAGTTACGTAGCCATTGTGACCTCAAGTATCAAAGCGCTGTTTATTAGTTCTAAATCAGTCAGTCTTATAATCCATCCTTAATGTGAAAATGATCCACAGAACAAAGAAATTCGTTTCTCTCGTTTCACAAGTGTTTATCTCTCAAATCTGGTTTTTACGGAATCCGTGTTTTTTTTAATTTTTTTTTTGTGCCTCCTTTTCTTTCTTGACCGAGATGGTAAATGGTCATTGTTCAAAGTTACCCATCCATGAATATCAGCGTGAGATAAAACGATTTTACTTGATTTATTACCCGCCATTAAACATGTCCGGAGAGGCCTCGGCTTCGGGAATTGTTGCTGGGCTATAAGGCCGTTGTTATAGCAGCTTTTTGTGAAGAAATGAGGTCTTTCTCTGTCAGTTAATAATAATAAGAATAAAATATTTGCCTTTGGAGTTAATTGCAAACAGCACCCGTAGAAATGAAGATGAACCTAAAAATACGAAGCCCTTGAGGTGAAGTTTAGGTTGGCATATTATATTACGAGTACGCCAATTTGTTAAGCATCTGTGTAGTTGCACGACCATTTTCAGGTTCACTTTTAAATGTGTCAATCAGAGATGTAGAAGACTGGATTCGAAACAGCAAAAAAAAAAAAATAAATAAATAAATAAATAAATAATAACAATAAAATAAGATAAAAAAAAATATGCTTGCTCTATAGACTTGTTTGAGTTTCGAGCATAATGCTTCGAAGCTTATCACTGCTTGGAATTCCGATATCTGTTTATACCCAGTTATTACAGTATGTTCTCATACATAAATGTGATAACTAATCTGACTTTTAAGGGGCAACTTCTTTTAACTTTCTTTGGCTAATACCCGTACTGAGGTACGTGATAAGTCATAATTATGCACAAACGATGGAAAACGTAAAGGAAAAAGAAAAGCTACCGTTAAATTATATTGCAAGGAGTATCTCGATTGTCCCAACCGGATTTTCAGAAAGCTCCTGTCATAACTGGGCTTTCCACCCCCCACCCCCCCGCCTTGAGCAAAACATACTCGTATCTTTTGGACTTGCAAAGAAACTTCCGGATTTTTTACACGGTGGTCTTGATATTGCCCATTTTGTTCCCATAGGCCTCTTGTCCTTTTTTCCTTTTTTCCCTATTATTATTATTATTATTATTATTATTATTATTATTATTATTATTATTATTATTATTATTATTATGTCATGAAAAGGAATGGTCGTCTCGATGCCGTTGAGTTTATATTGCAGTTTCTCAATCTCTCGGTTGAGTTTCTTTGTATCAGCTGGTAAATTATATAACAGCTGCCCCAGGTTCATTTACTCCTGGACGTTTCGGCAGTTCTCTATACCTGTACAGAAAGGCGATTGAAGCCAGGGGTACCATTATGTCACGTTTATACCCAATAGCGGGCTTACAGAGATTTTAGGCGTTTTTTGCCGGGTCCCAGAATTTCCCGTCATTCCGCTCTCAGACAATGGGAATAGCGCCAAACCTCCCCCACCCCCCTCTCTCTCTCTCTCTCTCTCTCTCTCTCTCTCTCTCTCTCTCTCTCTCTGGTTTCTACAGCCATCCTAAATACGCGTAAAATCTCTGTAAGCCCGCTTGCGGGTATAATGTGACATAATTGTACCCCTGGCTTCAGTTACCTTTATGTAAATGGTAGAGGACTACAGAAACTTCAAAGAATAAGTGACCCTTGGACAGCTGTTATATAATTTAGCTGCTCCTACAAAGAAACTCAATCGAGAGATTGAGAAACTGAACTAATAAAAACTCAATGGCATCCAGGCGGACATTCGTTTTAATGAAGTTTGTTTTAATGAGGATGTTTTTCCGAGTTATTATTATTATTATTAAAAAGAAATAAGAAGTAAAATATGAACTGGTCTGGTTGTCATTCAGACGGGAGAAAGGCAACAGTCGCCTAAACGGGCCATCCGGGATTTGTTGGTCTCCACAAAGTAATTAAGGTATTTTATCGCCTGTCGGGTAATACGAGGTCGCTTGGTAGGAAGAGGGTCTATACTACAGCTGATCAGAATGGGCATGTGATATTAGCAACACTGTTAGTCGGAAAACTTAATACACTTGAATACGCTTATATATATATATATATATATATATATATATATATATATATATATATATATATATATATATGATAGATAGTGTATATATACATAATATATATAATATATATATATATATATATGTGTGTGTGTGTATAGATAGATAGATAGATAGCCTATACATATATATATATATATATATATATATATATATATATATATATATATGTGTATAATATATATATATATATATATATATACATTATCACCGTTTCCATTAGTGTTCTATATATATATATATGAGTATATATATATATATATATATATGTGTGTGTGAACAAGCACATAATTAGTCTATATTTATATAAGTTGAAACACTGGTTCCATTAGAGGTGCTCCCTCGTCTTCCTGTTCCTTTTAATTCACTTCCTGTTCATCTCAACCTATATCCATTGGTTGCAGCATAATCCGATTATAAATTTCCGTCAAATATTGGACGACCTTTCAGTCACCCTTGCGCAGTCTGTTGCATCCTCTACTTTTTTTTTTTTTTTTTTTGTAAACATGGGTAGAAAAATGTAAGGTATGATGAAGTTAGGCTCGGGCATGCAGATACAAGCTCGCGTTTTGTGTGTGTGTGTGTGTGTGTGAGAGAGAGAGAGAGAGAGAGAGAGAGAGAGAGAGAGAGAGAGAGAGAGAGAGAGAGAGAGAGAGAATACTTAAAACGTTTTGCTGTTAGAAAATATGCAAATGTATGTTGCACGTTTGAGAGCATAACGATTTTATTTTACATTTAATCAAATCTATACCAGTGTTTAGAGGTTTGTTGAGAAAATGTAGTTATTTTATCTATTCAGATACATCCAAAATAGTTGTTACTCTCCTTATTTGAAATGCTCTATTGATGATGGTTACAGTACCTTATGAAAAGAGTTAGGGAGGTGTATATGAGTAATCTTCTTTGTTCATCTGCCCATTATACATCGGCAGAGCCGTAACTCTGCAAGAGTTTTATCCTATCAGAAGCTGATGCTGGACACAAAGGTTACTTGGGATGAAAGCCGATGGTCAAAGAGAGAGTTTTAGAAGAGATTTTTGTCGGGGTTCTTAATAATAATGCAGCCATTTTATGAGCTGATATTTCACACAAAGGGACTCTGGAATATGGCCTTGACCCCAGGTCTTCTGGACAAGGTCAGTGTCAGGATGAGGGTGAAGGAAATTCCTGTCCGGGCTCGGGCTTAACTAAGGATTGTAGCAGTTGTAGAAGCTTGTACTTGAAACTAATGGATGCGTAGGACCAGAGGTCGTGCCATGACCTATTCCAAAATTATTTGAACAGTGTTAAGTCGATGCAGCTACTAGAGACAAAGTGCTGTAGAGGCTCATGTGTTTTTATCACGGTTGTGTCGAAAATGTTATATTAATTCATTGCTTTCTTTATGACTTATTGAGATGCCCTACTTAGGGCTAGGTTTTTGTTAGTCAAATATTATTTTTATTACTGTTAAACTTATCCATCAAAATAGTGAAGTTTTTACATATTATTATTATTATTATTATTATTATTATTATTATTATTTTATTATTATTATTATTATTATTATTATTATATTATTATTATTATTATTATCATTATTATCATTATTATTAATATTATTATTATTATTATTATTATTACTATTATTATTATTATTTAACGATACTTTTCATTAGATCCTTATGAAATTTGGCAGGAAGGTAGCCCATGGCCTCCTACTCAAATGATTGTGGCAGAGACCTATTTTTAAGGCCACCGGTTAAAAACAAGTTGGGTTCGGATACCTATAACTTTAATCATTTAAAACGAAATATCTAATAGTTTTATTGCCAATCAGTTTTCAATCATAGCCTATGTCATTTCAAAGTCTTGGAGCATCTCTTCCAAATAGTCAAATTATTTAAAATGTACATTTCCATTTCCTACGTTTGTAAAACGTGATAAGTACGTCAGATGACTTAAGATCGATTACTGTGGGATTTAATGGAGGATTTTGAATTATTGTAGTCTTGAGTAATGACGCCTGAGATGATCCGAATATTCTCTGGCAATGCTAGGTTTGTTAACTGCTTTGGATAACTAGACAGTTAGACAGTTATTATTGTTATATCAAAGGACAGAATAAAAAAAAAAACTATTTACTCCCCTCTGCGGACGCTGAAAAGAATGCTCATGAAAGCGAAATGCAAAAAGCAAGAACACGATAAATAGCAGTAATACAAGTAGACGACATTAATGAGCACTTTGATAAATGAATGAATAGGCGTTGTCAACAACAGTTCGGTCTCCATTAGGAATATGTCGAAAGCACCCATTCATTGTCGCTGGTCCAGGGAATCCCAACGAGAAAAACTCTCTCCAATCGTATATTACTCATCGAAAAATGTTCCTCTTTTACAACGTTATATTTGAGGGCATTTGAAGCCTCGCTCGAGCTGTGTGCCACATCTCAAAACTGATGACTGTTTTTAGTGTGATTAAGTACAGAGACGAGTGAGCGTGATCGGAAAAAGTGGCAGCGCATTAATGAGGTCTATATTTCATGGTGAAATGGATGGACGGCGCCGGAACATCTGGTGAGTGCGGAATTTATTGAGAGAATTGGGAAATCTTAGAGAAAGTGCGTAGTGGGTGAGGTTATTTGGGCATTAGGGAATTTCTTGTTTTCCCGTCGTAATGATGCTATTTTCCCCAGGCTGCCAAGTCACTTGATACACTGTAATTAGATAAAGAGAGAAATACGAGCAGTCAGGGAGGCAAACAATAATTTGCCCGACGAGAATGTTTCTCGTGATTGTGGAAATTACTTGCTGATTTTATCCTCATATTTTCCTTCTTCCAGTCCTCTTGTTTAAGAATATTACATCTATTTTATCATTCAGTAGCTTCGAGCAGTGTATTATTCGTAGAATTTTTTTCTGGACTCTTTAAATATATCAATAATTCATAGTTTTCGGACCCTTTCCAGCATATGAGTGGCAGGGAGAAAGTATTATTCATATTTTCCTACCTGGAAAGATTGGAAGGTCAGATTGTATTACCTCCAAAGGGATGCCTTTTAAAGCATGCACACACACACACTCACACAGACACAGTTCCCGGATATATATTATATATATATATATATATATATATATATATATATATATATATATATATATATATATATATATATATATATCCTTTGAAGAGTTAAGATCATAAGGGTAAAACATTGCTAAGAATAGAAGTGTAATAGCCTAACGTAGAGTATAGAATGAGATTGGGAGACAGATTCCAGATAATCTTCAAGTTCGGTTAAATAAGAAACCTGGTTTTTTTATGAAACGGTTATGGTAAAACTTAATGGTAAAATTAATAGAGATGCAGCGTTTTCGGTAATTTTGAAACTTTCAGGAAGGAAAGGAAGATTGTGTAAGAATTCTGACTGACTATGAATATTTAGTTTGATGGGTAAGTAGATATCAGACAGGTCTTATAATTTATTTCGACGCGTTTTGCACTCAGCTGAGTGCATCATCAGGGTTCTGTACAATAAATAACGACCAATAAAAAGTATATGAATTTGCTAGTTATCTAAAAAATCGTTTATACTATTTCTGCATAATTGTGTAGGTTCTGTAATGAAGGGGCGATGGGAATAGTTAGTGAGACTGCAGTTGCCTTACCAGATTGCACTGTGGAGATTAAAAATGACCAAGGAAGTTCCAGAAACCGTTGGAAGAGATAGGAACTGTTTGCAAAAGAACGGGGCAAATAGAAGTCGAGAAGCTCGAGTGGTAATTGCAATTATGGATGGTGTAAACTGATAGGATTGATAAACACTTTTAATTACTAGGTCCTAATGTTACAAGCGATAGCAAAATAACAGCAAAAATATTACCAGAGTCAGACAAGGAAGTCGGCAGGATATCGATAGTCCATGTAACGATGAAAAAGACATTCCAAGGATGTAGAGATATACGCCAGTGTCTAGCAGAAATTAAAGTAGTAAGGGTGATACTATTTGGAGATGGCGAACTGCGTTGATTGGCCGAGGCACATAAGCTGTCAACCCCTGGCAAAGAAGAGCATTCTGATGTTTAGGGGTGTATTGGCTTTTCGACAAGAACTATGAACACTGAATTATATATATATATATATATATATATATTTATATATATATATCCTATATATATATCGTATATATATGGGAAAAAGCATATAAATATATATATATATATATATATATAAATATATATATATATATATATAATGATTATTATCACTTTGTACGTGATTCATTTATCACACATTACCACAGGTGAAAAATAAGAGTGGGGTGTAATTAAAGACCGGTTTCGACTTTATTTCCAAGCCATTGACGAAGGACTGATACAGAGTGTGAGAAGTCACAAATATATATACTACAAGAACAGTACTGACGAACATACACATCCGTTAGAGGCTCCAAATCCCCACTCAGGCCGGTGTCGAGGTAGGAGTGGCCTTTAAAACTCATTTGGCTAAAAATCACAATAGACTCTCAGGGGGACATTGCTGATAAACAGACCATACCCCACCTCAGATCCACACCTGACAGGTGTCATGGAGGCCGAGTTTGGAAACTCATTAACATTACTACCCTCGTACTGTGTTTACAAATATGATAATCTTATTTTCATATATCTCTATTGCCTACCTTAAAGTTTAAACAATTTACAAATTTCTTTTTGATATTAAAGGATCAAGTTTATACATCCCTTGACTGATATTCATATTATGGTTGTAACTTTCTTTTATGAAGCTAGATTCAATGATGTTCCTTTCCAGTGCATTATTAGAATATACAATCCTTTTTGCCCCTTCCCAGTTGATAGCATGATTGTTCTCACTAACATGTACAAATATACCACTGTTCCCCAGTGCATATCTCAAACATTTCTTATGTTGTTCAATTCTTTTTTTTCCAGTGCTTTCCCAAACCCAATATAAAAGTTGTCACAAGACTTAGACGGAATTTTTATATACACACCCTTTAATATTGTCTGGGGAGTTCTTGATAACTGTAATTTTTCATTGTTGTATTGTTCTTAAATGCGACATTAACACAAAATTCTTAAGAAGATGAGGGATAGCTTTCATACTATTATTATAAGGCAGAACAAGCAAATTTTTGTGTTGTATATTCTTTCTGGTTTTGATACATAGTCTTTTTGCCCTTCAAATGCACTGTTTAATACACTATCAGGCTATTTCAATTTTTTTACCTGCATTCCTAATCTTATCTATTTCATCATCAATATATTCAGGGCTACATACCCGTAATGCTCTTAAAAACATAGATGAAAACACTGACTTTTTAACCTTATTGCTTTGTCCAGAATAGAATGCACATAGGAAGAAATATTAGTGGGTTTTCTATACACACTATATTTAAACCACTACTATTTCTTCGTATGAGGACATCCAGAAACAATAAGCACTCATCATTTTCCATTTCCATCGTGAATTTAATTGATGGTACTAATTGATTTAACTTAGCAAAAAAGTTTTTTACATCTTGGTTCCCTGAATACACAAATTATGTCGTCAACATACCTCGACACCGGCCTGAGTGGGGATTTGGAGCCTCTAACGGATGTGTATGTTCGTCAGTACTGTTCTTGTAGTATATATATTTGTGACTTCTTACACAAGCTGTGATCAAACCTTCGTCAATGGCTTGGAAATAAAGTTCCATCTTTGAAACCGGTCAGGACCTTCTGCCCCCTGTTTCTTATTTTTCACCTGTGGTAATGTTCTATATATATATATATATATATATATATATATATATATATATATTTATGTATTCGGTATTATATAAAATTATACACACATATATATATATGTATACATAGGCTATATAAAATTATACACACACATTTTTATGTATGTATATATATATGAAACATTATGCTTACAAATGTCGTTTAGGCTAAACTGAATTTGCAGCTTAATGTTTGTGTGTAAAAATCACAGTGATGTAATAAAATTCATTCATATATATATATATATATATATATATATATATATATATATATATATAGATAGATATATTTATTTATTTATTTATTTTAAGTATCTTCTGGGCTTAATCAAAATGTCACGAATGGATTTTGAACCCTATCCAAATTAACCCTTAGATTCATCTGATATAAGAAAATTCTTAGAAACATCTTGAAATTACTTTCATTTTAAACGGTGTATTTTAATAGTTTTCTCTTTCGAAGATTTGCAGTAAGCTAACCACTCACTTTGATCAAGAATTTTCTGGATTTCAAGGGAATAATTTTTAATGCTGTAACAAATTTTGTATTTCTTTTTCTGGAGTCTTCCTTCATCTAGGTTTTTATTTCACTTGATGTTTCACAATTAGTTTTATATCCTTCGACTATTATTTTCTCGGTTTTTGAGAATTGCGCACTTCACAGACGGGATCCAATTCAACTTTTTTTCACGACCGTTTTCTTTTATGCCAAAGACAAACATTCCTCTGATGACTTTGTTTACCAGTGGCGCAGCAGTCTTAGAAAGTCCGTAGGAAGACTCCTCCCATAAAGTATGATATATTATTTTCAATCTAAGCCCAAATATGGAAGTATATTACGATGGGGAAATCGCGCATGAATTACAGATATCATTGATGGTAACTAAATTTAGCTATGTCAACGAGAGCATCATTTTACTAGCAGTAGTGAGAAAGGTGAAAACAGTCGAGGGGTAGAAGTGATGTGAATAAAAAACAAGTAAAAATCGAGTTTTCTGTACAGCGTATAATGCTGTATGAGCCGCGGTCCGTTAAACTTTCAGCCTCGGCACGATCATGGTTAACTTTAACCCTAAATAAAACAGGTAAAAATGCACCGAAGTTTCTTCGGCGCAGTCGAGTTTTCTTTACATCGCATAATCAAGGACACCGAAAATAGATCTATCTTTCGGTGGTCTCGGTATAATGCTGTATGAGCCGCGTCCCATGAAACTTTAACCACGGCCCGGTGGTGGCCTGGCCTATATCGTTGCCAGACGCACGATTATGGCTAACTTTAACCTTAAATAAAATAAAAACTAGTGAGCCTAGAGGGCCGCAATTTGGTATGTTTGATGATTGGAAGGTGGATAATCAGCATACCAGTTTGCAGCCCTCTAGCTTCAGTAGTTTAAAGATCTGAGGGAGGACAGAAGAAGTGCGGACGGACGGACAAAGCCGGCACAACAGTTTTCTTTTCAGAAAACTAAAAATGAGCTGATCATATCCACCATTCTGTTTTTATTTTCACTCAAGGACCCGGATCATTTAAATCTAGTCATATTCGTAGCTAATTAATCTGAGGAGTACTGTACTCTTCAGTAGCTCATTTCAGTACGAATATCGTTTTTCAGATTAGGAAGAAATCTTTTATGGAAAAGGTTAGTGCTCACAAGGATGATAGTACTCGTATGCCGATAAATATAGTATAGTAAAAGACATGAATATTGTCTTGTCATTCATTAGGCAGTAGGGTAGGCGAGATGCCTAAGGATGGGAAGGTGAAAGTGTGATGTCCTTGATTCGGTGGTTCCTAGTATATTTCAGTAGTGGATGAAAAATTCGGATGAATTTCTTGTCATCCATCGCTCCAAAGAATTTTTAACAAACGAATTGTTGTTTAAGTGCGTTATTTTTAACTGAAAACGTGTTTAATAATGACGTGAATAACGAAACGAAAAATATAGTTTATAGACATGACTTGTGATATTTTTGAACGGTCTTTACAATTCTTGTTAACTCTTTCGCCTTCATGTGGAGGAAAAGTTAAGTATACCTTAGTTTAACCAGACCACTGAACTGATTAACAGCTCTCCTAGGGCTGGCCCGAAGGATTAGATTTATTTTACGTGGCTAAGAACCAATTGGTTACCTAGCAACGGCACCTACAGCTTATTGTGGAATCCGAACCACGTTATAACGAGAAATGAATTTCTATCACCAGAAGTAAATTTCTCTAATTCTTCATTAGCCGGTCGGAGATTCGAACGCGGGCCCAGCAGAGTGCTAGCCGAGAACGATACCAACCCGTCCAATGAGGAACTTTCATGTGGAGGAACCAAGGAAGAACACTAACTTGCAGTACAAAGCATATGGTTATATTCAACTCACTTTTTATGAGCAATGGAACTTCGGCATGCTAGTCAAGTAACTTTTTTTTTTTTTTTTTGCTGTTCATCCGAATCGGAGAGTAACAGTTTTCGAATGAGGTCTTGCTCTGACTTTATATTGTTAGATGTAGAATTGTCAGCACGGGCTTTTGTTGGGGTGCAGTGGATATTTTGCTAACAAAGCTGTTGACTTATATTTAATTACTTAAATTTAAAACATTAGGCTTAAGAGAAGGGTCGTATTTGTGAAATGATAACTATTCCTGTGTATTTGATCTAAGACTAAGTTGTTCTTGTAAAGGAATATCATTTTTCGTTTTGGAATACCGTTTTAGTTGTCTGTAAAAGAAAACTATTGCGCCGGGCTTGTCTGTCCGTCCGCACTTTATTCTGTACGCACTTTTTTCTATCCGCACTTTTTCTGTCCGTCCTCAGATCTTAAAAACTATTTGAAGCTAGAGGGCTGCAAATTGGTATGTTGATCATCCACCCTCCAGTCATCAAACATACCATATTGCAGCCCTCTAGCCTCGGTAGTTATTTTATTTAAGGTTAAAGTTAGCCATAATCGTGCGTCTGGCAACGATATAAGCCAGGCCACCACCAGGCCGTGGTTAAAGTTTCATGGGCCGTAGCTCATACCTAGTTCTTCATTGGAGGGGTGGGTAGAGCTCTCGGCTAGCACGCTGATGGCTCCAGCGTTCGACTCTCCGACCGGCCAATGAAGAATTAGAGGAATTTATTTCTAGTAATAGAAATTAATTTCTCGTCATAATGTGGTTCGGATTCCACAATAAGCTGTAGGTCCCGTTGCTAAGGTAACCAGTTGGTTCTTAGGCATGTAAAATAAATCTAATCCTTCGGGCCAGCCCTAGGAGAGCTGTTATCAGCTCAGTGATCTGGTCAAACTAAGGTATACTTATCTTTTTTGTTTTTTTTTGTTAACATAGCTCATACCGAGACCACCGAAAATAGATTTATCTTCGGTGGCCTTGATTATACACCGTACAGAAAACTCGATTGCGCTGAAGAAACTTCGGCTCATTTTTTACTTGTTTATCTTTTATAATTTAAACATATTGTTCAAGTCCTGTTACTTTTAGTTTCATAAATAAGGAAAATAGCTTTATATCGATCCAAAGAAAAATGAGGAAATCGCTGTAAGTTCGTAATTGATTATAAATAAAAAGCAGAACAAGTTCTCAATCAGACGCACATATACTACCCAAATGAATGCGTATGTATATATACAGAATATGTAGAATATGCCCTATTATGCATTTTTTAAATATGGTGAGATTTACTGTACTAAATCAACGTTTTTCAATAAAAAATTTTACTGAAGTTTTCTCATCATTGGGTTAGGTTAGAGATATTAAATAAAAAAGTTAAAAGTAAGAAATTATTTTAGGCACAAGAATAGGCATTACAAATAGAGCATCAGCTCTTTTGAACCTAACCTAACCTAAGCACATAAATTTTGCCAGCCAACCCCGTTACAACCGTTAACTTAGACAAGCAAATCTTTTCCTTGAACGGGAAACTGGTTCTGCTTCTTTCTTGAGCACAGCAACTATAATATATTAAGGATGTCAAACATACTTTTTGTTTTGTTTAACAGTAACGTTATTTTCTCCTGCGATTTTAACCGCATCGAAAAATTTTGGTCTTGAAAAATAAAGCATCCAAGTTAATGGTTAATTTTTATAGCAATATTTCTTTCTTAAATCTCTCTTTTTTTTTTTAACTTTGTTTCCGGTAGTCAGAACAAACTCGTTTGTTTCTCGAGCCACAACACTATGAGCTACGATGTATACGTGATTTTATTGAAAGACAACCGCTGTCCTTTCCTTATCAAAATGATTGAGCCGTTCAGTGGATAACTAGATTATTTATTCAACGTATCCGACATTGCGACCAAAGTAAGTCTTATTTATTTAATGTGTTTTTATTCTTCATATACTTTTACCTGATTTATTTATTTATTTATTTGTTTATTTAAACTATTTAATGAATGAGTGATTTGATCTTTGTCTCCTAACATCTCAGACACAAAGTACCCTGGAAGGTAGTTTTGTGGTAGGAGATTGCTATACCAAGGGTGGGTTTTTGGTTTTAACGTCCTGTGGCCAGTGAGGTGTTAATGGGCATGAGGCCTATTGTGGACCTCTTGCCCTTCCAACCAGAGTAGACAGTATAACAAACCTAGTGCCCATGGAGATTGTGTGACAACTTGAGTGAAATTCCTCGAAAGTTGAAAGAAAAATTACGAACATAGAGTTTAAATTCGTAATGAGATCCTGTACAATTCTCTTTTCATCGTGAAAGCTGAAACTGCCGCCTTTAATAATGGGCGCGGCAGTGGCCGGTGAATGTCATAAAAAAATCACTGTTTCTTCAGTGTAGTCTGAATTTCGACAGAAATCAGTGACGTGGCAGGTTTTTTGATATATTATATGATTGACTTGATAAGGTTATATTTTTAAATTGTATATTTTTTATCCAAGATTTTTTATCCAAGATTATGATTGTGTTTGTCACTGCTTATCCTTCGTTCAAATATTACATCAAGAAGAGTAGAAGGATTTTCTGCAAAGTTAGTACAAGCTCTGTTTCTTTCCAGTCCCCCTTGGGTATAAAAAGGGCATTTGGCTGGCCGTTTCATCGGCTTTCTGTAATAAAAATGAATTCTCCCTGTCGCTGAACATATCTGAGTTCCCTTTATCAGAGAGTGGAGTTTTCATTTCACATTTCCCTCCAGTGTTTTTCCTTCCCCCTTTTCCACTTCGTCCTTTTGGAAAATGTGGGCAATGGTTTGCTCTTTCGTCGACTCTGTCTATTAAAAATCACCTTCACTTGTAGATAACTGAATCCCGCTGCTTTTTCCAGCTGTCAGCCTGGCAGCTCTTTTACAGTTATGGTGAAATATGGTTGAATAAATACTCCTGGATCCAAATGTAGAGCGTGTTTCGTTTTCTGTAAATAAAAGCAGATTAGGCAACAGACAGGGATGGTCCATTTTGCCAGTGGTTTAAGATAGTGTTGTCTCGATTTTTTTCAAGTTGGAGTGGGCACCTCGTCCTATTTATTAATTCACAGGACGGACAGAAATAGCTTCCAGGCGCTTATGGTGCTGGATTCGGAACATGGGGCTTAGACCAAAGGTCAAACGTTGTGCCCGATGAGGTCATTTAAAACGGTGAATCCAGGGTTAAGCATAAAACAAAAACATAACGATGAAAAGAACTTGAGTGGTGAAAAACAAAAGATAGTGCTACGGAAAGCAAAACAAAATTAAATGAACTGACATTAATAGAGATTCAGTTCTCGTTTCATCACTTACTCTCAAAACTTGCGATGTTCAGACTATGTTTATCATCTCTGGTAGATTATTACAAGTGCTTATTTTTATTGCCGTCTTCCTCTCTTTGCTATTTATTTTAAATATATTGTCACTTATCTACAGAAACTTGTTAGTCTAACGTGACTATAAAGTGTTCTTTCTGTTTGGCCTTAAAAGCATATGAACATAGTGGAAGATGATGATAATAGTAGGGCCTTTTGAAGATAATAGTAATTTTTTATATGAGCAGAATTAAACATAGCCTATAATAGTAAATGGAACCTGAGATGTATAGATTTAGAAATTTAGTCCTTTTGCAGAAAAGAAAGAAAATGAGAGAACAGAAAAATAGCCGAAGAGCTCATGCATCTGCCAGCGTCACCCCTCTATGAACAAATACGTTCATCGACCAGAAACGGCCACTAGTCGGAATCCAAACGAAAACTCACAGATTAATTGGGAACAAATCCAGTCACATCTTTACAGCCATAATGATTAAATTTTTTTAAATCTACGGTAGTGGTGCGTAGAATATCAGTTTAGGATAAAAGCAGCTTTAGGCCAGTAAGGATCCTTCCCAAAAGGCTTTTCCTAAGTGCGGCAGGGATTTAAGCGGAACTGCATTGCCTAGCCAACCGAGACGTTAAGCGTGAAACGTATGAAACAAGGCTGAACAGTCCATCCCCCAAAGATCCTTCCTCCCCAAAAGCTACATGTTTATCCCTCCCAAAATCTAATCACTTCTTGCCAGCTACAAGGGCCGCCTTTGGGCAAATTTTCCTAAAAATCCGAACAGACAACCAAACCGAACTAAAAATAGAACCCCCTTGACTTAGGTAAGAACTTGCCGTAGTCTTTGTGGACTTGTTAAGTCTGTCACAGATGTCAGAATATGACAGAATTTTTTCGAACAATCCTTATAATACCCGCTCACTGAAACGGATGGCTAATAATTATTAAAAATAAATTATTGCAGTAACTGTGCCCATTATTACAATAAAAGAATAACTACAGTCTCAATCTTGTAAATGCGACCCATTAAATATGTCTAAATAACTGTTACAGCCTAATAATTTGGCTTAGGCTAAGTGGTACTAGACAGGATCAGTGTAGTAATTTGTAGTAAAAATGCAGTTGGTGTGGGGAGACTGAAAACAATAATCCTTGTTTAAATCATTCCATTAAAAATCTGTCGTCTCTCATATATATATATATATATATATATATATATATATATATATATATATATATATATATATATATATATATATATATATATATATATATATATATAGAGGAATAATTTTGTTCGGTTAATCAGTTGAGGAAAGGAAGCAGTATACATTTGCAGTAATTATATGAATGTATGTACGTATGTGCATATAAATACTGGTGAGAATGATTGTAGCAGCAATTGCCAAGCCAAAATTTGTTACATATAATCAGTCCATTGTGTTACGCCGTAGCCAAGTGGGGAAAGGTTTGGGCCTGGCAACGTCTGTCCCCCCCGCTTCCCGAAATTTGCTGAAAATGGGAAAGGTAGTCTCATGTTGGGCCATCCTTCCATTAAGGAGCATAGGATATTTGAAACAAAACGTTTTCGCTAAGAAATTCGTTTTGGATTGATTACCTGTGGAGGTATTTATTATTCCCCTACTAACAAAGTCTTGAGAATTATAGTTTTATTCAGTCTATATGTGTGTTTGTTTGTGTGTCCGTCCGTTCCTTCGTCCATGTGTCAGTGACACTTTAATTTTTTCAACGCAACTCCTCCTAAACTGACGAAGGGATCTGAGTCACACTTGGTACACAAGCAGGCCATCAGTCATAGATATCCATGAAAGGAGACCAAACGTCTGGCTGTCAGTTTATCTGCCCGTCAGTGTGCTGTCACATTTCCCTTGTCACCTCAGCCATTCCTATATGACAGAAGGATCTCGGTCAAACTTGGTACAAAGGTAGGTTTTCATAAAAGGAGGTCGTCTGCTTGTCTGTTCATCAGTTCGTCAGTCTCGCTTACCTTGTCATCGCAACTCCTTCAGTTGAATAGAAACTTACTAAAAAATTATTCTGGTACGACTGAGTTTTGTATCCCATTTCTGTGAGAACTGGTTTTTTTAATCCAGTTTATATTTTTATTTTTATCCATTTCTGTGAGAACTGTTGTTTTTAGTTTATATTGTTATCCAGTTTATATTTTTATTTAAATCCATTTCTGTGAGAACTTGTTTTCAGTTTATATTTTTATTTTTAACCATTTCTGTGAGAACTGTTGTTTTCAGTTTATATTTTTATCCAGTTTATGTTTTTATCCAGTTCCAGCCAGACGGAAATAAAAAGAGAATTGGAGAGAAAGTCAATAAAAAAAGGGGCGGGCTCCACCCACAAGAAAGTGCCCAAGATTTCGGTGAAATTCATAAAAATTTGTTCATACATTTTCGGAAGTATTTTGTTTACGCGCACATGCGCGCTCACACATTTGCGTGACAACACCATCTCTTCCAACTTCACTGGGAAAGGTAAAGAAATCACGAGTTTAGAAGAAAAAGAATGTGGGACAAAGAACAATTTCAACATGGCATCTCATTATCAGAAGTTGCATGACCATCTTTTTTCACAAAGGACCATTGTATCCCCTGAAGGCCGAATCGTTAAGCTAATGACCTTACTTATTGTAGCTCCGCTGTATGTATTTTTAATTTAACTGAAATATGAAAAAGTATATCCTGCTGATTGTTATTTCCGTTTTCTTTGACAGACTTGCCGAAAGGGTGGGAGAGAGGAGTGACTCCGTCAGGAATCCCCTACTATATTGAGTAAGTTGTCTTTAGATGTTTTATTAGAATGCCATTCTGTAGTTCCTAAGTAATCTTCTATTGTTTTTGTCGGAATCTTCTGCTATATTGAGTAAATGATCATTTGATGTTTTTCATGGGAATTCCCGTCATTGAGAAACGAGTCTTGTTATTATATGATCGAAGTCTGTATTATACAAGCAATCCTCTGAATGTAACTTTCAAATGTTTCGATATCATTTCAAAGATTGCTTCCTGTGAACCCCTCATATTGGATGCTAAAAAATTTTAGGACTAGCTGAAAGGTACAAATGAAATTGAATTGAGAGTTTAAGGTTTCGGTTAATATATATACAGTATGTATGTATATATAAATTTTATAATTTTTATTTATATAAATATATATACAGTATATATATATATATATATATATATATATATATATATATATATATGTGTGTGTGTGTGTGTGTGTGTGTATATATATATATATATATATTTATATGAGTGTGTGTGTGTGTTTGGAACATCATAACAGTAATTTGCGTTTATCTTTTATCCATAAGGATAATAAAAGAATAGGAAATTTAAAAAAATTTCGCTTGAAATAAGATTATTGCAAACGCAATAATATTTGTTATTTTCCCGTATATGCTGTGTAAATGTAGAAAATGACGACTTTGGCGGTATTATAGAGAGCAATTGTCAGCATGCTGATCTTCAAATGAAAGAAGCCATAATCGCTGACAGATTTAGCTCTCATTAGCGTTCACCTGTAGCCTCATTTCATTATGGTGCCCCTCAGTAATCGCTCTCCCATGAGCACATTTAAGCTTTTTTTTTTATAAGCTTTTTTTTTTATAAGCTTATAAACACCAAACGGCGACAGAATAGGCACACTTTGTTCTCATTTCCTTTCGTTTTCTTTATACCATTGATGTACTGTGTAGTGATATTTTTTGCGTTTTTTTTTTTTTTTTTTTTTTTTTTTTTTTTTGACAAATGAACACAGAAAAATGTCGGTAACAATGATAGCTATCACGTTTAAAACTTTCCCCCTCGTCCATGTACCGTAAATGTAGGCGTGTAGGGACATAGAATACATTGTTGAGTCTTTTTTTTTTCTCTCGTACCCTCCTTCAAATGATAATTTAAAAGCCTCGTTTCGAGACGAAGAGAACCATTTTTTCTCTATTACAACGAGAGGCTCTGAGACGAAAACTTGAACTTCATTCTGAAAGGAATGTTTGAGAGAGGTTCGAGACGACGGTTAGGAAGAATTCCTTTCACGTGAGAAGAGAGAGAGGGAGATCGAGAGAAAGGGAAGGGAAAGGATCTATGAACCTCTAGATGTCATAACGACTGAATGATGTCCTTCGTCGCCTTTATGTTGTGGCAGGCATTTATGTGACAAAAGATATGAGTGATGAGGCCCATAGTGACTAAAAAGGCCTTCTTACCGTGCCTTACCCTATCTGTCTTACCCGAAGAGAAAGAGAAATTGAAATAATCCCCTTTTCAAAATTCCTTTTTAAAAAAACTTTTCTGCGAATGGCTGGTGGAAATCTAATCTAGGCTTTTGTAAAGAAGGGGTTGTGAGGGGCCGGGGTATGGCCGAGGAATGTCCCCTGTAGTTCATCCTAATTGCATTTGAAGTTTGAAGACAAGAGAATCGGGTTTCTTGTATTGTCTCTCGGAATTAAGGTTTTCATTAGATGCAGACAAAAGGGTTGCCAGGAACGGACGGGTTTTCCAGACTCGAGTGGTTGGTTGGTTGGTCGGAAGGCTTTCCAATGGCTTTCCCAAGAATCCTTAAGAATGTTGTTGGATACACTGGACGATGATTGCTCTTGAAGATTTTATCGCTGTTTGACAGCTGAAAAAGTTCGTGAGTTTTGATCAAACTTTCGTTTAGAAGGTACTCTTATTTTTTATTTGCATAATAGAAAGTGGTACTCGTCCCAGAAAGTCTCCGGGGACAAACATAGGTAAGAGCTCTTGTTTGTCGGAGAAATCGATTCGTTTAATTCTTTACTAATTGTCATAACAACCTTCCTCTTATTCTTGTCTTTTTTTTTTTCCTATAGGTATTCAGGTAGTAAGAAGAAATGCTGAAAGAAAAAGTTAAGTTTGGAAATTGTTATTAGCAGGCAATCTCGCCTGGAAATAAATGGCAAGGCAGACTCCTCTCTCAGTATTTTAACCGCAGAACCGTGATATTCAAGCCAGTTAAATACCTGATACTTTTTTGTGTGTGGCTTAGAGTCATCGGTGTATGAACTTGAAGATTCTCAGGACTGTATGACGATATGAGTCTACCATCATGGTATGGGAGAAAAGCAATCTTCATCAAGAATACTGAATATCGTCTTAGGCTGTATTCAGTAATGTTGAAATAAATAGTTTATCATACGAAGAGGAAAACTGTATAAGAGAATTATGTCGTAGGCGAACATTAAGCGAAAAATTTAAATGCATTTTATTTGTCTCTGTCAGAGTTTTGCCACCGCATTCAAGCGGCCACTAGACCATTCACACAAATTGTATATTTAACACAGTCACCTGTTTGTGAGATTAAATCATGTATGATTTAATTAAAATCATAACAATTTACCATATGTATAAAACACGCAGTTTATATTCTATGTATATATATATTTATGTATATATGTGTATATATTGTATGTATGTATGTATTCACGCTGGCATGTGATCCATATGTCCAACTTTAACACAGTGAAAGTTAAATACTCTGGCAACGTTGGATATATGCATAAATATATATCATATCACCGTGACATTTTATATACACGAATATCAAGCTACAAATTTCATTCAATAACCGATTCGCTCATACTCTGAAACAATACCGAAAGGGAGTTATAATTGATAAGATAGTCACCCAGTGGACTCGACCCACCGACGCGTCGGTAGCAATCTCTGAATTCAGCTATTCATAAATAGTTACAAATACCCGCACTCGACGATGATATTTACAGCAGAGTCGGTATCAACTTTATTACCACTGTGACAGCCCAGATGGTAGAGCACTCGTCACTGAATTCAGGGATAGCTGCCGTCGGTGGGTCAAGTCCATCAAGTGACTGTCACTTATCTTATATGTAGAAGAGAATGTTTGTGCGTATGTTCGTGCGCTATAGAAATCCGAACTGCTTGACCGATTTAGACAAAATTTGGCTCGTGGCAATCATCTGACCCAACTTAGATAGCAGGGCAGGTTTCAAACCTATATCCCCTTCCCCTTCCCCTTCTCTCTTCCCTTTTTAAAGTATATGGTAAATAAACTCTGTGTTTATCATACCTTATTTCATGTGTAAATAAACGCTACATGTTTATCATACCTCATTTAATGTAGCCTACTCGATACCATAGATATATATTATTGAAAACGCTTTTCTTTCCTGTTATTAATAATTCTGTATCAAGTTTAGACTGTCACCACAGCAATACTTGGATAAAATGGACAGTCAGCATAGTAATACCTGGATAAAAGGGACAGTCACCACAGTAATACTTGGATAAAGCGGACAGTCAGCACAGTAATACCTGGATAAAAGGGGCAGTCTGCACAGTAATCCTTGAATAAAGGGACAGTCAGCACAGTAATACCTGGATAAAAGGACAGTCTGCACAGTAATCCTTGGATAAAAGAGACAGTCAGCACAGTAATACCTGGATAAAAGGACAGTCTGCACAGTAATCGTTGGATAAAGGGACAGCCAGCACAGTAATGCCTGGATAAAAGGGACAGTCACCACAGTAATACCTGGATTAAAGGGAGTCACCACAGTAATACTTGGATAAAATGGACAGTCAGCACAGTAACACCAGGATAGAAGGGACAGTCAGCACAGTAATCCCTGGCTAAAGGGATAGTCAGTACAGTAATACCTGGATAAAAGGGATAGTCTGCACAGTAATCCTTGGATAAAAGGGACAGTCAGCACAGTAATCGTTGGATAAAGGGACAGTCAGCACAGTAATACCTGGATAAAAGGGACAGTCAGCAGGGTAATACCTGGATTAAAGGGACAGTCACCACAGTAATACTTGGATAAAATGGAGAGTCATCACAGTAACACCTGGATAAAGGGACAGTCAGTGCAGTAATCCCTGGATAAAGGGACAGTCAGCACAGTAATACCTGGATAAAAGGGATAGTCTGCACAGTAATCCTTGGATAAAAGGGGCAGTCAGCACAGTAATCCTTGGATAAAAGGGACAGTCAGCACAGTAATCCTTGGATAAAAGGGACAGTCAGCACAGTAATCCTTGGATAAAGGGACAATCAGCACAGTAATACCTGGATAAAGGGATAGTCAGCACAGTAATCCTGGATAAAAGGGACAGTCAGTGCAGTAGTACCTGGATAAATGAGACAGCCATCACAGTAATACATGGAAAAATGGGGCAGTTACCACAGTAATCTATATATATATATATATATATATATATATATATATATATATATATATATATATATATATATATAAATGGATGCATGTATGTATGTGTGTGTATGTGCCAGAATAACTCTGAAATGCATTGAGCATTTTCAACCAAACTTGGTATACATAACTTACTATGTAGAAATCAGCACTGTTGGGGTAGGGGCTGGTTCTGCCTGCAGACTTAGTAACCTTACGAATTTATCATACCTAATTTCGGTATACTTATAACTTACACTCTGGAAAGGAATATTGTGGGGGTAAGACATCAATGGCACGAAAGGGGGTGGGGATGAGAAGGGGGTGAGAGAGAGAGAGAGAGAGAGAGAGAGAGAGAGAGAGAGAGAGAGAGAGAGAGAGAGAGAGAGTGTTAGGGAGATGAAAGAAGGGAAAGGGACAGGGAGGGTTGGAGAGAGTGAGAGAAAGAAAGAGTAAGAAAGAGAGAGAGAGAGAGAGTAGAGGGAGTGTTGGTAGAAAAAAGAGGGAAAGAGACAGGGAGGGTTGGGGGGAGAGAGAGAGAGAAAGAGAAAGAGAGTGAGAGGGAGAGGAAGTGAGAGAGTGAGAGGGAGAGGAAGTGAGAGAGAGTATAGGGGATGTTAGGGAGAAGAAAGAGGGAAAGATACAGGGAGGGTTTGAGAGAGAAAGAGAAAGAGAGAGAGGGAGAGAGTGAGAGAAAGAAAGAGTGAGGGGAGAGGAAGTGAAAGAGAGGGAGAGGGAGGGGAAGTGAGAGAGAGTAGAGTGGGTGTTAGGGAGAAGAGAGAGAGAGAGAGAGAGAGAGAGAGAGAGAGAGAGAGAGAGAGAGAGAGAGGGGTGTTAGGGAGAAGAAAAAGGGAAAAAGTGAGAGAGAGAGAGAAACAGAGAGAAAGTTTATCAGTTGTCATTCAGAGTTATCCCAGGGAGCACCGGCTTTGTCAGCTAGTATCTGGATAAAATGGACAGTCACCACAGTGATAACAGGATAAAAGGGACAGACAGAACAGTAATGCCTGGATGAAAGGGACAGTCACCATAGTAATACCTGGGGGACAGTCACCATAGTAATGTCTGGATAAAATGGATAGTCGCCACAGTAATACCCGGATAAAAGGGACAATGTCTGGATAAAATGGATAGTCGCCACAGTAATACCCGGATAAAAGGGACAGTCAGCACAGTAATACCTAGATAAAAGGGACAGATAGTTCAGCAATATTTGGATAAATGGGACAGTCACCACAGTAATATCTGGATAAAAGGGACAGTCACCACTGTAATGTCTTGATAAAAGGGTCAGTCGGCACAGTAATACTTGAGTGAATAGGAAAGTCAGTAAAGTATTAACTGGATAAAAGGGTCAGTCACCACAGTAATAATTGGGTAAATGGGACAGTCATTACAGTAATACCTGGATTAAAGGGATAGTCAGTACAGTAATACCTAGATAAATGGGACAGTCAGAACAGTCATACCTAGATAAAATGGACAGTCTCCACAGTAATTCTTGGATAAATGGGACAGTCACCGCAGTAATATCTGGATAAATGGGACAGTCAGTACAGTAATATATGGATAAAAGGGACAGTCACTACAGTAATCTCTGGATAAAAGGGACAGTCACTACAGTAATACCTGGATGAATGGGACAGTTAGCACAGTAATGTATATGGATAAAAGGGACAGTCAGCAAAGTAATTTCTGGAAAGGGACAGTCAGTACAAGGAGGTGCAAGAAAACTTTTTTGAGCCCTTCAGAGTTTTCCTGGGCAGCACTGTGTTGGTCAGCTAATCAATAATAATTCCCCTTCGGTATTATTTCCATTGTAGAGCGAATTGGTTATTAAATGAAGTTTGTAGGTTAATGTTTGTATGTATATATATTTATGTATATATGTATATAATATATATTTACATATGTAATATATATTTACATATTTATATATATATATGTATATATATATATATATATATATATATATATATATATATATATATATATATATATATATATATTATATAATATATATAGTTAGATAGATTTCGTGTGTTTTCAGATATTAATTTTTTTTGTAAGAAACAACAGTAATCTACGGTAAATGAATTCCACTATTATAATTGTTGTCCAGTTCAGCTTCTCATTATCAACCCTTTTACAAGCGTGGATAACGAAGTCATGTTGGTCTGAGCTTAAGGCCGCTACGTAACATCCCAATGTCCGAACGTGCCCTCTTAACCCTCATGTACTATGTGTATATATATATATATATATATATATATATATATATATATATATATATATATATATATATATATATATATATATATGTATATATGTGTGTGTGTGTGCGTGATTTTCTGGCACGGTCTTTTCTTTAGGTCCTAAAGCACATGCGGCGTCTACAATTTACCTCAGATCTTCGTATGTCCCCAATACTCGTACATTTATCCAGTCTTCAAGGAAGGGTAAACAATGCAACTACCATACTGCTATATTTATCCATTTCTAAGCCGACGGCTGTTTCGACCACCAATCCATGGTCGTCTTCAGGGCTACTCTAAATGTGTGTGTGTGTGTGTGTGTGAGAGAGAGAGACAAAGAGAGAGAGAGAGAGAGAGAGAGCACAGGCGTGATACGCAAACAAGTGCATATGTCTTTCAGGTCATTCCTAAATTGAAAGGCGTTGTGGTGGGAGTAAGTGCTTGCCTAGGACACTCCTAGGCCTTGAAAGAGATTGGTATGGATCGTCTAATAGATGTAGGACCCCTTAGTAAGGGAAAACACTACATAATTGGAAAATGAACTTCCTTTTGAGGTCAAATTCAAATTCAGCACTCTTTAGCTACTTTAGAACACAAGAAAATAAATCATTTGAGATCTCACCCTTGCATAGTGTGATAAAAAATATAATGGCCATGGCAGGGGGTATACACCACTGTTACCCTGTATCGTGTTTCACAAAAGTAGTGAAGAAACCAAGTAATAAGTCTTGGGCTTCTGGTTTATTTATAGTTTCCTTGAAACCATATTTTAGCGCTCACTATATATATATATATATATATATATATATATATATATATATATATATATATATATATATATATATATATATATTAAACTTCAGACTAAGCCCAGTTTCAGGACGTTAAGATTGATTAAGAAAAAAAGGTTTCAGTATTTAATGTTTTCCTCTAAGGTGCCATACTGCCTTAGTAGTAAGGATGAGCCTTGCAACAGCTCCTTGTAAGACCAATATAATGTTCGGGAAATACTAGACCAAATAGATAAAAATCGTTTGATTGGTCATAAAAACAAAAATGCTCCCAGAAGTTCGTTAGAGCTCTAAGACATGATTGGTAAAATGAAATGTGAATGCTTCCCAAGGCATATTTCTTAAAAAGAAAAAAGAATCATTATTATTATTAAACGTTGCATTGTTAAAGGTGTTAATATAAGTGCACTGTTATACTGAAAGCACTCCTTTGCCAAAAAAGAAAAAAGTGCCCTCTTCGTTTGCTTCTTCAAGAGAAGCAGATATATTTCTGAGACTGGTTGATTTTTTTATGTAATCTAGCGTCGCAGTAACTTAAGATAAGGTGTTTTCTGAGTTAATTTGGCTTTCTAGATGGCCTGATCTTTTTTTAGCACCCGGCTCTCTTAAGATGCAATAGGTGTTTTGGGATTGCCTGAATCTTTTCTGTGATAGTTGGGGTTCTTGGACTGCCTGATTCTCTTGAGATAGTATATGGATTTGGGGACTGAACAGTTTTCTCTTGAGACAGGTGGGTTTGAAGATTGCCCGATTCTCTTGTTAGATGTTTTTAAGCCAATTCTCTGCTGAAATAGTTGGTTTTGGAAGATTAACGATTCTCCTTTGAGATTGTGGTTTGAGGATTGCCAATACTTTTTTGTTGTCCTTGAAAACCCCCTCCTTGTTTGCGTTTCCAGCTCAACGCTGTATTGATTCTGTCAGAGTACGTTCGTTCTCGTTTAGTATAAAATTTTCCATATACTCTCTCTCTCTCTCTCTCTCTCTCTCTCTCTCTCTCTCTCTCTCTCTCTCTCTTCTGACGTCATCGATTGTAGCTTCTCTGTAAAACCGTCTGCGGTCTGTTCAGCTTTGTCGGAAGGTAAGCTGCCTTCATCATAGCGTGCCGTGGGTTAAGCGAGGGGGCAAAAGGTGCTGGAGAACTGGAGCGGGCCATTGTACCGAACCTATAGGTGGGGCTTGTTTAGTTATGGAAGCTGGATCAAAGAGATGATAAAAGGAAGACCCTTAAAAAGGAAGGTTGTTATTAATTGTTGATCTGAAGTGGCTCTCTCTCTCTCTCTCTCTCTCTCTCTCTCTCTCTCTCTCTCTCTCTCTCTCTCTCTCTGCATGTGAGATGTAAGAACCGTTTTATTTTAGCTCTCTGATTCGTAAAGAGTATTCAACTAAGGCTTTTAGCACCACGGCCGTAGGTTGTTAGAACACAGTAAAAGTTTAGTTCGTAAACATCATTTACCGTTGTATGTTTTTGCTTTTTAAATTTATTTTTATTGTCAATAGGCTTTATACTTTCATTTCATGTATTTTTTTTTTTGCACACATGGGCCTTATTTTATGTAAAATTTTCTAAGTTGGTGGAATTTTTAATAGTCCACCACGAATGTGTATACAGTCATTAATCATAATTTTGAAGCAGTAATGTCAAAGGCTGCGGATACGGGTCGGACCCGTTCATGTAGAATGATTACTAGAGATACGTGCTTCTGGTCGTGTCCCTAGCAGCTCTATAGCTCTATTATTATACACGGACCAGAACTCCGACAGTAAAATACTTTTGATGTAGTCGACAATGCCGATAGCTTTTGTTGGCACCGTTCGCTTACAAATATAATGTAGTGAGTTCAGTGATATCAAATATAGTACGGTCAGTTCTGAACGTATCGTAGGTAAATTTTTGATATCGCACTAGTCAGTTGGGTATATTAGAGTGGGTAATTAACCATGAATACGATTGGTTGTGACATCGCTAACGTCACAGCTTTGGTTTAAATAGCAAAGAATTCGCCTCTGTGTACAATGCCCGAAAATTTTCACAGTGTAAATAAGTAGATCGATATACTGGTTTGTCAATGCTCTCTCTAAATATAATAAATTTCTTGGCCTTTAGTTAAATTGATTTTGTTTGGTTGTCTCCGCAAGTATTATATATGAACTGTAGTTATCCCAGTTGCCACCAAAACCGCAAGCTGTCGCTGGAAAATACTAATGCCACTCAACATGGAACGTAACTCGTATATGGTGATGATGAAGATTGTGGAGCCTTTGTATATTATTTGGATCGCCATTATTTGTGAGTCTTTGTTTACTTCGGAAGTTCAGACGCTCATTATTGCTTTGCTTGTTTTCTCCTTGGCCCAGAATTCCTCCAATTAGTAAACTCTTCTAATTAACATTTAGGAAGTTATGCAGCAGATGTTTGTCCTAAAAAGACGGCTTACATTTGTTAATAAAATTGCACATAATGCTGATTGTGTTTGTGCTCCCCCCCCACTCCCAATTCAGTGGGAACGCCTTCGTTTTCCTGTAATTGAGTCTTTTTTTCATTAAATATTGATTTATGTATCATAATGTGTCATCTTTTCAGTATATTGAAAAATATATCCTTATTTACTATATCAGTTACAATGGTGCCTTCGCCATTGAGAATGGGAGAAAGTAATATTTTTTCCTGCGTGTACCGTACTCATCAAAGAAAACGTGTAAGACCACGAGGAAGTAAGGGGACATTGAATTGAATATAGAATTTAGGCCAAAGGCCAAGCACTGGGACGTATGAGGTCATTCATCAATTGAAATGGAAATTGAAAGTAAAAGGCTTGAAAGGTGTAGGAGGAGGAAAACCTCGCTGTTGCACTATGAATCAATTGTTAGGGGAGGTTGGAGAGTAAGATGGAAGAAAGAGAATATGAAAGAAGGTACAGTAAGAGGAACGAAAGGGGTTGCAGCTAGGGGCCAAAGGCACGCTGCAAAGAACCTTGAGTAATGCCTACAGTGCACCACATGAGGTGCACTGACGGCTCTATCCCCCTGCGGGGTAAGGGGACAATATAAATTGACCGGATGGAGTATTCACAAAGAAAACGTGAATACAGAATATTGGGGAACCATGTTCACTTTTATTTGGCCTGTGGAAGAGATCAGGGCTTTTCAGGGCACTTTTATTTTCTTTGTTGCTGTATCGAAATTAAACTTCGTTCTGGAGGATGGCGGAATTTTTAGAACTATCTTTTCGCCTCATACTGTTATATTTTTCTCTCAGCCGATTCCTCAGAAAATGTTGTATAAGTGAGGAGCAAACGATACTTAAGCATAATTGTATTGCATGTTATAGAAGAATTTCTCATTCTTTTATTTCAGATTATTTTCCTTTGAAACCTCTGAAGTTGGGACTCTGGTAGGATTACAGCTTTGAATGCGCCTTTATACAAGTTGAGAGAGAGAGAGAGAGAGAGAGAGAGAGAGAGAGAGAGAGAGAGAGAGAGAGAGAGAGAGAGAGACTTCCATGAAATCAGAGCTGCAGTAAAAGCGAACCTTTTACAAATCCCTTTTGGTCTGCAGGCTGGAACCCTCCCCTGGCCGATCCCCGTAGCAAGCCTACTCTCCCCACCCCCTTCTTTCACCAGTGACCTTTCTTATTTCCGCTTTCTCTCTCTCTCTCTCTCTCTCTCTCTCTCTCTCTCTCTCTCTCTCTCTCTCTCTCTCAGCGGGAGACCCTTGATCAGAAGTTTCGCTAAATGGGACTGATTGACTTGGGGATTATCTGATGTCTCGATATTAGTGGTCATGGAATTGTATTACTTGCATTTCCCATGGCATGTTTATAAAAAATTTTTTTCTGCCTCTTTATAGCAATTTCAAGTAATCTAAAGTGCATTTTGTCCTTTGTGACGTATGCATAAGAATTGTCACTTTACCTTTAAAGGACATTAATGTTCAGGAACACGTTTGAGACAGAATATCGATAACAGTGCAAGGTCCTCTTTTCTCCATCATGATGCTTTTCCCATAATATAGGATCAACTTTCATACCCATCACATAGTTTATGGCTTGACTGTGATACTGTTGATAAGAAGTTCGTATGCAGTATGAGGGTCATGGTTATCTGCTACACTAGTTGAAGTGAATAAGTCTGCTTCATTCTTGGACAAAAGTCTCATTTTCACGGCTGTATTTATATAATCTTTATTCATATTCTCATATGTTAGAGGCAGACGTTAAACAATTTTGAAGGAATAAATATACTGTATTCTTGAAGGTGGCCATGTAGCACCCGCCAAACCTCCTCACCATCTTGCTTTACTTCTGAAGATCCCCCAATACCTTATTGGTTTTGTTGTCTGCTTCTTTTCATGCGAATGTTATAACTTTTTTTTTTTTTTTTTTTTTTTGAGAGGTGAATTGTCGCTTTTTTTTCTTCGTGTGTCAACCTCACTCTTCCAGCCGTCCTGCTTCATAATTCCGTCACTTACTTCAGCCCAGCCTGCGCCGGTTAAGGGCATTCGTTTGTCTGCCATATTTGGTCCGTACATTGAAAAGAATCGCGACTTTTTCATTATGTTTATTTGTATCCGATTTGATGCATGTTCTTACTTCCCTCCAGTGCACAGGTATCATTAAAAATGTCCTCCTAAGTTGTTTTCGATTTCTGCCATTTTTTGCGCTGTATTGAACTAGTGCTCCAGTCATTTCATTGACATTTCATTACTATTACTATTATTTCTTGAATTTAATTTGTTAGTTTTGTTAGTGTCGTTATTTCAAAAGCGAAAGAAGTGAAAAGTCCCCAGCTTGATCATCAACCTGCCAGAATAGCGTTCTTCTATCTTTCTTTTCTTATGTTATGGGACGTGGGTACCCATCTTGCAAACAGTTTTTCTTTTTGACGAGTTATTTCGTCCCCTTATAGCCGAGTAGTGGCATTCTGGAGAGCATTACTCCATGAAACTGATGCTCTTGTGTAAGCGGAATGTACGTATACCCACCAAATTATGGGACTCCTTCCGTAAAGGAGAGAGTAGCAAGCGTCTGTGCACGATCTGCTTGAAAATGTGGAGAAGGGAAGTTCTTCCACTTCGTTTTATTTTTTTTTTATTTTCTGAATGTGAATTACAAAAATGGAAACACGAAAGAACCAAGGCCCTACCGCTTTTTCCCCCTTCTACGAAAGAAATAAAAAAAAGGCTTTTTCCAAAGTCTTGCAAATTTCGCAGAATGGATTGCTTTCTGTTGTTTTCACTTTTTTGCAGATTTACTCTTGATAGTTACTGATTCTTTTTTTAATAATTATTATCTGTGTTATTAATTAGTCATCCAAGTCTCTCATTTGTCCTTTTTTGTGGGAGCTTACTTTGCAAGGTAATGGCTATTTCGGCTTTTTTTTTTTTTTTACTATAATGTAAATATTATTATCCGAATTTTGTCTTCGAATGATTTCGATAATGTCGGGGATAGAACTTTGAAATGTAAAAAAATGCAACCATGATAAAAGAAGGAAAATTCCTAAGCTAAATAGAAAAAAAAATGCCGATTCAGCAGAAAAACGGGAAAAGAAGTGCTTTCAGATTGTTTTGTCAATATACCATGAGTTCAGTCCCAGTTTATCTGGCGCAGTAGAGTTTTTGTCAGTCGTGCTTTGATCCGTGCCTATTTTAAGAATAAAAAATAGTCGAAAACTATGTGGACTAAAATTTTCTTGAGAATTTTTGAGAATTTTTCGCATTGTTTTTACCGGCGTCTGAACTGGTCGACACAAACCCTACGACTTCCAATCAACCTTGGGAGTTCTGAATGAAAAAGGTTGCCATATAAGGGGTCCTCTTTAAATTGGAAGAAGCGTAGGCGAACGAAGTGCCTACGATGATGAGAGAGAGAGAGAGAGAGAGAGAGAGAGAGAGAGAGAGAGAGAGAGAGAGAGAGAGAGAGAGAAACTGGCAAAGGGCTGAAAACATCATCCCAATGAAAAGGCTATGATAACGATCAGGTGGACCTTGATCTCTTGGCTCCTTGGACGTGGCTGCAAGAAATAAGCTCCTGAGGGATTTCCATTATCTTAATCCAGTCCTCCTCCTCCTCCTCCTCCTCCTCCTTCCCTTCATCATCGTCATTATCTTCCCTCCCTCCCTCTCTTTCTTGTTGAATGATCACGATGCCACTATTGTTTATGGGGCGCCTTTTGAGAAGGCCTCCTGCTGAGACTTCTTCCTCCTGTAGCTCATCTTCCTCATCTTTTGGCAATGTGATTTTTCCATCAAATTGCTCTTAAATGAACACAACTTTTCCATACGACGTTTATGGTAATGGATGATTCCTATCTTCACAGTTGGCTATGGATGATTTTATTCGATTCGAAGGGACGACGCCTAAAAAGTCTGTTGTTGGGCAAGTTGCATTTTTCACTTCATGTTTTGTGTGGCACGTGAAGTTAAATTTTATCACGTGATAAAATATAGTTTCTTAAATAGAATTTTAGAAGTCACCAAAGCCTTGAAGGTATGTTTATCATTTAGCTTCGTCATAAATTGAAAACTAACGATTGTCGAATGGAATATTCGTTTGTCTACATGCTAAATTTTCAGGTGTACAGTTTTTTTTTATAGGATTTCTTTTAACAGCATCTTCCCCTTTTAAGCTTCCGACTTCAGAAGGTGAGAACTTTCCCTTTTCTTGCTTTTATTACCTGAGAACACATGTAAATGTCTTCTAGTTTCGCCTTCTTTTAACATGAAGTACATTTTTGAGTAATTTAGGAAGTCCTTCAAGGTTATACTCCTTGTCTGTTAATTATCACGAACCAAATGCCCTAATTAATAATTGGCATCACAAGCAGAACGTGTCGGTAAAGAAAGAATAAGCTCGTTATAGAAATGCAGTCCCTTGGAACCGATTGTCCTTTATGTAGTTGCTAAAATAAATAGTTGTTATAAAATTAGCTTTATGTTACTTCCTCTGCAAGCAATACCACTGTCAGATACTTTTCCATTAGGATTTGTAACTGGCCTGCTAGTAATAATAATAATAGTAATAATAACTTTTACAGGTACATAGCCATGTAAATGAATGGAAATCTTAATTCGATAATCGTTCCAAGGACAAACGTGGGAAGTCTGGCCTTTTGTCTTAATGACTATTAGGCGTCAATTTTTTTTTTGTCTAGATTTTCAAGGTGACAATTGTAATGGGCGGAGGAGGGCATGGGAACGTGGTCAGATAAACCTCAAGGGTATTCTTATCGTCTATTAGAAAAGAAAGACTGCTGCTGGAGAAAGGTCAGAAGGGCGATGGGCACGCCAAACTCGTCTCTTGTTGAGGATGATGTATTCTAACTTATTTTATAAATTTATTAGCTATTTAATGTATTCTAACTTCTTTATAATAGGTATTTGATGTATTCTATAACTTCTTTTATAAAAGCTATTTGCTGTATTCTGAATTTCTTTTATAATAGTTATTTGATGTATTCTAATTTCTTTTATAATAGCTATTTGCTGTATTCTAACTTCTTTTATAATAGCTATTTGATGTATTCTAACTTATTTTGTAATAGCTATTTGACGTATTCTAACTTCTTTTATAATAGCTATTTGATGTATTCTAACTTCTTTTATTATAGCTATTTGATGTATTCTAACTTCTTTATAATAGTTATTTGATGTATTCTGACTTCTTTTATAATAGCTATTTGATGTATTCTAATTTCTTTTGATAATAGCTATTTGCTGTATTCTAACTTCTCATATAACAGCTATTTGATGTGTTCTAACTAATTTTATAATAGCTACTGGCAACCATGCTCTCCCACTAGATTTGAAAAGCCTCCTTATTTTCTTGGTAACAGGGGCTGTGTCCGTAATTGGTAAAGAATTCACTCCTCTTATGCCATTTGGTAATAATTATACTTCTTTGTAGTGGTGTCTATTCTTACATTGTTTGTGACCTCGGGTGCGTATGTGTGTGTGTGTATGTATGTATGTATGTATGCGTGTAGGTACCCAGTATGCCATTAACATTTATACTACGACAGTTCAGTAGAAAGGCCAATATAAATTGGGTCGCTTAATGTTGCATTTGCTCAGAAATAGCATGCACTCAGGGAATCGCCAAAAATTGCCAAAGCTTAATAGTGAAGGTTAGAAATTATCACTAAAGCTTTGTAATGTTGTGTGATGTGATGGCCTCTGGGTGCAGCGTTCCTCCAGGTCGGAGAGGAAGCGATATATCACAATTTAAGTTATGAATGGACAATCTCCAGGCTTGGATAGTCCCTACGCACATACGTAATTATTTACATATATCCAGTGTAATTTGACGTTGGTAATATATTTTAACATTCCTCAGGCATTTTTGTATCATATGCTCAGAAACTTTATTTTTTTATTTTCTTAGGCTTTTGAATGTCAGGTATTCAAAACATTGATTTTTTCATTAATTTACTGTACACTGGGTTTCAAGAATTAAAGCTAAAACAGATCCCGTAATGAAAGAAAATAGAAGTGTAAAGCTTAAAGGAAGAGAAATGAGCTTTGGGAAAAGGTTGACATCGAACGTCTACAGGCTTTTGAAATATCACCTCGAGGAACAATTCGGGGCGTGAGCTGGCAAGATGCTATCGCTGACAAGGTTCTGTCTCAAATGAAGTATTGTCAGAGACGTCCTCGAGTGGGAATCTTGAAAGCAGTCAGCGTGAAAATAATGCTTGGAAACTTTTTTTTTTTTTTTTTTTTTGAGGGGCGTTCTGGGATAAGGAGGAGTTAGGCCTTGCGGAAGAGCTCGTGAAAAACCGCTGGTGATTAGAGTAAGATCAAAATTTAATTTTGTTTGAATAAAATAGTTTTGCTCTTGGTCACATTAAAATTGTATTGATGCCTTAATTTGGCAGACTTAGAGGAAAATGGGTGTCCATCCACTAAATTTTGTTGCGGCATTTGTATTAGTGGTTTTGTCAGTTTAAGAGTAGAAGAAAATTAAATTCTTTTGTCAGAATTGCTAAGAGTTTTATGAAACTCTCTCTCTCTCTCTCTCTCTCTCTCTCTCTCTCTCTCTCTCTCTCTCTCTCTCTCTCTCTCTCTCTCTCTCTCAGACACATGTATTCAGTCACTTTGGTAGTTTGCTTGTGCTTATAAAAGAGAAATGTCCTTGCGACGTTCTTATAATAAGTATTAGAGGAGGAACAGTATATATGAATCTTAAGAAAAAATAGGAGAAAAATAGTTAATTTTTCGTCTAAAGAATTAAGTTTACGGCCGGGGAAGGGTGTGAGTTGGGGGATGAGAGGGAGAGTTGGAGGTTTTGTGATTCGAAGATTCACGATAAAAGAAAATGTGGAGTGGTTTTCAGTGGCCCCCACACACACCAGCACATATATATATAGCTCATATATATTTACATGTATATAAATATATACATAAATATACTGTATATTTATATATAAATATACTGTATATTTATATAGGCTATATACATACAGTATATGTATATAAATATATATATATATATATATATATATATATATATATATATATATATATATATATATATATATACATACATGAATTTTTTATCACATCACCGTATTGGACATTAAAGGACGTTTGTAGCTTAATGCTTCTATATACGGTAACATGTATTTATTTCGTAAATTGGATATTAAAGACGTTTAATATATATTTGAATGTTTATATATATGAAAAGAAATTTCTTTGTTAAACGAATACTGTGTTTGTGTGAAACGAAATTACTGAATAGATATTTTGAATGTTTATAAATGAAAAGAAATGCTGTGTTAAACGAATACTGTGGAAACGAATGACAGGTACAGTAATTACCAAGTCTCATTATATTCTCGTGAACGGTGGCTAAGCTCCTCACTTGTCAGTTATTCAGTCATCGTATTTTTTAAACCGTATTTTTCCTGCGTGAAGTGTATATCATTTGTTGGAAAACAATATCAAGATAATACAAGTGAGAGAGAGAGAGAGAGAGAGAGGAGGGGAGGGGAGGGGGAGAGAGATACCATACTTTGATATCACGATTGACTGTATGTTTGTGTGTGTGTATGTTTGAAAGAGAGAGAGAGAGAGAGAGAGAGAGAGAGAGAGAGAGAGAGAGAGAGAGAGAGAGAGAGATACAATACTTTGATATCACAAGTGTGTTTGTGTGTGTGTGTGTGAGAGAGAGAGAGGAGGGGAGGGGAGAAATACAGTATTTTGATATCACAAGAGAGAGAGAGAGAGAGAAACTTATGTGTAACACTAATCAGCTTTTTTCATGACTCGAGATGACGCAAAACTACCGGCGTTTTGCCGCGTACACGTTCTTTCCATCCCTTTCCGGAAGCCCTGGAATCACGACAAATCTTTGCCTGTTACGAGCATGAAATTTCTGAGAAGTCTTCCATCAGCAGCAGCATAAAAGAGAGCAGGGGAGAGGGGTTCATTTACAGGGATCCGATTTGCCCTCGAAAATAGGTCAAAGGAAAACGAATGAAAGGAATTGAAGTGTTTGCGAATCAAGATCTTGGATAAATGAAGTTTCGCTGTTTTTTTTTTTTTTTTTTTTTTTTTTTTTACGTTTCTTGAGACTTACGTGTGTGAACAATCGTCAAGTTATAGAAACAATATGACTGAATCTTCACCAGTGGTTTATTTAATATTCTAATATTGAGTTTTTATAGTTACAAACCATTTTGGCGATGATCTGTAATATAATTATAATGCGAAGATTATTTATCAGTGCCTCTGAATACTTCCCTTGATTTTTATAAGGGAAAATTAAGTTAGTAAAATTTGGTTAGTCATAAATAACTTAAGAACCACACTATGCCTAGGTTAATTATGCAGTACCGTTACATTAGGCTTAACAAGTAGTAGCTTTTCATCTGTAATTTATGTAATGGGTTCCGAGCCCTCGGTAATCACTAGGTTCCGCTTGTCAATGTCAAGAAATGAAATTGGAGATAAAAACAAACGACTGCACACAAAAATTCTTGTGAATAACTGCATTCATAAACCTTTAGGAGATGGAAAATTAATTATGTAAAAACCCTTCATAATTTATCATGTAAATATACAATAAAAACTTTTATGATTAAACCAAGTGTAAAGGTTAAAAAGTCGAGGAGAGCCGAACTGCATAATATAAGCATTAAGAGTAAATTGAAAGTCTCGCACAAAAAAAGTGTATCCTATTAAATCTTGTGTCCTTAATTACGCAGACGTCCTTTGCAATAAAATTTACCAGTTGCTTCTTGCAGCAATGGCGCAACATTCCTTAAAAGTTTTTCGAAATAAGTCGTCAGTTTTACCGATATATTAATTACAAAAAGAAAAAATAGTCGGCATTTGTACCCGGATTATTTCCAATTTTCAATCAATTTATCCTGTGACTTTGACCTGCATATTTTACAATTTTCAGTAATCTCCGCACATAAAGATTGAGAATACGTTGCTTTAATCAAAATTTGAGAGAGAGAGAGAGAGAGAGAGAGAGAGAGAGAGAGAGAGAGAGAGAGAGAGAGCAGTCTGTACCTGAAATCAGTATTATTTACTCAACTGAATTAGATCAGATTTTTAACTTTTCACGAACGTTATTTTTTTCTCATTACCTGCCCTGGTTTCAAACTAGAAGACAAAGACACAGAAAAATAAGATCTAAAAGAAAGAGCAAAAACTTGTCATTTAGCCGAAGTCTGACCGAAAATATAGCCAAAAGAGCAGTCAATGTAACCATTGAAAGGAAACTGGTAATTGCCACGCCGTGTTGAGTACCCCTATGTGTCTTTTAATTTTCTGCCCTAAAATGGAAAACTTCAGTATCTGCAAAATTTTTAAAATTGAGATATGCCGCCTGTTGGGCTCGTGAAATATTTAATACACAAGTTACTGCAGTTTTATAATGATTCTTCAATTCTTTATTTAGGGGGTTCCATTTGCAGTACCTGCAAAATCAGTTGTAAGGCAAGGGAAGACTGCAGTGTCTACCATTTTTATCAGTATTGTATTTTTGCAGGTACTGCAGTCTTCCATTTTAGGGCAATATTGGGATCTGTCGTTCTCTTTAAATTTGGATTCTACTTGTTACCGCATTATTGTTCGCACTTCCTTCCTGCCTGTGCTAAATAAGTTTGCTGGATATCTCGTTGATAGAACTTTCACAAGAAAAACGAGAGTAGAGTTCACGTACAACAAACATGAAATCCTTGAACCACCATACGGCATACCTTCTGGACGATTCTGCCCTAAAATGGAAGACTGCAGTATCTGCAAAAATACAGAACTTAAAAAAATGTTAGCTACTCTGTTGCCTTACTGCTGATTTTGCAGATTCTGCGAATGGGACCCGCTAAATACTCGTGGAAAGCATTGAAGAATCATTCTGAAACTGCAGTAATTTGTGTATTAGTGTTTCACGAGCCCAATAGGTGGCATATCTCAGTTTCGAAAATTTTGCAGATATATACTGCAGTTTTCCATTTTAGGGCAGAATTCAGATGCGAAATAACAAAATATCTCGAGTGCAAAAGAACGAATATTGATGGGGTTTGGTGGAAGCATTCATTCGATGCCGCCTTCTACTGGATAAACATTTGGAGGACAATTCTAAGGACTTAGTCCGTTTTCTCTGGCAATCAAAAGTTGACCGTCTACGTCTGCTCCATAGTTGTCGCCTGGTCTTGGTGTTAGACGAAGGTATGGTGGGATTTCAGTGAGAAAATATTGTCAAAATTTTCAAACCTACATCCATAATTATCAGATGTTAATTATATATATATATACGTATATATATACATGTATATATATATATTTTTATATGTTTCCTGGTGCAGGTGGTTCTTATAACTCCACATTTATTACTTTACTCTAAAATGGCCTTGCAAGATAACCAGGACATATAAAAACACAAACTAAAGAGTGGTACAAGGAGCGGAGGGCTCTTTCTCAAAGGGAAGTGCGTGAAACACGTGGATACAAAAATAAGTATATTCTCATAACACACAAGATCAAAGGGAAAATGAACTGAAACATGTTAAATTGCTGCTGCAGAAGTCCTCCCGAGGGTGGGGGGGAGCTTGGGAATGCCAGGAACACGGACCAAGGAGAATTCTGCTACGATCGTCCTTCTGAAACGATATGAGGACCCAAGTTACAAATCTAATGCTGGAATTTGAGGAATGAATTACTCGGGTGTGCGCTGAGGGCGCCAAGGACTTCCCCGAGGCGTTACTTGTGACTCAGAGCAAGGAGGCAGTGAACACGTGGGCCGGGATTGAACCAAGAAGCATCAGGGGATACCAAGTTATAGGCCCAGAAGTTTAATAAATGCACAAGGGCGAACGTAACGTGACTAAGCAACTCGTTCTAGGTACTTTACCACATTGTAGAGGCGTAAGGCTGACGTCGGCGTCCAGCGGCGTCTTCTGCCAGGGTCCACGTGTGTGCGTCGACAAAGGGCCTCCCTCACCAAGGAACTGCTTTCAAGTCGTAGGTTGGGGGCGGAAAGGGCGCCCTTGTGATGATGAAAGGCCGCAGTAGAGTTTCCGCTCGCTTTGGGACTTGCAATCTTTGATGGCCACGTGGGTGGGGGTACGGAGCAAAGGGCAGTTAACTTCCACGTGGCGACGAGGGAAAGAAGGGCGGGGGGCGAGGTCTGCACTTGTGACCTCTTGGCTTAAACTAGCGACTGTGTGTGAGAGCGAGCTTCTCGCGCCCTGACCTTTTATTGCTTCTGGACAGGGGTAGAGGGGGGGCGATGTCCTGACCGGGTCACGCTTCTGTATCAAAGAAAACGGCTGATGTCCTGCCCGGGTCACTCTCCTGTACCAAAGAGAACGGCGCAAGCCAGTTTATTGCCCCAGGCGAGAATGAAATCTTTTGAGTGTCTCTTATAACCCTGACTTCCACTGGTTGAAACTAACCCGAACCAGAAGTCACTACCTCTCACAGGTTCAAAATAGACAGAGGCCTATCTATCGGCCGAGCAAAGCAGAAAGGCGGGCGCTTTCATAGCGTATTTTGGCGCTAATCTTTACAATATATATAATGTGCATTTATTTGTGTACATATCTATACACATATATGTATCCACATATGTATATATGTATATATACATATACATACACACAACACACACATAAATATATATATATATATATATATATATATATATATATATATATATATATATATATATATATATATACACATATACATGTGGCCATTAAGTTTCAGCTATTTGCCATGTAATCCTGTTAACAGCAGACAAACTTAACCGAAAGATACCTATAGCCACTTGGCTTAGTTAACTAGACGTAATTGTTATTACGTGGGCCAGCGAACAAGATCGCTAGATCTAGAAGTTATATGAGAGTGAGGGTAAGAGTGTTTTATATGACCGCCAGTTAAATTATCAGATAATCTCACGGAGACTTAAAGGTAATAAATTTCTTCTCTTTTCCAGTACATTAATTTACAAGGAGTTCCAGATGTTAGAATAGTTAAAATTGAACGCTGTGAAACACATGACTTAAAAAATATAAATTTAAGAAAAAAATTAAACGGCACAGAAACAAAATTTTTAACCTGGAAAGTTGCCCATCCGATTATTAAAACTCGACCCTTTATGGGGGGTGGGGCGGGGTTAATTCCGTCGGTGCACCTTATGCGGTGAACTGTAGGTATTACTTGGGATTCTTTGCAGCGTCCCTTCGGCCCCTAGCTACAACCCCTTTCATTCCTTTTACTGTACCTCCGACCACATTCTCTTTCTTCTTACTTTCCGCCCTCTTCTAATAATTGTCTCATAGTGCAACTGCGAGGTTTTCCGTCTGTTACACCTTTGTAACGTCTTACTCCCAATTTTCCCTCCAACGCTGAATGACCTCATAGGTCCCAGCGCTTGACCTTCGGCCTAAAGTCTATATTCTATTCTATTGACACTCGGGAAAAGTCACCCGCGGTTAAGATCGTAACGTATCCTTGGAGGTGCACTTGGAAAGACAACGAAGAATAATCTAGGCCTTTGTTAAACCGAGATGGAGCGTTTTGGGAGGACGCCTTCTCATCACGGGAGCAATGGCAAGCTGTCCAAATCCACCAGATGTGTCGGACATCCGGCGGTTCCGCTCTGGGAGATCTCTCTTTTGTAATATGAATGTGTACGAAAGGACTTTCTCTCTCTCTCTCTCTCTCTCTCTCTCTCTCTCTCTCTCTCTCTCTCTCTCTCTCTCTCTCTCTCTCTCTCCGCAAATCCCATGACGAGAGCAGATTCTAAATCTGCTTACGGAACTTGAATTTAATCAGAGCTGTCTTGTAAAGGTCGCTATCAAAATTATGTACCCCTTGGTGTGGTACCATAGGTTTGATCTTCTTGAAGATTATTTTTCATTCTATTTGTTAACTTTGTCAGTTGAAGATTCTCGTGTTTGAGGACCTGACCTTCAGTTAAAACTAAAGTATTCATGACGTCTTCATGCAAAGATTTATTTTTAACAGAGGAAGAATGCCTGTAAATTTATTATCATTTTTCAATTTATAATCATTTTTCTTACAGAAAATGAATGCATGCAAGCGTGTAAGATAAGGTGTCAGTTATATGAAAAATGACAACAGTTCCTATGAAACAAGCCCACAGGGACCATTGATTTGAGGACTTGTTCCATATGAATAGGGTTCATCTTATGAATAATAATAATAATAATAATAATAATAATAATAGGATGCGGCTTGTCTCTGTTCAGTAATAAATAAATAAATATTCTACCGTTAAAATAAATAAATAAATAAATAAAAAACTGGCATCCTTGAAGTAAAATTGCATGGAAGAATGAAGTAAGACACGGAGAAATACAAAAGGGTAAACAACCAAGTGTAGCGCTGAATGACCTCAGGTCCCAGTGGGCCTTGGGCCTAAATTCTGATTCTATTCTTAGTTAACTGGTGTTGGCAAGGAGCTGTATTGAATAAAATATACGGCTGCATAAGAAAGAATAAGAATTTCAAATTTGTGGAAAATGGAAGTAAGCATTTTGAATGGAAAGTAAAGAAGGAAAGGAAATCCACGAGATAAAAGCAAAGAAGAAAAGGCAAAGGTCAGGGGTTGTGGGTATGGATTATTGGGTTAAGGCTCCAGTATCAGGTTAAATTTTTAAACAAGAATAAGACTGCAATTATGTGCTGTAATTTAAAATGCAAAAATGACAAAAATTTACATCCGATCTCGGGAAAACAGAAAACAGTCAAAGCTTTGGCAGAGAAAAATGACTGACGAGAAATCCCGATAACGGAACGGGAAGAATGGAAAACTGAAAGAGAAGTGTGCTGATGAAGGGAGCATTTTGATGTTTATGGGCAGCGAATATAAAGGATATAAAAAGGGATTTTCAATCTACTTGCTAAACCAATGAAGATTCAACGCCTTTTTGTAAATCCTTATAATGAAGGATAGAAAGGGCTAGGGAAATGATTTGGGGAAATCTTACGAACCTTGGCAGGAGGTCAAAGTGTATCGGTTGCTGAGTATGCATGCAAGCGTGTAAGATAAGGTGTCAGTTATATGAAAAATGACAACAGAAATAAGTCCTAAGGTTTAACATTGGAGGAACGTTATTGACTTACGGAAGGAGGAGGCAAAAGTTTGCTCGTCGAAATCAATTGTGTGAGAGGTTAGAAAATTCAAGAAAATGATCATATTGGGTATATGTGCCACAAGAGAAGATTTTCGTTAAAACTGATCGGAATGCCATGGTATGTGGATGCTGGTTTGACAAGAATGACTAAAAGGTTCCGTAATACAACTAATAAACTTGTCTATGTAGAAGGAAAATTACGAGTTTAGTGCTAGTACACAAGATGTAAAACGAGGATGCGGCTTGTCTCGAGGCTGTTCAATGTCTACTGTATTGACATGATGAAAGTAACTTGATAAATATTTTACCGTTAAGAGAAGCAGTCGCGAATGTCAGGTAAACTAACTGATGTTTCCAAATGAATCCTATTAAACTGTTCCGTAGGGGGGTAGTGCCGTCAGTGCACCTCATGCGATGCACTGTAGGCATTACTCAAGGTTCTTCCCAGCGTCCCTTCGGCCACCTAGCTGCAATCCCTTTCATTCATTTTGCTGTACCTTCATTCATATTCTCTGTTCTCTTTCTTCCATCTGACTTTCAACCCTCATAGTGCAACAGCGAGGTTTTCCTCCTGTTACACCTTTCAAAACTTTTTACTTTCAACTTCCGTTTCAGCGCTGAATGACCTCATAGGTCCCAGCGCTTGGTCTTTGGCCTAAATTCTCTATTCTGTTCTATTCTATTCTATTCTTAGTTAACTGGTGTTGGCAAGGAGCTGTATTGAAATAAAATATACGGCTGCATAAGAAAGTCGAGAGTAGCCAGAGCAAAATGAATTTCGGTGTATGAATGTTGTGGAAAATGGAAGAGTTAGACTTTTATAAGCATTTTGAATGGATGGTTGACAACAGTAAAGAAGGAAAGGAAATCCACGAGATAAGTGAAGCAAAGAAGAAAGTAGGCAAAGGTCAGGGGTTGTGGGTATGGATTATTGGGTTAAGGCTCCAGTATCAGGTTATTGAATCGTTTGGGAGGAAAACTATCTGAACCGCTGATATCCACTGCAGGAACGAATGCAAAGGACTTACTCAAAAGACTGTACTTTTAGGTGATTATGTGCTGTACTGCAAATTGGATAAGGTAAGCTCTTTAAAATGCATACAAGTCAATGCAGGTAGATGGTGGGAAAATTTAAAGTGCGGAGTTGATGAAATAGCAAAAATGTAAGGGACGTAATATTTAAGATAAGGGAATGAGGGTTAGGGTTACCCACGAAGAAAGAGAAAAGCCCACGTCACGGGAGGAAAACAGCATAAGAGTCTGGGAAAACAGAAGGAACAGGAGAGTTTCAAAGCTTTGGCTTATAGGGGAAAATGCATCGCTGAATCGTGCAAGCCTAGAATTACCGATTTCTGCAGAATGAACGTGGGAAGACTGGAAAAACGATAGAAAAGAAGAGAAGCCATCCTCCGATGGAGAGGAAAAGGACTTAGCGATAATACAGGAAAGAGGTTATTGAGCAAAAAACTGTTTTCAAAGCAGACGACAAAATTATCCACCCAGTGCATGAGGGCTGTTGCAATTATAATGAGCGGGATGAAGAAAAGAACCTAGGGCAATTAAGCAATGCAATTCCTTTGGGAGTCGATGTAAGCATCTTAAAAAGTGATTTTCAATCTGCTTGCTAGTTAAGTGGAACCCATGCCATTTCACTGAAGATTCAAAGCCTTTTTGTATCAAGAGTTCTACTGTACTTCTGGACTTTTGATGAGGTGAATCCGGACTTGTGAAATTATATCATCGATGTCTTCGAGGATGTTATTATATTTTTCCTTTAATTCTCTTTTGTTTTCCAATTCTTCTTTTTCGTTTTACAATTCTTTTTATCTTATCTTTGTTTTTTTTTTTTTAATTCTTGATCTTCATGGCCAAAACATTAAGGACCACTCGCAAATCGAAGCGAGACAGAAAATGCGTCCATAAACAAAACAAAAGGCCATAAAAGCATAACGCACGTAGAGGGAAGGTTCGTGCAAGCACAATGGTATTAACAGGTAATGATAAAGTAACAGTAAATCCTCTTATCTGTTCGCTCTTCTTTCTTTCTTTCTTTCTTGTTTTTTAGGTTCTATTTGTTGTGAGGAGCCTCCGTTACGCAAGGCTGATTGCTTCCGGAAGCGGTGAAAATTGCTCTCTCTCTCTCTCTCTCTCTCTCTCTCTCTCTCTCTCTCTCTCTCTCTCTCTCTCTCTCTCTCTCTCTCTCAAACGAACGAACTAACGACTAAATAGCCTTCCGCGCTGCGACCACCTTGGAAGCTCTCTTTCTCACTTTTATCGATTCAAGATACCGTATTGATGAAGGTAATTTTCCTTGAATGGTTTTTCCCATATATCATCGCTGCATTTAATACCACTCATCATGGAAACCGTTATTGTTTTTATAAAGTGTAGCGGTTTTTTTTTTAAGAGGCAATAGAAAATTATTTTTCCTTTAGATCTTTTGTTTCGAAATATAAATAGAAGGAAGTGCTTAAGTTGCGTGCGGGGATTATATGTTTTCAGTCTCTCTTGCTCAGTGGTAAATCGCTGGGCTCGCATATGTGAGGTCCGTACTCAACCTAACGGAATGGATACCAGCAGTTCATCTTAGGTGTTGAAGGAATTTTTTTTAACGCCTTTTGTTTCAAGAGGCGATTTTGTCGTTTCCTACTCGTTTTAGTTGTGGCTTTTAGTTTTCTTAAAAGAAAACTATTGTGCCGGCTTTGTCTGTCCGTCAGCACTGTTTCTGTCCGCACTTTTTTTTGTCCGCACTCTTTCGGTCCGCCCTCTGAGATTAAAAACTACTGAGGCTAGAGGGCTGCAAATTGGTATGTTGATCATCCACCCTCCAATCATCAAGCATACTAAATTGCAGCCCTCTAGCCTCAGTAGTTTTTATTTTATTTAAGGTTATAGTTAGATATAATCGTGCTTCTGGCAACGACATAGGATAGGCCACCACCCGGCCGTCGTTAAAGTTTCATGGACCGCGGCTCATACAGCATTATACTAAGACCACCAAAAGGTAGATCTATTTTCGGTGGCCTAGATTACACGCTGTGCAGAAAACTTGATTGTGCCGAAGTAACTTAGGCGCATTTTTTTACGTGTTTAATGACCATTCTTGCTCTAGGTTCTTGCTAGCTTGATCAGGCAAACGCATCGAAGGCGCCTGTAAGTTTCCCTGTAAGTTTGTCATGTAATTTATCGCCTCAGTGATTATTGGTGATGTACTTAGTGATCAGAGAGCAAATAGCAGGAAAATCTGTGCCTCTTGGCCTTTATACTCTTTCGATAGGGATATTGTACTTTTGTTATTGATGTGGATATTCCCAAGCAATTTTGTATAAAGATATTGTCTTTTGTTTTTCTTTTAGAAAGTTACAGAAATGATTTTGGAGAAATGTTTAATCGTTCTGCTTCAGAAACACGAAATTTATATGCTGCATACGTAATAACTTTGTATGTACACCAATTTAAAGGTGGCGAGCCACTGTGTAATCGCGAGACAAAACAATTAAGATGTAAATGAAAAGCAAAGCAGCTTCTCAAGGATGAGTTAATTTTCTCGAAGGATTTGTTTCCTCAATATTCGTTCACCTATAAATATTTTGCAATAATTTTGAACAGAGATTAAGTGACTGATTGATTGCTTTGACTTTAAATCACTGGTTCTGAAGCCAAATTTTTGTGCAAGCGCGGATCTGAGCTGTAGAAAAAACTTTTGAAGGGTATCTTAAACCCCTTCCGATTTTAATGAATCATTATCATCCTTGGGCGAAATGGAAAGGCCATAAACACTTTGCGATGATGACGAGTGACGTTGGAGGGGGGAATGTTTACACAGCGGATGGTTGCGACCTTGCTTGCTCAAAGGCCGCACGTCATCTCATTAGGAAGTTGAGGGTGACGGTGGTGGAAGGGGTGCCGAAAATGGGAAGTGCATAATTAACCTCATCAACTGATGGTACATTTTTCTTTGTGTGGCTGTTCAGGCTTTTGTCAGAGGTAGGCAGTTAGAGGTGAAGCTTGTGTACAGTGCTTTAGGTACCAGTGGATGGCGCTTAGTAAAGTGCTTCCTCCATCAGCAGAAGTTTCAGGAACTTTGTCGTGGTAGTCATTGTAGTTGGCCATTTGCACGTGGTCTGTTATTCCATAACATTTCATGAAAACCACTGTTTGATTCTGGTTCCTGATTTAAAACTAACCTAAAAGATTACATCCACTCTTATTGCCTGCATTTGAAAACCATGAATCGCTAAGATCTATTTCCAAAATATTTGTGTAAATTACACGACATATAAAATTATGTATTGATGACTTATCTACATAACCGGTCCTTAACTCGTGCCATCCTTTCCAGAAAGATAAAAGAAAACTTTGCTGTGACAGGATCTTAATTTTGGTGCAGGTCCACATGTACAACAAAGTTTATTCCTTCATGACTCATGAAGGACATACTAAGAATTTCATGAAAGTTCTTTCTTTAATTGCCAGAATGATATTTTCTCACACTGGGTCAAGAGCTTGTTCCCAGATCATCAAAATCTAAAAATAGTTGCATGGCTTTTGGAAAACCTTTCTCTGAAGTTTGATGAGAATGTTTTTATGTCGGGATTGTAAACAAGATGTGTCAGATCTTGTCTAAAGGCTAACCTTACCTTGAAAATTCTTGACCTAATCATTTTGCATAATGATGTCAGCAAGCATGTCATAATAAAATGTCACAATATGTTGTAAATTGTATAGGCTATTGTAAAAATTACTCTGCAAGGTGATGGTGATGGATTTATATGTGTGAAATCATGTAGTGTAGACGTTTCTTGTACTCATACATAATGCTTTTGTCTTGGTCCTGTAACCTTTTCTTCCCACTGCCTTAAAACTTTTTCTCAAGTCATAATGAACATAAATCTTATAATTGGTGCCCCCAAGCCTTTGTGTAGTGCTGAGGTAATCCCCCGGTTGATAGGCAGTCATGCTCTCCTCTCAGTTAGGTTATGCGACTTTCCTTGTTTATTATTCAGTATAAATGTGATTTTGATTCTCGTTTCAAGGCACTAGTTTATTGTTTTTTTCTGTTTATTCCTCTGAAACCGTTGCCAGCATCATCTTCCGTGATCTTTTCCATATACTTATGTACCAGTTGTTTTATTTTGCTTATGACTACTAATTCTCCTTATTCCTGCTGCTACCATGATACCCAATTTATACTACGTCTGATTGTTTATGCGCTGCCATTCATTATGCAGATTTCAAAGTATGCTACATAGTGACTGAAAGCCCCAAAAACTGTAGGTAGATCAAACGTTTCCAGTCTCCGGAATCTGGAATGTATCATCACATTTCCTGGCTGCCACAATGAAGAAGCCGGTAAGCCCGATCTTGCGTTCGGTTTCCGTTAGAGTAAATACTAATTTTTGCGGAATTTTAGCACCAAATAATGTTTGCAGTTAGTCTTCATTTTTCTGCTAAGGGTTAGAAGTTTGCAGAGCCCCCGAAAGTTTTTTGTGCACAGTGTTTAAGCTTGTACTGCCAGAGCGGAAAGCATGATTTTGTTATTCAAATTCACGATCCAGAATGGCCCACTTAAAAATTTGGTCGAACTTTTTCCTTTCAGTGCCGCCTTAAAAATTGAAATCATCACTAACATAGTATTATTTAGAATTATATAATTTTTTTTTCTTATTATTTATTACGGATTAATTGCATCGCTTACAAGAAGTGTCTTCTGTTCTCTACCCAAAGTCATCTTACAAGGTATTTAGAAGTAGCCTTATAATTTAAGTCGAAGACATATATAGTATAGTCCTTGCAAAACGAATATCCGCATACATTCCATATATACTGTTCACCATTAAAGTTTCAAAATAATGGAATCAGGGAAACGCAAGGAATGAAAACGGCAGAAGCCAAAAGACATACACCCAGTAATGATTAATATAGTTGATGTGGTTATATGAAGTAGTATTGTAATAATAATGTAATGTTATATGAAGTGATATTGTAATAATAATGTAATATTATATGAAGCAACATTGTAATAATGTAAGGCAATATGAAAGTTATATAATATTGTAATAATAATGAATATCTATCACCAGATACTCTTTAAAAATAAGGAACCTTTACTTTGACGTTGAGATAGGGATAGATCAACGTAGAACGGCGAACTGATATACGGACACAACGTTCTGGCAACTATTGAGAAATAGAACGTAGTCTCAGGTTGGCTCTGTCATGCAAAGAAGGGATAACGGTGGGAAGTCTGAGTTACGGAGTAACGATGCTATAATTAATGAAAGGCGACTAGATAGGTCGACAATTCACTGTAGATATGTGAAAATTATTATTATTATATTATTGCAAATCTTCTTCACAATCCCGTGAATATGTTTATAAAATACAAAATCTACATTTATGTATAGTACTGTATTTACAAATAAAATAAATTCCAGGAGCTTTCGAGAGCCTGCTCAGCTCCTTCTTCAGCTAGAAGAAGGGAGCTGAGCAGGCTCTCGAAAGCTCCTGAATTTATTTTATTTGTAAATACAGTACTTACATAAATGTGGATTTTGTATTTTATTATTATTATTATTATTATTATTATTATTATTATTATTATTATTATTATTATTATTATTATTATTATTATTATTATTATTTTGTAATGTCAAGGCTTTCGATTCTACAAGGCGAAAGTATTGAATATATATTTAAATTTTTCAAATTATAATATTAATGGAGACAACAATTAGTTCTTCTTTGCAATATATCTCTTGTTCTTGGTCTCATTTTTTCAATTGATCATGCAGCCAGACTCTCTAAATGCTACATTTATAGAATCTGACTAACATTGCATAACGCCAGTGCCATAATAAAACAGTTTCATCTAAAGCAGTAACAATAACTGTTATTTTTCTCTTTCTGCTTTCCCTGAGGTTCTAGAAACCCGCATCTCTTACTCAAGAAGCTAAATTTCTATTCGATATAATAATTTTTAACAGTCTGTTGTTGCCGATTCACTTGCTAGAGCCAATTTTACAGTACGGTAACAAGGTTGAGAGCCCGGTTGACATATCAGAGGATATATTACATGACAGAGATCCCATTTGAAACAAGAGAAATTAGATTGCATAAGAGAACCTATTTTACATAGGAGAAAATAGATTGCATACTAGATTATACCAGTTATGAAAGAGTGGTTTGATAACCTTGTTTTTATATGAGAGGCTGATTTACTTCAATGGTAATGTTATTTATATATAAACTTCGGTATCTGAAGGTTCACAGCCTTACCCTGAATAAACACGAGTCACATATATTTAAACTAATTCACTTTTAATTATATAGCACGCTCAGTTCGTTTAAAAATGTAATTACAGTTTTCGGTGTTTATTTGATGTTAGAACTGTTGGCAGCTGTAACCCTGACAGTTTCAAATTTCACATTTATTACAATTCTTTAGCATCGTACACGAAAATTAGAACGGGCTAGTTGCTTTGCCTTTGATGCTTTACGGGAAAAGACTCCATGTTTAGACTTGCTGTCTTCCAGCCCGGGGTCAGCCGCTCTCACAGCTGGCCTCTATATGAGTAGCTGAACGACGGTACCGTGGTCTGAGCTTGGGGACGGCACGTAGCGTCCCCAGGGTCGGGACATACCGTCTTGACTCTCTTACATTATCGTCAGCTTTGCTGTACCGGTGCACTTGCATGGGAACGAATGAAAAACTACTAGGCTAGAATGATCTAGCAGATAATTACTCGTCCAAGCAATTTTCGCAGATGCTGATATTTTAAACAAGTTACATAATAATTGCTTATCATATTGTTGATGTAGTTTTGCATCATTATTATACCTTTCGTTATAATGATGATGCAAAACTACATCAACAGTATGATAAGCAATTATTATGTAACTTGTTTATAATATCAGCATCTGCGAAAATTGTTTGGACGAGTTTTGAAGAAAAATTGTGCTAGGAAATATGTGCTAAGGAGTAACCAAAAGTAAATGGAATATCTGGGGGGAAATACGTCCTACAAATCGGATCAAGTCGAAATGCTGTAGGCCAGCAATCTTCTTATGTCGTAAGTATCATAAGGAAAGTCTTCTTTTACCCAGGAAACTTATCCCCTTGAGAAACTCCCAGTACCCGAATGGAAAGCGTATAAAAATGTTGTTTCGGGAAATTCAGAAATAGCGTCAGGAATTTCTTCGAATTTTTAGCGATCTTATGAAAATGTTTGGTGTCATTTAGGCATTTGGT